>NC_138960.1:2335000-2480000 GCF_965226115.1 Aulonocara stuartgranti
GGACACGCAGTAATCAGAGTGGCAGTGGGATAAGTGGGCAGGCCTGAGCTTCCTGAGCTGGGATCGTTTCACTGGCTCATTCGTGACTTTGTGAAACTCTGCACAGCGACGTTTAAAGAGCTTGGTGTTTGCACACCGTGTGCTCTGGGGTGCACATCTGAGCAGAGGCTGCGTGCACATATTGTTATTCAGGTGCATATGTGGGCCAGTGTGGCCATGGGGGCTGTGAATGATTTATTGGTCTGGAGCCCAGAGAGGCTATAAGAGTCTAATAAGAAACCTCCACCTGGGAGGATTTGATGGCAGCTAAGAGCGATGCAGGCAGGACTCAGAAATAGATGGAAGTAAAGGAGTGAGGATGGAGAGATCAAGGAAAGAAGGGGTGGTGTTGCTACATCAGGTCAAAAACAGTCGATGTGATCCTTTAAAGCTGGGCTCACACTGTGCGATTTTGAGCCGCTTTTTGAGTCGTGCGACCGTTTTGGCGATCGGCCTGATTTTGGCCTTCATCGTGCATCGTGTAGTATACGCGGCGTAACGAGAAGCGATTAACACCTCACGACCAGCTCCCGATCATCAATCGCTTGGTCGTGGTTTGAAATCCTCACGACCGTCATGAGGGTGTCACCGCAGCTTCTCACACTGCGCACGCCCAAACACAAATATCAGCGAAAAGGACGGCGCAGCACGGCTGTGCAGCGTGTGATCTGGACACAAGCGATGGAGGCACAACTTGTAGAACTTTGGAAAGCTCATCCGAGCCTTTTCCATGTGGCCTCGAAAAATTATCACGACCACAACAACCGTGAAAATAGTTGGATTTACATGCTGCTCAATCACAGCTGCCTGATCATGTTTTTCATTAGCAATTTAGCAAAGTTGATGGTGGTGGTGTGTGTGTGTGTGTGTGAAAGACAGAGCGATTTTCTGTTATAACCTTCATGTTATGGACGCACAGTGTGAGCACTCGGGTCGCATCAGAGCATCGGGCCGTATAGTGTGCGACCTGCATCGTGACCTAACAACGTGCAGTTCGAGCAGAAGCTGAATACGTGACTGAAAAAACCGCCCAGTGTCTGCCCAGCTTAATGCATCGAGTCCACTCAGTCATATGCAGGACAGGCAAGAGAATATCAAACAGAACAAGTTCACTCACGATCTGTTCATCAGAGTCAGAAGAAGTTACGTAGTCACACTAAGAATGTGACTAACTAGTTAAAGTTATTGTCTTATTACTGATACGCTGACTGTCATGGTGATACACAGTTATGAGCTCTGCCTTCATTGTGGATGGCAGAGCCCATTTCTATGGTTACCTCATAGCAACAGTGTGCTGGAGAAGTGCTGCTGTAAATAGAAATATCATGTCTGAGCCTGTGGTACTGCTGCAGCGTCTCGTCTTCCTGATGCTGCTGTCACTCTGTATCGCTATGTTTGGCACGACGGTCGTCTTCCTCTACTTGTCCGCTACCCTTTGACCCGTTTTGACTTCGGGATGTCCAGACGTACTCTGCACAGATCGCCATAAAAAATGTATATACATAAATATAATATTTAAAAAAAAATAACACCCTGAATCCATGGTTTCTGTGGGAGTACAAATTGAGCAAGTGCAAGCGATTAGTTGGGTGAAGTGTGCGCAGTGAAGGAGGGGATGACCATGTGACCTGATGAACAAACGCATGGAGATATTGAGATGACAGTTTGGTTTCTAAGTAGATTATCTTATTGGGCATCCTCTCTCTCTCTGCACTCACCAGGCATCTGGACAGGATGCATGATGGGAGAAATGAGAAGAATCTGGCAGAACTGTACTAAGTAGAGAGGTCAAAGGTTGCACACAGGTGAGAGAGGAGCTTTGGTGAGGAAGCTGCAGGTGGCCGAGTGTCTGCGGGGCACGTACGAGGGCTGCGGTAAGCGTAACAAGTGGTTCACAGCGGAGGTGGGATTACACTGAGGGACATGTCTAATTCCTGCTTCCAGTGGTGATGAACAGGCTGGCGAGCAGGTGGAGAGTGAGTAGGGGGGCAGCAGGGTGATGACGGCTCACCAGCTGGCCCCACGTTTGTTCCTGACACCAGCTGAATACCAGCCCGCTCTGAGTTCTGGTACTTCTCTGTCTATGTTTTAAAGAATTATATGTTTTTGTGCTACGACAGGACCAACACACCCTGCCCATCTCTGTGTGTTCGTCCTGATTCTGGTCACCTGCTGAGCACCAATGAGTGTGGAGGAGAGCTGTCAGCTGATCAGGCTTTCCTAATGAGGTCAGAGTTGAGTCAGGGCCGTGTTTCTGACTGTGCACCGTCCTCTCGTCCCATTCGTCAGACTCAACATGTGGTTTTAGTGTCAGGGTCACAGTTGGGTTATGGTTAGGTTAAAGGTTAAAGGGTAAGTGGCGAGGGAAAGCGTCATGCCAATTACATGTCCCCACAAGCTATGAATACCCGACGTGTGCGTGCACGCGTGGACAAGGTGATGTGTGTGGAAGTAGAAAGCAGCAGCAGCCTGTTAGGATTGGTTGTCATGACGCCGTTTGTCTGAGGCGACGGCGTGCTGCGCTGTCGCGAGGCTCTGACTCTGCCTCGCACAAACTTTATGTCCGCCTCACATGGGCGTTTGAGTGTGTCTGCTCGTGATGGTGTGTGCTTGGCATTTTCACTGTGTGGTTTCATGGCTTCTTGCTATCAAGGTAACTGCTTTTTTTTAGGGGGGAGGGGGGGGGGGCTGGGCAATATGGCCTAAAATTCATATCTCGATGTTTTTTAGCTGGATGGCGATATACGATATATATCTCGATGTTTTTTTAAAGCCATAAAGTAAGAACAAAGAGTTCTTAGTCAAAGCTGTGATCCAGATGTCACGCAGGCATGAAAAAATTACTCCGAAATAAATGATCAGCATTTATTAAATAAGAATTCTCCAGAAATAAAAGAAAACAATGTTATTTTTGTGCATAACAAAGAGCTCACAACTGTGCAGTCAAATGTAAACTAACAGACGCTGAGCAGAATAACAAAGATTTCACAGCTGCTCTGTTCCCAAAGGTTCTGCTGCCGACAGCCTGGAGTTTGAAACCGTGTCTCTTACAGGAGCCATTTGTGCTCCTTATACACACACAGTACGGTAATATTACGTTGAAGCACAGTACGTATCACTCTGTGAGGCTCCCCCTGACTACTGCAGCTGTAATGCTCCAATCCATCAAGCGGTGCGACTTCGTATTTTACCAAAGTCGTACTAAACATTTCTGACAGATTGCTGAGCGCCGTGTTCCACGTAAAATCGGTTCGCGGTCAGCAAGCACAACCAGAACTCATACATAAGGCGCGCTGTCGATTTTTGAGAAAATGAAAGTATTTTAGTGTGAGGTTATAGTCCGAAAAATACGGTGTAGGAGTTTGTAAGTAGTTTGTTTCGAGGCAGGAGGCCGGAGACTTCGCGGTCTGGGACACAGCACGCAGTTTCACACACTCTTCATTTTGCACTTTATGGCGCTGTTGGTGAAAATACTAGCAGTGCTAGCTGCACGGTGTCAACGAGGTAACCGCTAAGCATTGACGCCGTGCAGCCCCACGCACGGGGCGATCCGCGGTAACTTGTTAACGGAGATTTGCCGCGTTAATACAGCTTTGGCGTTAACGTCATTTTAACGAGTGTAACGCTGCAGCACTGAAATAGTCATCTCCTAATGTTTTCTTTTTACCGACCAGCTCCTCTTTGATAGCTGCGCACACACACACACACACACACACACACACACACACACACACGAAATGATGAGGGCGTTCATCACACTGTTGGGTGTGACGGGGCTGCCAAGAACCAACAACACAGGTTTACTTTGGTTTCACAAACATGATGCAGGAGCAGGTCATGGATGACGAGCTTGAGTATTTCTTCTCTCTCTTGACTGTGTTTAAAGATGGGACACACTCTGGGGTCAAATTGAAACAAAGGCAGGTGTGACTTGAGGTCAGAGGTCAAATGCGATATCTTAAATCCGTGTTCAGTATGTTGAAGGACATAACTAAAGATTATCTCGGTGATTACTCGATGATCAGTCCCTCTGTCCATCTCTGCCTCCTGTGGTGCGCTGGGCTTACAAAAACACATTTATGTGGTTTTACAATATGACATGTAAACAATAAAAATCCACGTCGACCAATTTTTATAGTTAATGTCAAAGTGACAGTGAATATGTCAGTCATAGTTTCTACGTTCACGCTTTTTGTCAGTTTTCCACCAACAATGATGAAGCTGACTTTGAAGGCCTCGTGGATGGAAGGACCGTGAGTACGAGCTGCCGCTCCCTGTGCGCTGAAGACAAAGTTTCGTTCTCCACCCAGCGTTCACGTGGCTGCTGCTCGTAGTAATATTAACATTGTCCGTCTTTATTTCAGTGTCTGGCGGTGTGGGAGTCGTTCCTGGTGTCACAGAGAGCAGAGGCCAGCGGAGGCCAGGAAGACGTTGCTTAAAATGTGGAGTCGACGCCGCCCCCGCCCCCAACCCCCACATGACACACACCGCTCTCTCCAGCAAAACCTTCAGATGTACGAATGTACCACTGCCCACTGCTTTCTGTCTCTGCTCCTCTGACAGCAAACTGCTGAATCCCAGTCTGACCATTCCACCATTACTAAAACCAGCACTGTAATCCACACACACACACACACACGCACCAACCGTGTGATTGGCACAGGTTCTCTGTGTCGTTGTTGTGCTGCATGTTCCCTACAGTGGCGGCCACAGCTAGCAGCTGGCTCCTGTGTCAGGTGACAAGGATGCCCTCAGGTGTCCTTGGGTAACTCGTGGATTTGGCAGCAGGAGGCGTTTTCACACAAAGCAGGGACGATCAGGTAGAGCCTCAGAACATCCTGCTCAGTGATTTTGCCACAACAACAAAGTTGAAGTTTAATTTGTAATAAATGGTACATTGATACTGATTTCTACTTTAATATTTAAAGTTTATAATGAAATTCTGATGTTTATTAGTCTTTAGTGATGCAGTAGTTTTAGTAAGTTCTGAATTGTATAGAAGTGATGGTAGACAACAACAGACACACGGCTCATGATGGTGATGATGAGCCTGTGGCAGTCGTATTTGCTACATCAGCCCGACGTTGTTGTGCAGATTCACCAAAGAGTCGTGTTTCCTCACAGCTGCTGCTGTCTGCACGTGTGCAGCAGCGTGTTTAAGCCAGACGGGCATCTCGTACTGAAGCGACCAAAGGATCTGTGAGCTGAAACGTAATCAGTCAGTAATTGAAAAGCAAAGCCGTTTTCAGGCTCCGTCTTTACTCACCTGCTTCTGTCCTGTTACTATCAATCATTAAGATGAGGAAATGATGGGTTTGCAGGAAACATCCATACATAGCACTACAGTTTTACAGCCCTGTGTTAAAATAATAATAATGATAAAGCGTCAGTCTTTTGGAGATTATAAACGTGATGGTCTGAGTCATGTGTCCATGCTAATGGTAACAATAGTGAACCAGAGACATAAAAGCACAGCTGCGATGAACTCGTCTACTTTTATCAAGACGAGCTACTGAAAGTTGAAAATCTGAGTCCTCATTGCCAACTTCGACTGCAGGTCGGGAGACAGCTCTCTGCCAAAGTTATGCACCAAACAAATGTCTCACATTTCATTAACAAACCTCACGTGTGATGCAAGTTGAATCAGATGCATGTGAGCTGCAGACAACACTGCTGGAGATGTCTGGAAGCTTTAGTCAAGTTTACTCATCTGCACTACAGCGGCCCCGTTCCAGCTGTTCCACCCACCGTTTCATACTGTGGACCTTCTGCTCACTGCTTTTATCATTGTGAAAAATAATATGTAATAACACGATTTGAGATACTGACAATAAAGACTGATGTGACGCTACAGAGTTTGTCTTCTTTTTGGAGTGTAGAGCAGCAGCAGGAGTTCTGTTGGGTCATCAGTCGGTGGACCGTCCATTGACAGCATGGTCCCTGCATCATCTGGGCGTGCTCCTAAGTAGTTTTGTTCTCAGCAAATTAAAATGCATATCAATAAAGATTTTCAGCGTGAATATTCAGTTCATCGCGATCCGGTGTGTGATTTCAGTTTAGACATGCTGCCCGTATCACTGAGGGAAGACGTGCAGGTTCAGTTCCCTGCATGCTCTCATCTCACATTGCTGGAGTTGCAGCATATTGAAGATTAAACCAGTCAGCAAAGTTTGTTTCATTGTGAGCAGGCCACAAGCTGAGGTGATGCCTACTTCTGTGTCATCAGGCTGGAGCAGCATCGCACATGAATGACTTTCCTGTGTTTAAATGGAAACATGTAACACTGAGAGTGCTGATGATGTACAGATAAAGTCAAAGATTGATGTCTTCCTGCTCCTGACTTGTGAAGTTTTTTAAATATAGTATAGATCTCTGTCACCCTTCCTCTGACGATGTCATGATGAATTAGCAGGGCCCTCTTCCTCTCCGTAGCAAAGTCATTGCCCCCGATCGCAAGCAAGTAGTTATCGAACAACTTTTTCCATGCAGCAAATGGAATTTTCGGTTTGCCCGGACAATCCAGGAACACAGCCGGGGGTTGCAAAGAGAGCAGAGCCATAACTTAATCACCACTACTCTCGTCGCCACTTGTTGTGTGGTGTTAGTTCAGCAGGCATTACACACACACGCAGGTAGGAACAGAGGATCACCGGAGATAACTCCTTTCTTTCTTTTTTCTTCTTCCAAAATACCACCACGACAACAACATACTCACTAGCGCCCTCTAGCGCATCTGGTAAATGCATCTACAGAACAAATGCAATAGTATGTGGACACAACAAGTGCTGAGTATGTTTCAGTTTCAGTTCCAAAATATCCTCGTTAAAATCAGATTTTTTTTTTTTTTTTTTGCCTGTCCCGTTTGGCTCTTTTGCCATCAGAATTATTGTCTAAAGCAGGGGTGTCAAACTCAAATACACAGTGGGCCAAACTTCAAAACTGGAACAAAGTCGCGGGCTAACGTTAATATTTATTGAAAAAAAACTTCCTCCAGATTTAAGAATGAATCTTTTCTTATGGACTCAAATAAGTTTTGCTGGAAAACTGAATATGGAACAAGCAAAGCTTAATACTGTATAATACCAGTAGGCCTGCTCTGATAGTAATTTGGTATGGCTTCACAGGCCAAATGTAATTAGGCTGCGGGCCAAATTTGGCCCACGGGCCAGAGTTTGACACCTATGATCTAAAGGCAAAGAAAGATGCCCAACGGATTTATTTGCTAAATACGGGACAGATTTGACTGGGGAAAAGAAAGGGGAGAAAGAAAGGGGGAAAGAAAAACAGCGGGGAAGAGGGACGGGGATAAAGGGCAAAAAAACCCAAAAACAATAAAATAAGCAGACAAAAAATATGTATATCAATCACCTGGATCACCTGTTGAGAAAGAAAAAAAGAGAAAACAAGCAGAAGAAAAAAAAAGCAATACAATAAACAACATCACAATGATATATGGGAATATAACAGTAAAAACTAAATATTAAACATTATTGTGCAGCACATAAGATCAACAGAACACAGTGTGCTTTGAGGTAGGAGCCAAAAAGGGTGTAGTTTGTGGGTGTGATCACCCGTGTGTACACCTGTGAGCATGGACACGCTTGTTTTTAAAAGGTTCCTTCATGTAATAATCTGCTAGAGGGTGTGGGGGGGCCACAGCCCCGTCCTCCAGGGCATGAAGCAGGTATGGAGGAGATCAAAACTCCAGACATCCAGAGGCCCCCAGAACACAAGAGACCAAGGAAGACCAACAGAGGGGCAGCCGCGCCACTGTCCCAGAAAGAGCTGAGGAGAGTCCCAGATGAGGGCTCACTCAGCAGCCGCGGAGCAGAAGCCAAGGGGGAGTTGCAGTGACGCGCCCGTGAGCTCCGCCGGCAGCCAGCTGTGCCTGAGTGACCGAGCCCCAGGCCGAGAGGCCGGGGGCACCCCACCTCCGAAGGGGCCCGAGCGAGCCCCAGGCTCCAGGCCCCGATAAGCGGCCGCCAAGGAGTGAGCCGGTGTGTACCTGGACGCCCATCCCCGGACACAAAGAACCACCAACGCACCGATCTCTGAGGGAGTCCGCCGCTGGCAGGGGGAGTGGTGACGTCTGATACCCAACCTGACATATAGACACAGACATACAGGCACACACAGATACAAACATCCATCCCCACCCTCATGCTCTCATATGCACTTACTCCACACTCAACCAACGTGGAGACAGACACAAAGAGTGTCACACAACAATCTCCCCAAACATACTCTATACCCCGGGTCTAGGTACCTTTGCCCCTGGAGGGGGAAACTGCACCCAGACCCAGGTGGTGTTACTCTTTTCCCTGTGGTGGAGAGAAGCAGACCGCCCCGACTCGGCAGCAGGAGGGAGGCCCCACATTCCAGACCTCAATCGGACAGCCAACTCCTCCTCCTGGCCCCCCGCTCCAACAGGCCGCAGGGAACAGGGGTGTGTGAAGACTCCAAACCTCGCTCCGCCCACTCATATGTAGTGTTGATGCATGTGTGTTCTAAGGTGCATTTAAAACCCAGGAGGGCATGGAGCTACCTGCCAGAGAGCAGCAGGTAAGCGCATAGTCCCTCCTGCTCCCCCCGCTGACCCCAGTAGGCACCCCCATACTCTGCAACCCGCCAGGAAAAGGGGGCCCAGGCCCATCCGGACCGGGGCCCAGTACACCAGCGCCGCCTGGCCCCACAGTGCCCGGGACAGCCCACCCGACCCCACCACAGAGAAAACTGCACCCACCCCGTCATCCACTCATCTTCCAGACTACACGAGACAATAGAAGCCCAGGCTGAGATCTTCCTCCACCTCTCCTATATCGCCCCCTCCTGCAGAGAGAGTTCCTGAAGAGAGGAGACCTCCTGCAAGATGTAACAGCCTCCCCCACCAGTTGAAGAGCCCCCCAGGTGGCTCGATGCACTGGCGGCACCCTGCGCCAGGGCTGGGCCCCCATACACCCACCCGCCCACAACCCCGGCAACACACCAACCAGGACCCAAGCCCCCGAGGCCCGGCCAGGGCCCCAGCCCAGAGACGGAGCCACATCCGTCAGCACAGACCCTCCCCTAGCCCCGCTGCACGCAGCCACGAGGAAACCGTCACCTAAGAGCCAACAGAGCCCTTAATAGGCCATGACCGCTACCCCGGGTTGAGCCCTCCAAGGAAGATGCTCCTGGGGAATCCCCCAACTCCCTAAGCCTGTCCCTACCCCCACACCAATCACAACAGTGAAGGTGGGACCAAACTATGACCCCCCTACCCCCACTAGGTGATGGAGCTGATCAAAGGAGCCCAGAGCAATTGATCTGATGTGGTGGCAGAGGCTGTATCAAGACTAATGTAATCTAATAGATAATTTCTATATTGGTTAGAATTAAGATTATTTTTATTTTTCCAGTTCATGAGGAGAGTTTTCTTGGCTATGCATAGGGCAGTGAAAACCATATGGGCGATATTCTTTTCTGAAGTGACATTATCTAAGCTGCCCAACAAACACACTAAGGGGGAAGTTGGAATGTTACATTTCAGACACTTCGATAAGTCTTCACATATCTCGCGCCAAAACTTCTGAACTGATGGACAGAACCAAAGAGCGTGGATATAATTGTCCGGTGAATTGGTTTGGCAGTGTGAGCAGTTGTTGGTAGACGTAAAGCCCATCTTGAACATCCGATGACCTGTATAGTGCACTCTATGTAGTATTTTGTATTGAATTAATTGAAGACTGGGATTTCTAATTAGATCAAAGGTTTTTAAGCAAATCTGAGACCAGAAGTTTAGGTCTAAGTTAACTGATAAATCCGCTTCCCATTTTGCAATAGGAAGGGATATTGATTCATCTGTTTTAGAAAGCATTCTGTATATTTTGGATAGTAATTTGGGGGTTTTAAGAGTAAGAAATTGAACCACACTTGGTGGCTGTGGTGTGGTTTTCATACAAGTCCAGACAAACCCCCATTTTTTTCCAGCCAATTTGCTTTCAAGAAGGTTTTTGTAGCTCTGTTTTGCTTTCAGGATTTTGGTTTTCAGGTCTTTGGTGGCTGCAAGAAAGTTAGTAACAGCCCCCTCTTTAAAAAAAGCCAGTCTCTTTTTCCTTAAATAGGATTTAATGCTTTTGGTGACCCGTGGCTTATTGTTAAGGCACACCTTAACACGATTAGGGGTATAATCATGTCTTTACAAAAAACTGCAGATGAGCTAGTAGCATCCACCAAAGATCATCTCCACAAGACTGGATAAAAACTTCCCAATTTGTACATTTAAAACATTCCTGCAAAGTAAGCACAGATTCTTCTGACCACATAACAACAGTTCAGCGGAGGAAGTGGGAGGGATTTAAGTATTAAGTATTCTTCACCGATCCATAACAAAGGTCCAAGATTTTAGCCTTAAAGCGCCTGTACCCCCTACGATAACTGAGAAAGTTCAGGGTCTTGCCAGTCATCAGGATTTTCTATACAGGCGCTGTGGAGAGCATCCTCACACAGGACATCTCATCCTGGTTTGGGAACAGCTGTGTTAAGGACCAAAAAGCTCTTCAGAGAGTGATCCGTACAGCAGAGCGCTGCTGCAGGACTGCTTCACCCCCTTCAGGACATCTACACCAGGAGTTTCTGGACCAGAACAGCTCAGACACTGAAGGACCCGTCCCATCCTGGCAACAAACTGCTCCAACTTCTGCAGTCAGGCAGAAGGTTCTGCACCAACCGGGGAAGGACAGAGAGCCTCAAGAGGAGCTTCTATCCCCAGGCCCTAAACCATAACACACACACACACATGTGACTGAGACAGGACTCTCTTCTAGACACTTTAACACACTTTAACAACAATGTACATTTCAGATTTTTAATTTAAAATTTTCACAATTCACCCACTTGCTGCACATAGTGATCCCGATGTATATATTCACTTAATGTATAAAATGTTCTTCTCGCCCCTTTTGCACAGTCGAGGAGTGTGTCAGGATACATTTCACTGCGCGTTGTACTTGTACATGTACATGTGACTGTTGAATCTTGAAAACAGAAAGAATCCAAGCGTATATACCAAACAAGTGAGAAAAACAACTAAGAGAGAGCTGTGTGAACAGACAAAATCACACAATTCAATACATGATACACTTTAGGTAAAGTAATAGTAAAAGTTTCTCTAATGATTAAAATTTTATTTGTGAAGAAGTTCACGAAGTCATTACTAGTTAACGTTAAAGGGATGGTTGGCTCAACTGAGCTCTGACTGTTTGTCAGCCTGGCTACAGTGCTGAAGAGAAACCTGGGGTTGTTCTTATTTTCTTCAATCAGTGATGAATAGTAAGATGTTCTGGCTTTGTGGAGGGCTTTCTTATAAAGCAACAACTATATTTCTAGGCTACAGTTTTCTCTAAATTAGTGAGACACTATTTAGTTTCCATCTAATGAGCTTATAGAAGGACGTAGTGTGTCTGAGTTCTGTTCCCCACTGCTTTACAGTCCAGAAAAGACAAAACAGGGTTTTCATGAAAACTGTTAAATGTTCAGTTTCTATGCCAGATGTCAAAAAAAGTCTCATTACTGTGGTGGGTGAGCTCTTTTACATTTTGAAAGAAGCCAATTGAGTCTAATAACAGATTAAATGTCTTTCTGCTTCCTGTTCCCAACACTGGATAGTCATGTTTTGGGTTGTGTAATAAAATTGACCAAATTCAGAGGTGTGATGGATGCCATCTTTCCTAACAAAAACTGCGTTTTCCCCAGAAATTTCCTAATTATCTAGAAATTATTTTTTGGACACCACTCAGACAGCCAGCAGTTTAAGGAGAACATGTGGCTAAACATGTCACTCCTGGTCTGATTGGGGAGGAGACCAGAGAAAACATTGTTTTGGCAAGGTTGCACACCGATTCAGTATTGATTTTAGTGACTTCCGACTGACGTAACCGGGTGTCATTACTGCCAATGTGAATTATGATTTTACTGAATTTACGTTTACCCTTAGCCAGCAGTTTTACATTTCCCTCAGTGTCGCCTGCTCTGGTCCCTGGAAGACAGTTGACTATGGTTGCTGGTGTCTCTAGTGTCTTGATGCATGCTCAGTCATCAACATTTTGGGACTTGTGTCGGAACAGATGTGCCGATTACCAGAGTTTGTTCCTCAGCCGGTGTGTTGCTGAGTGGGGATTACACGACCGTTCACTGACTGTACCACTGCAGCACAGTAATCTAAAACATTTGATCTTAGTGCCAAATGATTGAATGATGAACTGTTTAAAGTTGGATAACATATTTCATAAAACCAGGGGTGGAAGTAACGAATTACAAATACTCACGTTACTGTAATTAAGTACATTTTTTGGGTACTTGTACTTTTACGAGTAATTTTTCAAGTGTGTAATTTTACTCATACTTGAGTACAACTTACACCATGTAATCTACTTCGCTACTTATAAAATCAAAAGTCACTACTGAGTACGCCCACAATTTGAATTAATATTCAAACCTTTCGTCTGCATTTTTGCAGCCAATAAGGCCGTGCAATCGCAACCGCGCCAATTTAAGACGTAAGCAAAGAATAAACTCCGCTGCAGCAGCAGGCACAGGTGTCTGGAGGTGCTAAATGGTGGAGTATAAACTACTTTATAGACGAAAGATTTGGAGACAAAGAAGCCAAAATGGAGACAGAGGACAACACTGTCAACCATGAAAACGACGTAGAAAAGACGGAGGACGCGTGCCCGTGGCCATACCTGGAGGAATTTTTCGTGTACAGAGGAAGAAAAGGAGACAGCGTCCAGATGCAGTGCAAACTTTGTTTGACCTCTACAGTCATTTCAGCTTACAAGACTTCAGCATCTAATCTAAAAAAACACATTGAGGTAAGAGGTTTTACAACTATACGTGTATGATATTGCTTTCTTATTTTTCATGTGTGTTAAGGTTACTAGTTTGGCTAAGATATTGTCACCGCCATTGGTTAGCCTGATATTAAAATAAGACGGAGCTAGCTAATATGCGTGTGTGCATGCATAACTGAGCTACAATTCGTAGGAATGTTTTAGCTTATTATTTGGATAACCACCGTCATTACAATAAATTAAACTTGTAGTCATTTAAAACTCACAGGCCTACAATCAGCTGGCCTATTTAAAAAAACAAACAAACAAAAAAACAAACAAACTTGAACACAGTGCTGAGCTGCATCTCAAATTAATCTTCCAGCTCTCAGCTGACATGTACCAGAGCCCGATTGATGGATCAGTTGATCAGTATCATTGGCCTGATATAGGTCTATCATAGTGACATGGCTCTTAATCAGTAGGGTTATATGTTTCCCAATATGATATCTTTTTTTAAAGAACATAATGTGGATTGGTTTTATTTGTTAGCTGTATGGGCAGCATTTTTGTGTATGTGATCCCTTTTCTTAAATTAGATTTGCTAGATACACATATTTTGCTCTCTTAGTATTTTTAGGACCTGACTAATACTGAAAACTTTAGGGTGATACTGATAAAAAGGAGTTAAAAATTTAGATACTGATACATTGGTCGATACTCTTTTTACAGATAGTATACATATTACAGAACTTAGAATGTATACAGAAATTCATGTTTTTTGCAATGATCGTTCAAAATTGGTTTACACTTGTAAATAAATACAGCAATATATCTGCAAAATTTGACCAATTCACCACTCTTTTATACTATGCTCAACAATCAAAGATTAGCTCAAGTCTAGTTGAATAATGTTTTAAAAATGTGTTTTCTTTTAGTGTTAATCACAGTGATGTTATGAAGTAATGTATGAACCTGACGTATGATAATATTTATCTCTACAGAGGAAACATCCATCGAAGACTGAGCAGTACAATATCACTGTGGCATCAACATCTCGACAGCAAAAGACCACAGCCACACCAAACAAGCTCTCAGCAAATACACAAGCCAAGTTACCAGACCTGATGTTGAGAGCTGCAAACAAACATGTTCCACAAGCAACTGTTGACAAGCTTGTCATCAATTTCATATGTGAGGGTCTACAGCCATTTGCAGTGGTAGAACAGCCATCTTTCAAAGAATTGGTTACCACATTACAACCTCAAGCCAAAGTCATCTCCAGACCCACTGTCCGTGCCAGAATCTGTGAAGCTGCTGATCACATGAAGATGACTTTGGTTGCAGCATTGGATAAAGTCAAATTTGTTGCTACCACTACTGATTGTTGGTCAGCTCATCAGAAAAGTTACCTTGGAGTCACATGCCATTGGATAGAGGAAGCGTCCCTGGAAAGAAGATCTGCAGCACTAGCATGCAAAAGATTGAGAGGGTCTCACACATTTGACATGCTTGCTGGTGCGCTTGATGATATCCATTGCCAATACAAGATTAGAGGCAAAGTTGTAAGAACCACAACTGATAATGGATCCAACTTTGTCAAGGCCTTCCACATGTTTGGGGCACAAAATGATGCAGATGAAGCTGAAGATGAAGCAGACCCAGAAACTATTGACCTGACTGACCATAGGGACTACCATGAGGCAAGTGCAATTCTTGATGAAGACTCTGGTTTGGAGTATCAACTTCCGCCTCATCAGCGATGTGCATGTCACCTGCTAAACCTTGTGGCAACATCTGATGCTGCCCTAGCAGAGAGCATGAATGAAACCTACAAGAGGCTCTCCCGTGCAACCTTTGCAAAATGCCAGGCCATTTGGAACAAAACTGGCTGATCTCATTTGGCTAATGAAGTGGTAGAGGACAAGTGTGAGCTACAGATCATTCGTCCCAATGCAACACGATGGAATTCAACCTACCTTGCCATTGAAAGGATAATACGCATCATTGATGAGAAGGGGGAAGATGCCATCAGGAGCATTTGTGAGGAGTTCAAGGTGAAAATGTGAGTAAAATTGGACACCTACCAATATGGTTTCAAATTTTGTGAATTTTCCTTAATGGATGGTTAAAAACGTGAGCAGACTCTTAATATTAAATCAGAAGATCCCTATTATAGTCATGGTGGGTTTTGTTGTTGTGTCTTACAGGTTGAGTCCTGCAGAAGTTGCATTCCTAAGGGAGTACTGTACCACCATGAAGCCACTGGTGAAAGCTTCAAACATCCTTCAGTCTGAGTCCACTTCCTTTATGGGATGGCTCCTGCCAGTAATCCAACAACTACTGTCCAAACTTAGCAGGCTGGAGACATCAAGCAAGACATGCGTGCCACTCATCAGAGCCCTGCAAAATGGCCTTCAAAAGCGTTTTGGAGCGATGATGGAGGATCCAGAGTTGGCTGCAGCTGCAGTCCTCTTACCCAAGTTCAAGACTTCCTGGACTGACAGAGCAGATGTAACAGAGGCTGGTAAGGATTCATGTGATCCCATTTTTGTGTATTTTTACATTTGAACACATGCTTAAGTGAGTATTTCACCTAATACATTGTAAGTTATTGATGGTCTGTCCTGAATACTAAACAATCCTTTTTGAGAATTTGCCGATTTTAAATTTGTGTTCAGGAATAATCACTGAAATTTAAATAACAAAATTGTGTTATCTACTTGCAATTACAGCCTTGACATACATCAAACAACATCTTGAAACGACAGAGCATGAGAGTGAGGATCAGCAAAGAGAGTCATCTGATGAAGATGAATTCTTCTCCAGACCAATCTCCAGAAGGCTGCAAAGTGCAGTTGAGCTTGATGGTTATCTTGCTTGTGCCACAGACACCATGGAGCTGCTGCACTCCTCAGCCATCAAAAACCTCTCTCTTAAACTAAACACAGCTCTGCCTGCTTCTGCTGCGTGTGAACGACTTTTTAGCTGTGCTGGTCTACTCTTCACTGCCAAACGAAGTTGGATTGCCTCTGTTAATTTAGAAAACCAGCTTGTGCTGAAACTGAACAAAAGGTTCAGAAAGTAAAGTGTGAAAGAAATGCTAAGACTTTAAGACACTTACCTGCCTGTTGTTCAGTGTATGGGGAAAAGTTTAAATGGTTCTACGCATGTTCAGAAACATTTTTGTCATTGTTTTAACAAACAAAATTCCTCCTTTTATATCTACATTTATTTACAAAACAAGTTACCTTTCTATACCTTGTTCATCTGAAAAATGTGCTTTGAACATAAATATTTATACTGGTGAATCGAGTTGAATGCCTGCTATTGACAACAGAATAAAACATCAGTCTGTTAAAAAGTAATTAATACTCTGAGTAGTTTTTGAGAACAGTACTTTGTACTTTTACTCAAGTATTTTTTTAACACCAGTACTTTTACTTGTAATTGAGTACAATTTAACCAGTGTAACAGTACTTGTACTTGAGTACACATTTTGAGTACTCTTTCCACCTCTGCATAAAACCTATAAAGATTTGATCATTATTTCTAGAAGGCAGCCTGTTGATTCATTTCAGGATATTTTCCTTTTGCTTAAACAGGATCTGCATGACACTGTGACACCTGCAGCATATTAACCTCCACAAACTGTTTTTATCTCACAAACAGAGCCGCAGTCTGCAGGAAAACCACCCCAGGTAATGTTAGATCTCTGTGATCTGTTCTACTGTTGAGCTGAATGTTTTTTATTTTTATCCTCACACCTGATGCAACATAGTGTCAGCACAGCCCAGCTCTAGAGCAGCCTAACAGCTGCACTGCTGAACAGGGTTACATAATGCATTCTGCTGCAACAAGCACGATGCATGAAAAGTGGTGACGCATACGAAAATCTAACAAAATCCCTGAAATGTGATACAGACATGCTTTTCTTCATGATGCAATCTATTCAGTCTGCACCACGAAGAAAAGTGCATGCTGATGAGGAATCAAGCATTCATCATCATCTTCATCACAGGAAACACAGAGTCTGTACATTCACTGAGAGCCGCAGCTGCTACAGGCTTGTAGAACTGTCAGTTCAACAGAAACAACAAACCTGAATATCAGGTAGGAAAACCATTCAAACAGCTCTCCAACCCCCATAGAAGCCAACGATGTCCAAACCCACAGCCCGGCTGTGATTTTACCACACGGCAGTCTTGCAGAAGTCAGTGACAGAAAATATTTACAGAACACTGATTTAAAATAATCCTCTTCCCAAACTTTATGACAATGTTAAAATGAAGGAATTTTTCTTGTTCAGATGGGCAACATTTGCATTACATTGTATCTGTTGTCACCTTGAATAGGCTTCCTTCTACAGACAGCCAGCATAGGGCTCAGTACAACTCTGACATCAGAATGTGAGCCCCATTAAGACATACATGCACCCCACAGTCTATGCCTGTTATGACTCTATACTGGAGATGGATTCCAAAGATGAATAACTTTTACTACAGAGGTGGTTTAATGAGCCTGCTCTAACCTGGCCGGCTTTAAAACCTAAGAAGATGGGACTGCCACCTTCTGGTGACTCGCTTGGATTCTCCCAGATTATATTACCCTAAAAGCATCTTGATAAGAAGAGAATTTTGTACCATCAAAGGCACATTAACCTCCTTTTGTCCATGGTATGCAGGTAGAATTATGTGTTCTAACCCATACTGAATATGATGTATAAGAAAACCTTACGGTGGTCATTCAGGAAGTTTGAACCACATCTCCTGTTCTCTATAAACGTGTCATGGTATTTTAGGTTTTGAATTTTTTAATCTTGTTTACTCAAATCACTCCTCAAGATCAAAACAAGACTGTACCTGGTCTCTAATAGTATAGTTTGTTTCCTGTGCTTTTGAGTTTTCTGATTGTATTATGTGAAATTTAAATTATTTTAGGTGTAATTTCCTTTAGCATTCCCCTCCAGGGCTCTAACTTTTTGCCACAGTTGCACTGGTGTGCCTTGGATGCACCAGCACAAAAGTTAGGTGCACCCAAATTTTTCAACTGCATCCCTTAACTCCACTGCTTTACCTTTTTTATTTTTTATTGCTGTCCATACAGACAATATTGATTTGTAAATGATTTACTAATAATCTTGTCAACACAAAGTTCTTTATTTGGAGCACATTTCTACAAAAAAGATAAGTTACTGAAAAACTGCTTGTGCTTAAAGTGCGTTGGCACTCTTTGGTAATATTGTAGACAATGTTAAACATTAATCATCACATCGGCTCCTCTGACGACCTGTTTGCTGCTGCCTGCTGCTGAAAGGCCGTGGGGAGAGGGGACAGTTGGGCAGTGCATTTATCACTGCATATAATCTGTTTTCTGGATACACTATATTGGCTCAGAGTCAGAGCATTGGCTATGAATTTCAGACAGATCACGCCTTAACAAAAAGTTATCAATAGTTCTTTTCATCTTTTCTTATTACCCACAGCTACATCCCTTTCTGTCAGGCTTAGGCTACTCAGTAGTGCTGGGTATCATCACTGATTTCTATAATCGATTTGATTCAATTTTGACAGTCAGAAACAATGTTCCCTCTAATCTGCGCGCGTGCGCAATTGCGCACTGCTGGCATGGTCTCTGCCCACAGAAAATCTGCGTTGCGTACAAAAAAAAAAATAATCTAACCTGAATTGAAATTAAAATTAAAACTTTAACAATTCTGTTTTGCACGCTGCAATGCATTGTGGGAGCACGGCACCATTTTCGGGGTCTACAAATCAAAACAAACACACTGTGTTGGAACGACGACGACAAGAAACATGCTTAAAAGCAGCTCAAAAGACGTCACAAATTTAGAGGATCATCATTTAGCCTGGAGAAATAGTTTGCTGCTTTATAAGAAAGCCCTCCGCAAAGCCAGAACATCTTACTATTCATCACTGATTGAAGAAAATAAGAACAACCCCAGGTTTCTCTTCAGCACTGTAGCCAGGCTGACAAACAGTCAGAGCTCTGTTGAGCCAACCATCCCTTTAACGTTAACTAGTAATGACTTCATGAACTTCTTCACAAATAAAATTTTTATCATTAGAGAAAAAATTACCAGTAATCATCCCACAGATGTACTATTATCTACAGCTACTCTTAGTACCATTGATGTTAAGTTAGACTCTTTTTCTCCAATTGATCTTTCTGAGTTAACTTCAATAATTAATTCCTCCAAACCATCAACGTGTCTTTTAGACCCCATTCCTACAAAACTGCTCAAAGAAGTCCTGCCATTAATTAATTCTTCGATCTTAAATATGATCAACCTATCTCTAATGATCGGCTATGTACCACAGGCCTTCAAGCTGGCTGTAGTTAAACCTTTACTCAAAAAGCATCTCTAGACCCAGCAGTCTTAGCTAATTATGGGCCAATCTCCAACCTTCCTTTCATATCAAACATCCTTGAAAGAGTAGTTGTCAAACAGCTAACAGATCATCTGCAGAGGAATGGTTTATTTGAAGAGTTTCAGTCAGGTTTCAGAGCTCATCACAGCACAGAAACAGCTTTAGTGAAGGTTACAAATGATCTTCTTATGGCCTCTGACAGTGGACTCATCTCTGTGCTTGTCCTGCTAGACCTCAGTGCAGCGTTCGATACTGTCGACCATAATATCCTATTAGAGCGATTAGAACATGCTGTAGGTATTACAGGTACTGCACTGCAGTGGTTTGTATCATATCTATCTAATAGACTCCAGTTTGTGCATGTTAATGGAGAGTCCTCTTCACACACTGAGGTTAATTATGGAGTTCCACAGGGTTCAGTGCTAGGACCAATTCTGTTTACATTATACATGCTTCCCTTAGGCAGCATCATTAGAAGACATAGCATACATTTACACTGCTATGCAGATGACACCCAGCTCTATCTGTTCATGAAGCCAGATAACACACACCAATGAGTTAAACTGCAGGAATGTCTTAAAGACATAAAGACCTGGATGGCCGCTAACTTTCTGCTTCTTAATTCAGATAAAACTGAGGTTATTGTACTCGGCCCTGAAAAGCCTAGAAATATGGTATCTAAGCAGATTCTTACCCTGGATGGCATTACCTTGGCCTCCAGTAACACTGTGAGGAACCTTGGAGTCATTTTTGACCAGGACATGTCCTTCAACGCACATATTAAACAAATATGTAAGACTGCTTTCTTCCATTTGCGCAACATCTCTAAAATTAGGAAAATATCCTGTCTCAGAGTGACGCTGAAAAACTAGTTCATGCATTTATTACTTCCAGGCTGGACGACTCTAATTCATTATTATCAGGATGTCCAAAAAACTCACTGAAAAGCCTTCAGCTAATCCAAAATGCTGCAGCAAGAGTCCTGACAGGGACTAGAAAGAGAGAGCAGATTTCTCCTGTTTTGGCTTCCCTTCATTGGCTTCCTGTTAAATCCAGAATTGAATTCAAAATCCTGCTCCTCACATACAAGGTCTTAAATAATCAGGCCCCATCTTATCTTAATGACCTTGTAGTACCATATCACCCTATTAGAGCACTTCACTCTCGCTCTGCTGGCCTACTTGTTGTTCCTAGAGTATTTAAAAGTAGAATGGGAGGGAGAGCCTTCAGTTTTCAGGCCCCTCTTCTGTGGAACCAGCTTCCAGTTTGGATTCGGGAGACAGACACTATCTCTACTTTCAAGATTAGGCTTCAAACTTTCCTTTTTGCTAAAGCATATAGTTAGGGCTGGACCAGGTGACCCTGAATCCTCCCTTAGCTATGCTGCAATAGACGTAGGCTGCCGGGGGATTCCCATGATGCACTGAGTTTTTCCTTTCCAGTCACCTTTCTCACTCACTATGTATTAACAGACCTCTCTGCATTGAATCATATCTGTTATTAACCTCTGTCTCTCTTCCACAGCATGTCTTTTATCCTGTCTTCCTTCTCTCACCCCAACCGGTTGCAGCAGATGGCCCCGCCCCTCCCTGAGCCTGGTTCTGCCGGAGGTTTCTTCCTGTTAAAAGGGAGTTTTTCCTTCCCACTGTCGCCAAAGTGCTGCTCATAGGGGGTCATATGATTGTTGGGTTTTTCTCTGTATCTATGAAGCGCCTTGAGGCGACTTTTGTTGTGATTTGGCGCTATATAAATAAAATTGAATTGAATTGAACAGAACATGCCTAACATTAACTTATCTTGGTAAGTCATGTATAATTTTCCATGAATGTTAAATTTATTTAAATAAAAGTTCAGGTTTATGCACACAAAACACTGGAGATGATGCTTTTCTTCTCTGTCTCTGAATCATGGACCATATAAATGTAATTCTGTCTTGATAGAGCAACTCTAACAGGGCCACACGTTATCAAATTCCATTATAAGGGGAAGTAACAAATTCTCTTGTTTTCTGTCTGCTCATCTAGATTTTCAGTGAGGTCATTTGTCCCCAAGAGCTCTGAGGCTGGTGAGTCACAGGCTGTATGTATTGATCTCACTCAGTAACATATCCAGTCTACACAATCTCACTTGTTTTGTCAACTGTCAAGGCTCTGAGGCTGATGATTTTTGCAGACGAGAGATGCAAATCTTATCACAGCTAAGAACAAAAGGCACGTTTTAGGTAGTGGAGATAGAGACTCACACACAAATAACACTGACACATGAACAGAAGAGGCAAATGAAATGAAAAGAAGATAACAGGGAGAAGCGGTGCTGCCTGAGTAGTATCAGAGTGGGCCACGGTCATTAAGCCCTATTATGTCACATTTGTTCTCAGTCTGGAACTCCACTGGTCTCAGGGCGCAGTGCGTGGGATGCAGTGTTCACATGATGTCAGGAATAGAAAGAACAGGCTAGCCCATCAGTGTTTGCGCTATGAGATAAAAAAAAAAGTGATCATTCATTTCTGTGAACATTTTATCTCGTTCAGATTTAGACAACAAAGAAATCATATAATATACCTTCTGTTAATTTCCCCTGCTGTAGTATTTCAGAATATGTTTATGTACAATACTGACTGCCATTATTCTAATAATTTATTTATAAGGAGAGTGTTTTCTTACAAATATTTCTTTACAAGATTAGATAATAAAATAAAAATATAAAAAATAGCACCGATGACAGACGATATTTCAGCAAAGTAGTCTACCACAGTTATCACTGTTTCATAATGTTAATCATTTTAATCAATCAATCAATACTAAAACCCTAACTGTGAAGATTAAAGCTATTTTTTTCACCTCCTCAATTAAAGCTGAAGTGACATTTAAAAGTTTGGGTTTTTATGTTTTTCTTGTTAGATATGTAATGATGATGTCAGAGACAATGTTCAAACTTCATGGCCATGAGCCTACATGTTTTTTCTATGGAGTTCACTGTAAAAAAAATAAATAAATGTAAAATAACAGAAATTTAACATCATACAAAAATACTACTACTGTAATACAACATTACTGTATTTCATTTTGTTATATTTGTCATTAAAAACATTTTTAAATAATTTTTTTTTTTTAAATATACCGCTGCTGTAAGATGACTTTATCACTCTACATATTTTTTTCATTCCTTAAAACTCCACTGTGGTCGAAGGACACAAATTAGAGAATGATTAGATTTTAGACAAATCACTACTACAAAAACAAAAAGTGAAAACAAAAAACAGGAAGTGAGAATGATTTGAAACAGGAAGACGCAGAGACAATAATTTTACAGAATAATTACACTAAAGAACACTGAAGGACCACACAGAGGGAAGAACTTCAAATCTATTATCAGGCAGGACTAGAAGGTGAAAGCTGATGGCGACAGCAAAGGAGACTTGCAACCTGCTATACGACATCCACGTTTCATGATGTGATCCGAGTTGGAGAGTTGCTCCTTATCTCATTGTACATCTGTATAGTGACAATAATGGCATTCTTTTCGGTTCTGTTGATAGCCTTTTAGGAGTTTCCAGTGAAAGGGAAATTCCTGAACTTCCTTAAAATGCTTGTGACTATATTTTTTATATGCAGTCTTATTTTTCAGTGTTGCCCAACCCTTTGAAGCTACAACACATATTTCACATCAGAAAAATCACAAGACACACCACCAAACACAAATGTCACAAAAAGTATATTTATTGAAATAGAATGAAAATTTACTCTGTTTACTTTGTGTTCAACTAAACAATCCCAGGTTTCACACTAAGCTGATATTCTTGGAGAAAGTGCAAGGCCCATAAACCGGCAAATCAGGATCTCCCCCATAGAAAAAACGTGAGTAGCAAAAATACAGTCACTCATCTCACGCTGCTGTAAGGAGCAGTGACAACTGGTCTGATGAATCATGTTTGCATTTATATCATGTGAATAGTATGTGCATCACTTACCTGGGGAACACCTGGAACCAAGAAGGCAATCTGATGGAGACAGTGTGATGATTTGTGCAATGTTCTGCTAGGAAATCTTGGGTTGTGCCAATTATGTGGATGCTAATTTGATAGGTACCAACTACCTCAGCACCGGTTCAGGCGATGTACACCCTTTCATGGAAATAGTATTTCCTAATGGCTATAGCCTCTTTCAGTGGGATTGTGCATCCTGTCACAAAGCAGAGTTGGTTCAGGAATGATGAGTACAACAATGAGTTTAAGCTGTTGACTTGGGCTCCAAATTACCCATATCTCAATCCAATCAAGCATTTGATAAGTCCACGCCATGGAGGCCCCACCTCACGATTTACAGGATTTAAAGAATCTGTTGCTGACATACCAAAGCACACCTTCAAAGCTTTACAGAGACAGCTACTTAATGTGGCCGCCTCGTCCTTGACAGGACCATGTTGGATCCTTGGTCCTGTCATCTATCCATCCATGAATCCATCTCGAGATGTTAAGCATTATCTCGGGTGATGTTTGACAGTAAAATAAATAAACAAATAAATAACTGCAAAGTGGGGTGTGCATAATTATTCAGCCCCCTGAGTCAATACTTTGTAGAACCACCTTTTGCTGCAGTTACAGCTGCCAGTCTTTTAGGGTCTGTCTCTACCAGCTTTGCACATCTACAGACTGAGATCTTTGCCCATTCTTCTTTGCAAAACAGCTCCAGCTCAGTCAGATTAGATGGGCAGCGTTTGTAAACAGCAGTTTTCAGATCTTGCCACAGATTCTGGATTGGATTTAGATCTGGACTTTGACTGGGCCGTTCTAACACATGGATACGTTTTGTTTTAAACCATCCCATCGTTGCCCTGGCTTTATGTTTAATAATAATAATAATAATGGATTGGATTTATATAGCGCGTTTAGGGTCGTTGTCCTGCTGGAAGGTGAACCTCAAATTCAAATTCAAATTTTATTTGTCACACACACACAACCATACACAGTATGACATGGGGGTGAAATGCTTGTAGCTGTACAATGCCCGACCTCCGCCCCAGTCTCAAGTCTTTTGCAGAATCCAAGAGGTTTTCTTCCAAGATTGCCCCGTATTTGGCTCCATCCATCTTCCCATCAACTCTGACCAGCTTCCCTGTCCCTGCTGAAGAGAAGCACCCCCAGAGCATGATGCTGCCACCACCATATCTGACAGTGGGGATGGTTCAGAGTGATGTGCAGTGTTAGTTTTCTGCCACACATAGTGTTTGCATTTTGGTCTCATCTGACCAGAGCAGCTTCTTCCACATGTTTGCTGTGTCCCCCACATGGCTTGTGGCAAACTGCAAACGGGCCTTCTTATGGTTTTCTGTTAACAATGGCTTTCTTCTTGCCACTCTTCCATAAAGGCCAACTTTGTGCAGTGCACGACTAATAGTTGTCCTACGGACAGATTCCCCCACCTGAGCTGTAGACCTCTGCAGCTCGTCCAGAGTCACCATGGGCCTCGTGGCTGCATTTCTGATCAGCGCTCTCCTTGTTCGGCCTGTGAGTTTAGGTGGATGGCCTTGTCTTGGTAGATTTACAGTTGTGCCATCCTCCTTCCATTTCTGAATGATGGCTTGAACAGTGCTCCGTGGGATGTTCAAGGCTTGGGAAATCTTTTTGTAGCCTAAGCCTGCTTTAAATTTCTCAATAACGTTATCCCTGACCTGTCTGGTGTGTTCTTTGTCAGTGCGCCCCAGGGTGGCTGTGGCTACAATGTAGCTTACCATCACCAGTGTGTGAATGTGTGTGTGAATGGGTGGATGACTGGATATGTAAAGCGCTTTGGGGTCCTTAGGGACTAGTAAAGCGCTATATAAATACAGGCCAAAAATACAGGCCATTCTTTGGACTTCATGGTGTTGTTGCTCCCAATATTCTCTTAGACAACCTCTGAGGCCGTCACAGAGCAGCTGTATTTGTACTGACATTAGATTACACACAGGTGCACTCTAATTAGTCAAAGGAGCTTGCAAAGAAAAGCGTCTGGACTTCTTTAAGTTGCTTGAAGACGTTTCACCTCTCATCCGAGAAGCTTCTTCAGTTCTAAGGTCAAATGGTGGAGAGTCCCAGATATAAACCTAGTGGGAGTGACCCCCCACAGAGGGACAAAAGGACCCCCTGATGATCCTCTAATCGCCTGAGCCAAGGTGTGAAACTGGGTGTGGGTCCCAATCAGCCAGAGTTTCGGGTGAGTTCATTGTGAAACCTGGCCCCACCTTATCATGCGAATTCCTGAGGTCAGATGGCCCAGGATGTGAGTGGGCGTTAAGGCGTCTGGGAAAGGATCTCAAAACTGGATTATAGATGGCAGACAGTTGGTGTCGTAAACCCCGCCTCTGTTCAAAGATGGTCGCTCACAGTGGACATAGATGGCTTCTTTCACTCCTCTTTCAAACCATCTGTCCTCTCTGTCCAAAATGGGAACATTGGCATCCTCGAAAGAGTGTCCTTTATCCTTAAGATGCAGATGGACTGCTGAGTCTTGTCCTGTGGAGGTGGCTCTTCTGTGTTGTACCATGAAGTGGCTGTTTGGTCTCTCCAATGTAGAGGTCTGAGCATTCCTCGCTGCACTGTACAGCATACACCACATTGTTAAGTCTGTGTTTTGGCATTCTATGGCCATCTATGGCCATCTATGTCCACTGTGAGCGACCATCTTTGAACAGACACCAACTCTCTGCCATCTATAATCCAGTTTTGAGATCCTTTCCCAGACGCCTTAACGCCCACTCACATCCTGGGCCATCTGACCTCAGGAATTCGCATGATAAGGTGGGGCCAGGTTTCACAATGAACACACCCGAAACTCTGGCTGATTGGGACCCACACCCAGTTTCACACCTTGGCTCAGGCGATTAGAGGATCATCAGGGGGTCCTTTTGTCCCTCTGTGGGGGGGTTACTCCCACTAGGTTTATATCTGGGACTCTCCACCATTTGACCTTAGAACTGAAGAAGCTTCTCGGATGAGAGGTGAAACGTCTTCAAGCAACTTAAAGAAGTCCAGACGCTTTTCTTTGCAAGCTCCTTTGACTACGATGACCTGGATGACTGAGAACCTTCACAGACACTCTATTTAGTCATTAGCACTCATATGTGCAACTGACTGCACTCAGACCAAAGGGGGCTGAATAATTACGCACACCCCACTTTGCAGTTATTTATTTGTAAAAAATGTTTGGATTTTTGTTCCGCTTCTCACGTGTGCACCACTTTGTGTTGGTCTTTCACGTGGAATTCCAATAACATTGATTCATGTTTGTGGCTGTAATGTGACAAAATGTGGGAAAATTCAAGGGGGCCGAATACTTTTGCAAGCCACTGTATGTGGAGGGTTTCTGACTTAATGTTTTTTAGTCTTCAAACAACTGAGCTGCACATATTCCTCTGATGGTGAAAAGATCGCCTTCCTGGTGGAGCTGCTGTGTGGACATGCACTGAGGTGGGCTCAAGTGTTAAACTTGCATCCTAACCTTTTATTCGCAGATTTCATCTCCAAGTTTAAGAGTACGTTTGATAAATTTCAGAGTACAGTGGGGCAAAAAAGTATTTAGTCAGCCACCGATTGTGCAAGTTCCCCCACCTAAAATGATGACAGAGGTCAGTAATTTGCACCAGAGGTACACTTCAACTGTGAGAGACAGAATGTGAAAGAAAAATCCATGAATCCACATGGTAGGATTTGTAAAGAATTTATTCGTAAATCAGGGTGGAAAATAAGTATTTGGTCAATAACAAAAATACAACTCAATACTTTGTAACATAACCTTTGTTGGCAATAACAGAGGTCAAACGTTTACTATAGGTCTTTACCAGGTTTGCACACACAGTAGCTGGTATTTTGGCCCATTCCTCCATGCAGATCTTCTCGAGAGCAGTGATGTTTTGGGGCTGTCGCCGAGCAACACGGACTTTCAACTCCCGCCACAGATTTTCTATGGGGTTGAGGTCTGGAGACTGGCTAGGCCACTCCAGGACTTTCAAATGCTTCTTACGGAGCCACTCCTTTGTTGCCCGGGCGGTGTGTTTTGGATCATTGTCATGTTGGAAGACCCAGCCTCGTTTCATCTTCAAAGTTCTCACTGATGGAAGGAGGTTTTGGCTCAAAATCTCACGATACATGGCCCCATTCATTCTGTCCTTAACACGGATCAGTCGTCCTGTCCCCTTGGCAGAAAAACAGCCCCATAGCATGATGTTTCCACCCCCATGCTTCACAGTAGGTATGGTGTTCTTGGGATGCAACTCAGTATTCTTCTTCCTCCAAACACGACGAGTTGAGTTTATACCAAAAAGTTCTACTTTGGTTTCATCTGACCACATGACATTCTCCCAATCCTCTGCTGTATCATCCATGTGCTCTCTGGCAAACTTCAGACGGGCCTGGACATGCACTGGCTTCAGCAGCGGAACACGTCTGGCACTGCGGGATTTGATTCCCTGCCGTTGTAGTGTGTTACTGATGGTGACCTTTGTTACTTTGGTCCCAGCTCTCTGCAGGTCATTCACCAGGTCCCCCCGTGTGGTTCTGGGATCTTTGCTCACCGTTCTCATGATCATTTTGACCCCACGGGATGAGATCTTGCGTGGAGCCCCAGATCGAGGGAGATTATCAGTGGTCTTGTATGTCTTCCATTTTCTGATGATTGCTCCCACAGTTGATTTTTTCACACCAAGCTGCTTGCCTATTGTAGATTCACTCTTCCCAGTCTGGTGCAGGTCTACAATACTTTTCCTGGTGTCCTTCGAAAGCTCTTTGGTCTTGGCCATGGCGGAGTTTGGAGTCTGACTGTTTGAGGCTGTGGACAGGTGTCTTTTATACAGATGATGAGTTCAAACAGGTGCCATTCATACAGGTAACGAGTGGGGGACAGAAAAGCTTCTTACAGAAGACGTTACAGGTCTGTGAGAGCCAGAGATTTTCCTTGTTTGAGGTGACCAAATACTTATTTTCCACCCTGATTTACGAGTAAATTCTTTACAAATCCTACCATGTGAATTCATGGATTTTTTTTTCACATTCTGTCTCTCACAGTTGAAGTGTACCTCTGGTGCAAATTACTGACCTCTGTCATCATTTTAAGTGGGGGAACTTGCACAATCGGTGGCTGACTAAATACTTTTTTGCCCCACTGTATGGATAGGGATTTGTCCTGGTGTGTGGGACTCTAGCATCAGGTTTAAAAAAACACCCAGCACGCCCCTGTGGGCGGTTTATCCTTCAAGCTCGGGTCCTCTACCAGAGGCCTGGGAGCTTGAGGGTCCTGCGCAGTATCTTAGCTGTTCCCAGGACTGCGCTCTTCTGGACAGAGATCTCCGATGTTATTCCCGGGATCTGCTGGAGCCACTCGCCTAGCTTGGGAGTCACCGCACCTAGTGCTCCGATTACCACGGGGACCACCGTTACCTTCACCCTCCACATCCTCTCGAGCTCTTCTCTGAGCCCTTGGTATTTCTCCAGCTTCTCGTGTTCCTTCTTCCTGATATTGCTGTCATTCGGCTGTTGGAGGGGCACTTTTTTGAACTGCAGGTCCTTGAAGGGTAAGACGATTTGAAGCTGGAGGATCTCTATATTAATATCTGATAAAAGTTAGCTCCCCTAACTGTCAGTAGATGTTGAAAGGATAAAGTTGTGGTATATCAGTGGTTAGAAATACCATTATTACTTTAGGATTAGTTTAACACAAAGTCAGACCTGACCCGGGACCATTGCTGTGAGTCACAGTGCGCAGCATAAAGGTCCTTTGACATCGGACGCAGGATGTGCTGTTAATGCTAACTGCTAACTAAAAGCCAAGGATCCAGAATTTGTTGCGCTGGCTGCTGGGCTCTGTGGGTTTTTGCAGCAGCTCTACCTGTACTAGATGCACCTGCTCCTTGTCGTTTCTATCTCTGACTTTATGTTCTCTACAAGAGTTTGTTTTTTATCTTCAAATGTTCAATAAAAACATGAATCTTCTAATTCATAACGAAGAAAGCTTTGTAACTATCCCTACCAGTGTTGCCAACTTAGCGACTTTGTCGCTATATTTAGCGAGTTTTCAGACCCCCTTAGCGAAAAAGAAAAGAAAAGAAAAGCGACAAATCTGGTGACTTTTTCTCATGTTATTGGAGACTTATTTATGCCGACTTTTTGACGTGAAAGCGCATATCGCTCCTACTCTCAAAAAGCAGCGGGTGCTGCCGTGGGCACCTCGCCTGTGCCAAAGCGCTCACGGGCGGAGGACAGTCCTCCCCCAGCTGCTATCAGGGCAGGAGATGTTCACACCTATGCGTCCAAACTGCAAATGAATCGCGCATGAGCGAAGCCGCTGCTCCTGCACTGACTGTAACGCAGTCAGTTCTTCTTTTACTCTTATGCCGTTTTGTGGATCACAAGTTTTAAAACTACATATAAACACACACACACACACACACACAAGTAACTCCACCAGAGTGCCTATTTCGGGTCATCTTTGGTCGTCCAAGCCCAGATAAAGGAGCAGGGTTGGAATTGTGACATTAAAGAAAACAATAATTGCTAAAAGAAATTTAATTTGTAGTTCTAAATAAACTCTAAATGCATTTAGGACGTTTTTTACTCACTTTATGTCTCTTCCACGATGTTATTTCTCTCTCCAACAACGTAGGTTACAATTAGATTAGCATGATCAATTATGCAAATTAGGCGATGATGTCATTTAGCGGCTTCTAGCAACTTTTAGGACAACCAATAGAGATTTTCCTTACTGAGGAGTTGGCAACACTGATCCCCACTAGTGAAGACTGTCATTTCCACAACAGTGAGTGCAGAGTTTCACACATAAGTCCACATACAAATCTTTTTTACACACACACAAATTCTTTTTACACATACAAATCCTGGTTTACAAGTACAAAATATTTATGACCACAATTTGAGTCCATACATATGACAAGGACGCACATATGATACTCCTACTCTTAGGCTGGGATCAACATTCACTCAGCTTTAGTGTCACTCTGGGTTTTGGCTAGCTTAGCTTTAGCGTGCTGACTGTACTTTCACAGAGCTGAAGTTGTCTTAGCAGCTTAATACAGTTGTTTCTGTCCTGGATGCAGTTTGCACTTTACCATTATGCTTTTGTGCAATAAAAATAAACGTAATATCCACTCTTCCCTACTATGTTTGATAACGATATCCTCTGATAACGGAAATCAGTAAATTGTAGCGCAAGCACAAGAACCGGTAAGTGAGATCGAAGCAGACTATCGATTCCAAGGATTTCAACTACCAGGAACTACCAGTTCGCTACAAAAACCAGTTCTCGATTCCCAGCATGACTGCTATGACAGCATGATCTCACTGTCCAGTTTCATACTGCAACAGCAATCTCCTGTCTCAGTCCCGGCTGCCCATCAATCACTCAGCAGTCTCACTGCTGGTACCTTTTGCAACGGAAATCCAACTGCCCAGCATGACAGAGGTCACACCTTCAGCTTGGATGCCGTGATGCCAGATCCCAGTCTGCCTCACTCCTCCCAGGCCGAAGCTATGCTGTAGCCTATGCCTTTAGTCATTAGCAAGTCCTTGATGCACACACATAGTCAAAATGTACACAGGAAGGACAAATGAAGAAAGTGGACAGAGAACATCCATATTTCCTGCACCCCCCTGCCTTCCTAGAGGTTAAACTCTGAATATAATTAATATTCGCTTGAAAACACTTTTTCTTGCAGATTCAAGGACTGGATGAAAAAAGAATTATCAGTTAAGTGTCTTTAAAAATTAAAGCTTTGAAGGAAAGTCTTAATCAAGTATGATTAATCAAGTATGATTATTAATACTTTATTAAGAACGATTAAGACCTAACAGAAAAAAAGAGATGGGATTTGAGTCCTTTTAGTGTTTTTTATTCAAAGGCTGTAAACAACTTCTTCTATAGTGTAAAAGGTCACAGTTTTAACTTAAAATTTGAAAAGAATTGAATAGAATTTTGAAAAGCAGAACATGAATAATATAAAAAAATAACTTGGTCAGAAGAGGTGCAATGACATCCATACAAAGTAGTCCACCAGAAGTAAAGAATCACTACAGCATGGAGGAAAAAGGTAAAAATCACAAGTTTAGAAAAGGTTGCAACCCTTGTCAGAAAAAGGTCATTTAAGGAATGGGATACACAGTAGAACTGAAATATAAATAGAACAGAGAGTATAAAAATGTAAGTGTAATTGTGAACATTAACATGAAACATACTCTGTTTTACTTAAATAAGATAAAGAAGCAATAACAGTTATCTGAGAGATAAAATAAACATCTATTGTGAACGCACCCACACACAATGCACAGTCATAAGAAAATAGATAAGCAGTAATGTACAATATGACTGAAAGGATATACATATAAGCATTTTTTGTAGTTTTAACATATACGTTTTTACAGTTCTCTTTTGTTTTGAATATGCTGGGATAGTCTTGATGCATGCTCAATCATCCAGGTAAGTAAATCCCAAAAGGTTGATTTTGTTCATCTGGATGTTTTCAGTGGGAGAAACGTTTCGTCATCATCCAGGTGACGTCTTCAGTCTCAGCTGACTGCAGGTTTCCCCAATCTTATAAACAGTACATTTGCACAATGATTGAAACCAGCCCACCAATGAACAATAGGCTGGGAGGTCAGTACCTTGATCATTAATATGCAAATTTTCATGAGCATTGATCAACAACCACTGATCAGAGACCACTGACCAATAGCCATGAGAGTTGGGGAATATCAGTAATGGGGGACATCTAAACGCTGATGTGTACCGTAAACCTACACATACGGATCAGTATCTAAGGTTTGACTCTCATCATCCACTGGAGTACAAACTGGGAGTCATCAGGACGCTACAACACAGAGCGAACACCATCCCCACTGACACAGCAGCCAGGGAGGCAGAAGAACATCAAGAAGAGTAAATGTGGTTATCCAAGCTGGACTTTTGTCAAAGCTGGAAAGGCGCCTAAAGAAAGCTCCAGATGATCCAGTAGAGAAGATGAGAGATAAGATAAGATAAGATAAGACTTTATTGATCCCACGACGGGGAAATGTTTGCGTTAACTCAGCTCAGGTACAGATATCAGAAGGAAAATACAAAAAATACAAATAAAATACAAACAAATAAAAAAAGAGAAGGACAACCGCTGCCTATGCAAAAACCCTTTATGTGTCAGGAGTATCACAACATTTGAGTTTTTTTGTCTTTGAAACCCCAAAACACGCTGCGCCAAAAAATTGGCCCACCCCTGCAGTCAGCTGAGACTGAAGAAGTCATTTGGATGAGTGATGAAACGTTTCTCCCACTGAAAACGTCCAGATGAACAGAATCAACCTTTTGGCATACTGGGACAGTGTTGCAGCTCTTCTGATACACATTTGAGCAGGTTTTGTTCCTCAAAATCTCAAATATTCTGTGTGATTTGTTTTCAAGCAGTTATGAAATTTGTGGCCATTTCATTAGCAATGAGGGAAGTCATAGCTTGATTTAAAGTGCTGTTTTGCGAACATTCTTATTCACAGTCTTCATCAATAAGTGCTTTAGTTGTCACTACAAAAATAGAGATTTGAAGGGCCAAAAGATTTTCTGTGTGTTTTAATGCCAAAGAAAGCCCAAAATGGTTTTGCTACAAAGAAGAACGAGTCCCAATACAAATGACACCGCAATGACAACACAGATGAAAGTAGTGTTAAGGAAAACAGATATCTTTAGATATTTTATCATTTCAAGTATGTCTTTATCAAAAATTTCATGTGACAGTCTTTTTCTGATGTAAACAGTTAATGCAGATGCACGCCATTCATTAAACCTAAATGCCAAATATTTACTGCTTAATCATCAATCATTACCATCCATTTTCTTCTACTTATCCAATCTTGTAATTACATGTTGCTTTTGCTTTGGTGGCTGATTTTGCTATGAAATAAATGGAGTCACCATACTAAATTTGGTTACTATTACAAGAAACAAAGAAAAACTTGGGAACTTTTAAAGTATGGGCAACATTCAACAATAATAACTTAAAATTTAGTTTGCTCATCATCTTAGTCAGTTATGGACTAAGTCTTTTTGGAACTCTTCTGCTTTGTATATCAGCTCCTGGGCACTTTTCAAGTGTTGAGGGCAGGTTTGAAAACTATATCACAAACTTTTATAGGAGAAAGTCAAAGCAGCAGTCTCGAATTCGAAGGCAAACAGACACAAAACAAAAACAGAGGGAGGGGTGATTGTCTGGTGCAGCTAAGAAAGCCTAAATACTTTTGTCAAAGTATAGTCAGAGTGTATATTGTTGTCATTGGTTGCAGCTGACTGTATACTGTATAAACACATAGACTGTTGTACCCTAAACCCTTAGTGAGATGGCTGGAGAAGTCAGACATGATGAAAAACACTTCAGTTTTCCTTATTTGCTCCTTTGACTTCAGCCTGTATTTATCAAAGTTCTGAGAATTTTCATGTGTGGTCCAACAAAACACTGGACTTCCCAAATGTTGGAAACTAGCATGAGAGAACATCCCCCAAACACCATTACCCTGCTTTTTAGACACTGTGGGGGCTACGTTAGCAGTTTTATGCTGCATCTGTCAATCGTTCTAGTCTACCACTGCTGCTTTCTGTCTTACGGGTGATCGTGGCTCAAGAGTTGGGAGTTCGCCTTGTAATCCGAAGGTTGCTGGTTTGCGCCCCGGCTTGGACAGTCTCGGTCGTTGTGTCCTTGGGCAAGACACTTCACCCGTTGCCTACTGGTGGTGGTCAGAGGGCCCGGTGGCGCCAGTGTCCGGCAGCCTCGCCTCTGTCAGTGCGCCCCAGGGCGGCTGTGGCTACAATGTAGCTGCCATCACCAGTGTGTGTGTGTGTGTGTGAATGGGTGGATGACTGGATGTGTAAAGTGCTTTGGGGTCCTTAGGGACTAGTAAAGCGCTATATAAATACAGGCCATTTACCATTTAAATACTCAGAAACTCTGTTTATGCAATCAGAATTGGTAAAGTATACCTTTCCTCTTTAGTCTGTTTATTTTCTATCACTGATTTAAGTTGAAATTTTCACTGTGATTAATTTGATAAATACAGGCTCAGTAGTTACATTCTAATACTCACAGCATTGCTTTAGAAATGTGATGCAACACAAGGAAGTAATAAAATATAGAAAGAGAGAGTTTTTCCTTATAACCATCTTATTGGAAAAATACTTTTTCACATATAAAATAATAATGTACTTGACTTGAGCAGCACTGATGTTGTATCCAGTCCAGTCCTTCACATGATCATCTAGTCTCCCAGTCTGCTTGGCTTCATTTGGGAGGCGAGAGTCCAACAACGATTCAGAATAAGTGCATAGATGGAAGCAGAAGAAACCTTTTTTCTTTGAGTACAAGAAATTGCGAGTTAAAACAGGGGCCTGATAAAGACAACAAAGAACAACATACCACAGACCAGACACACACTAAGAATGGGTTTAGCGCTGCACTCTTAATAATTGGATTGGACGGTGAAGAGAGTGGACGTCCAGTGGGTCTGCCGCACAGCCGATTCCACATCATGTGACCTCAGCGAAGGCGATGTGATTCTATAAAGAGGCAGGAAGAGCAAAAAAACAAAATCAGGACAAAAGACATAAAAAATTGGCGAATGCCTCAAAAATAAACCTGGTTTGGCATTCCTAAATACACATGTAGAAATCTGAGAAGACATCACCAATGGCATTTGACCTGAATGTAAGTAAATGCCTGTGAAGTTAGCCATTATATGTGATCATTTAAGCATGTTTATTTTGGGTCATATTCATTAGGTGGTTGACATTGTGGGACGTCTACTACTCAGAAGGCTTGATCCCTGGCTCACCGCGTCCATGTGTCGAAGCAATTGGAGAGCTCCAATTGAGTAAAAGAGTTATTTCAGTAGCAATTAATTTACCATGATTAGTAAATGACTGATTCATGAGCCTGCAAAGCTTTTCCTAGTGTAGGATGTTTAGGTTGTTCTCTTAAAATGACCTCATTAACTCCAATCAAAGCAGCACTCCAATACTTCTCATTAGGTTCTAAATGTGTATCATAGAGTCCTGCACTGTTTAGGAACCACTGAAGCACTAAAACGATTAAGTAGTGGATGGTTGAGATTAGATTTAGATAATTAGTTTCTCCACAAGCAAAGTGGATTTTCTAATGTTTAGTTATGGAGCACCGGAAAAAGTGGACGGCTACATAATGATTTTTTTCCACACAGGTAATCAGGGGAAAGGATGCACAACTCAGACTTTCATAGTAAATGGTAAATGGTAAATGGCCTGTATTTATATAGTCAGGAAAATGATTTCACTAACTATTAATCCAGATGTTAAACTAAACCTTCTCCTACAGTAATGATTTTCCTCCACGCCTTTAAGCTAACCACACCTCAGCTATCCAGGCTGATGAGCCACAGTGGTTGTAAAGGTCAGGTGAGTTCAGGCAGGTCACAAAGTCAGTTTAGTGCACAGTGCAGAACAGCTCAGTGCAAGTCTGCAGAAGCTGATGGTTCAGCTGATACCCGTCTATACATTCAATTGCCAAATTCCATACACAGCATGCTATTTAAGCTGTGTTAGCTTGCATACAAATGTTGCACATCTGCAAACTGCTTTGCAACCCACCCACCCCCCACATTCATTGCCTGGTGTGTACTGTGCTAGGCTTTTGCTACTGCTCTCTCCAGAACAGAGCTACGTCCCCAAAGACACATTTCTATAGTTGGGGAAAAAACTATTTTCTTTTGTCTATAGTGGTTCTGACTAAATGATTTTCTCTTCTGTGTTTAAGGCTGGGTTTGTTAGAGCAAATTTCTTTTGCATTAAAGACTCACCAAACACAGTGGATATACAGAATTACATGTTTCTCATCTAAACAAAAAGAGATGCTGCTCTATAAATGATTCTCCATCAGTCTTGCAGATCTGATAGAACAGATGGTATATTTGCATGACGTGACACGAGATTAGTGCAACAGGGCTGTAATTCCAAACTCCTAATTTTTAGCAGTAGCAGTCGGGATTTTATCCTTTCCTGACTTTTCCTGACTTCAAACACGTGTCACTCCAACAAGTGAATACAAAAATCCAAAAACCAAAACCAACCAATTTTTCAAAAAGCTGCTGCTCCTATTAGAATAAACAGTATGTATTTACTGATATCTTCAGCTCAGAGTTTTAATATTATCCTCCTTGTTCTTTAATTACCATTTCCATATGTTCGTAATATAGCCTGTATATGAACATCTGGTATCATTCCACTGTGTTTTAGAGGTGGGATCACACCAGTGTAATAATATTTTGATTTGTGCAGTGATGGTAGACCACAGCTTCCTTCCTTTGGACTGTTTCAGAGCCCATCACAGCACAGAAACAGCTTTAGTGAAGGTTACAAATGATCTTTTTATGGCCTCTAACAGAGACTCATCTCTGTGCTTATCCTAATACTGTTGGCCATAATATTTTAATACGGTGATTAGCATATGCTTTAGATATTAAAGGTACTACGCTGCAGTGGTTTGAAACATATCCAAAAAGACGCCAAAGTGCTCGCTTATACAGGGTCATCTGATTGTTACAGGTTTCTCTGTTTTCTGTGTATTATTGTAGAGTGTTTACCTTACAAAATTAATACAACTGTTGTTATTTGGTGTTATATAAATAAAACAGAATTGAATTGAATCAAATTTAAAAAACACTCATTGTGTAACTGAATACACCAGTAGGTTGGTTGGGGGATAGTGCTCCCAGGAAAACAGCATTATTGGCTAGCTTATTATTGAGAAGAACAATAGAAAAGAAAAAAGGCAGAAGATTAGGACAACAGGTGTTTTGATAGACACCTTGACATTATCGCAGCGAATGGATTGCTTTATGCTAAAAGCAGGAAAAATAAAGCCTAAATGTAAAGAGACTAATGTGTCTTTTCTTCTTCCCTTTGAAGATGCGGATGGATATTATGATACCCAGTGTGTCGGGATAAGAAACTTATGACAACTATGGTAACCTTTGACCTATTATCTTGTAAACCCGTTTGGTGTGCTTGGGGAAAAAAAGACTTCACCTAAAGATAAAGTGGGGTTGAATTGCACCTAAATGCACCAACTCTTGAAATGTTTAAATCACTTTAAAAACACACCTTTTTTCAAAGGCTTTTAGGAGTAGTACCAGAGTCAACCTGTAGTCAGTTTTAGTCAGCTGTTGGTCACTCTTAATCCTTTTATTTTGTTAATCATATTCATTGTATATCTTATTGTCTACTTTACTCATGTTTTATTATTTAATATATATACTGATTTATTTTAATCTTCTTTTTCATTCATGTATTTATTTTATTGTTATTTATATTTGCTTCTTTGTCTGCTTAGTGTTTTTAACTGCTATCTCTGTTTTATTATTGGAAAGCACTTTGGTCAACTTTGTTGTTTTTAAAGTGCTATATAAATAAAGTTGGATTGGACTAATATTATATCAAAAGTCAGTCTGATACCAGAGGACTGGTTGTTATGAAGTGTGAAAACAAAACTGTTCCATATGCTTAGAACATTACTGCTGAGACTTCTTGTTACTGTCCAGGAGAGCTTTAAGAAAGTAGACTATGACACAGAGCCTAAGCCAGTCATTCCTACAGATGCATTTCTACTGTACAGCTAATATGGTTCTCTTTTATCCTCCTTGACTGCAGAGACCTATGAGCATTTATATTGGAGGAGATATTTGGTAGTTTTCTCCGGTCAGGTTTCTAATAAAATTAGGATTCCCCTTGTATACTGTACTAAAGGTAATCTGCTTTCGTAGATTTAGAGGTCAGGACAAAATATTAGCCTGTTCCACTCATTTATCTTTGAGGTAAATTATTCTCTGTGTTGGAGACTTAAAGTGATGTCACTGCTTTAAAGATTCAAGCAAAAGAGAAGAGAGAAGCGTGGGTCTCATTTTTGCGACTCAAAGGTTGCTTCCTGCAGTGGCATTTAGTTTATTGTGGCTCGTTTAGCTTCCAGGCATCTTTAGACTGTGCTATTTTTAGAGCAGGCAATTTTCCGCAGAGGCTGTCATAGCTGAGGTGAGAGAGTGAGATTTGGTGCTCTTTCTCAGGCAGCCAAGTGCAAGCTCTCAGCTGGAAATTGTGAACTGAATCATCAGATAGGGGTGGTGTATATTCCATATTTCACTCTTAAATGAGTGTCTTAGAGGAAATGAAAAGACACAGCAAGCTCAGTGAGTGCACTTCAACACGTGCCCATGTTTGTAAATTTTCTCCCCAACAAACACAACAGTGTCGATGAAACGTTTGCACCATCAAAGGCAGCCGTGGGTGCCTTTTTGGTTTCATTCTCTAACAGTGGACTTCGTGGATTTGACCCATCGAGGGTTATTTTTAGAACGTAACTACAGTGATAAACGAGGAACCACTGTGTGTATATATATATATATATATATATATATATATATATATATATATATGCAGCAGCATATATCACTGAATCACTGAGATGCTTGGCTACAAGTTAAACAGCCACAAGAAGCAGTACCCTCCATGGAGAAGGAGACTAGAGGCTAGGATCAAAGTAGCACGGTGGAGGTTATCCAAATATCGGCGCTGCAGAAAGGTGCGACAAAGAAGGTGCCTAAGAAGTACAGGAAGCTGTCCATACCTGAGGCCTTGGAAACTGCCAAGCACCGACTCACAGCCTTGGCCAGCCGCTTGAAGAGGTACACCAGAGAGGTCGAAGGCAGTAGAATAAACCATCTGTTTTCCAAAGAGCCATCCAAAGTATACTCTCAGTGGCAGGGTAACAATATGAGAACAGCACCACCAAGGCTGGAGACGGAACAATACTGGAAGAGCATATGGGAGAAGGATGCAACCCATAACAGCAATGCTCAGTGGCTAGTGGATCTGAGGGCAGATCACAGCGACCTCCCTGAACAGGGTCCAGTAACCATCACAGTGGCAGATATCTAAGAACGGTTCTCCAGTATGAAGAGTTGGACAGCACCAGGCACCCACATGATTTGCGCCTACTGGCTGAAGAAGCTGACTGTATTCCATGAGCGCTGAGCGGCACAAATGAACCAGTTACTAGTTGACGATCATCATTCATCAGGAACTCAATGGGGATGTGGCGGACAAACTGGAGGCCAACTTCAAGCCCATAGCACAAGTCACCATCAAGTGCGCGATCTACCAAGGAGATGCTCTGTCCCCACTGCTGTTCTGCATAGGCCTGAACCCCCTCAGTGAGGTCATTGACAAGACTGGCTACAAGTCCAGCACCCTGAGGCTGTACGCTAAGCGGAAGGAAGGAGGCCAGGGACTGGTGAGTGTCAGCACCATGGTCCAGGATGAGACAACGAACATCCACGAATACATCATGAAGATGGCCCCAACTGACTACGTGCTCAGTGAATACCTCAGGCAGCAGAAACCCAAGAATGAGGAAGAAGAGGAGGAACCATCATGGAAGGACAGGCCCCTGCACAGTATGTAACACCAGCAAATAGAGGAGGTGGCTGACAGAAATCTTACCAGTGGCTGGACAAAGCTGGATTGAAAGACAGCACAGAGGCACTAATCATGGCAGCACAGACCCCAGCCTCTATGGAGCTTGTGCTCAGAGCTTGTTCCTATCACACCTGGCCAGACCCCAGGTGCAGGCTGTGTAAAGATGCTCCTGAGACAATCCAGCACATAACAGCAGGGTGCAAGATGCTAGCAGGCAGGGCATACATGGAACGCCATAACCAAGTGGCCGGCATAGTGTACAGAAACATAAGATGACATATCTTATAGCTATTCCTTGTTGTCCTTGTTGCCATCGTGGCGTGAAGCACTCCACAGTGAAGCACCTGTGCAGGTTGCTTCAATTTTGAAGGGACCTGTTGCTCCCTCCTGGCTGTTTTTTTTTTTTAAATCAACTTCCACAGTGCTCTGGGCACCTGGGGGCAGTTTTTATAAAACTTGTGAAACTTTCCTCCACTTCTTTTTCTGGCACAACTTCACCTGTTTCCAAGGTGCATGGAGAGGATGAAAGAATTCACAAAGCAGGAACTCCAGCAACACTTGAGGGAAGATGAACAACTTTAATAATTGACCAACGCGTTTCGGCTTGTGGCCTTCATCAGGGTCATAGTAAAACATTGTAAAAAATGCTTAAATACAAGACAGGAAACAGAAAAAATTTCAAATTAACCAGTCAAAACTTCATAGATAGGTCAGCTGACATATAATAGGTAGGTATTGGTTAATTGGCTCACGCCCAAGTAAATACCGGACTAGATCATTACTGATGAGGAGGAGGGGGGTGACATAACCCCCATATGCCTGAAAATAACACATGCATGAAATGCATTAGAAGGAGTGCTATGAATATACACAGAAGAAAGAAAAAAAAAAGGACAGTCTTTAATGGTAAAAGCACGTTTGAACTTAGAAAACAAGATTACATCATAACATGGGAACACATTTGTTAAAAGATCCTTATTTATGTCTCTAAAATGTAAAATCTAGACTTAAAATGTGGACTTAAAGTGAGATGTCTAGAACGCTACTCCTTCTTTGGTTGAAATGATAATAATTTAAAAAAAAAAAAAGCGTGCATTTCCTTGAGACTAGGTCTACTAAACTACCATCTAGTTCCATCCTAACAAGGCTGGCTGCCTTTGTCCTTAAAAGGAACTATTTCTTTTTTAACAACACACCATACCTTCAGATCTCTGGCACTGCAATGGGAACCAAAATGGCCCCCAGTTTTGCCTGCCTTTTTGTTGGTCATCTGGAAGAACAAATTCTATATAATCACCAAAATAACCCTTATTTATCATTCATTGTGTCTTGGAAACGTTATATAGATGACGTGTTTCTACTCTGGAAAGGACCAGTCTCTATATTACTAAAGTTTGTAGAATTCCTTAATGGACACTTTGCAGGCTTACGTTTCACCCTCAATTACAGTACTGAAGAAATTAACTTTCTGGACATGGCATTAATTGTCAATACACCAAAAATGTTAAATCATTCAAAGACCCTATAGGTGACAAAACCATTGCCATAAAGGGCTTTATCACATGCAGAACTAAAAATGTAATCTACATGATACAGTGCCCATGCAATAAAATATATATAGCATCCCACCCTCTGAAGGATCGAATTAACAAACACAGAAGCTCGATCAAGAGGAATGATTTAACCAGCCCTGTTGCAAGACACTTCAATGATAAACATCCAAATTCACCATTATTTTTCCTAGGCATAGAAGCCATTAAACTAAACCAAAGAGGTGCCAATAGAAATTTTATCTGAAAAAAGAGAAGCATTTTGGATATTCTGTTTTAAGAGTCTGCACCCCTGAGGTATGAATGAGGACTTTTCTATCAATGAGTTTTTATGAACAACACCCTTTTTTTTTCTTTTTTTTTTTATTATTTTAACCAAAGAAGGAGTAGCGTTCTAGACATCTCACTTTAAGTCCACATTTTAAGTCTAGATTTTACATTTTAGAGACATAAATAAGGATCTTTTAACAAATGTGTTCCCATGTTATGATGTAATCTTGTTTTCTAAGTTCAAACTCAAAAAAATAACTCTTTGAATGAACATAAAAAAAAATCAAAGAATTTCCACGTAATTAAATTGCTTTATTTTATCATTATGCAATTCTGTTATTCCAACTTAATGTACTTGAGTTGGACTAACTTGATTAATTAATGATGAATCAACTGTTTTACTACAGTTGTGTCCAACTTAATTTAATTGATTTGATCCAACCCATGCAAATGACGTTAGTGCAACAAAACATGCTTATTCGTAATAGAAATCCATTTATTAATCCATTTATATTAAGTTCATTTAAAGAGTTATTTTTTTGGAGTGTTCAACAAAGTCTAGAGTCTGGTTAACATAAAATGTTAATGGATTTATAATAACTTGCACTCCATCCGTCCTCTTATCTTTACCAGGGTTGCAGTGAGGCTGGGACCTATCCCAGATGTGACAGGGTGGGAGTCAGAATACTGGACAGGTCACCAGTCTATCACAGAGAGACAGACAACCATTTGCCCTCATGTTCACAGATATTTTAGAAACACCAATTAACTTAACCCTAATTACTGCATGACTTTAACTGTGGCAGGAAACCAGAGTACCCAGAGAGAACCCACTGCAAACTTGGCCAGATTGCAGATTTGAACCCAAGACCTTCTTGGGTGCTTTGACAGTGCAGTGCAGTGAATTTTGTAAATTTAACAACCACCCAATTTCATTTTTTTGAGTGTATTTCAGCTGACCTATCTATGAAGTTTTGACTGGTTAATTAGAATTTTTTTCTGTTTCCTGTCTTATATTTAAGCAATTTTTTACAATGTTTTACTATGACCCTGATGAAGGCCACAAGCCGAAACGCGTTGGTCAATTATTGAAGTTGTTCATCTTCCCTCAAGTGTTGCTGGAGTTCCTGCTTCTTGATGTATCACTCCAGCGCCTCCTTATTGATGATTAGGTTGCCAATCCTCTTTTCATCCAGCAACTCTCAAGCAAGCCCAAAGGGATCCCTGATGAAGCTCTAGTTCTCTCTTTCTCTTATTTTGTCCTTCTCTTTCCAATTCTCTCCACTCTCTGCAACCTGGCGTGATTTTGTTTGAGCTTGTCCCACAGCTCCTTCAAGCTGGCTTTGTCATGGTGTGCCGCTTTCCTACAGTTGCGACGGAGTTGGCGTCAGTCTTTGGTCAGTTGTTCCATCTCTCTCTCTTCTGCCTTTCCTTGGGGCTGTGGGCTCACTCCTCCTAAGCTCATCAAACATCTCTCTGCAGACCTCGAAGATGAACTTCCAAAGGCTGTTGAGCTTGCTCTTGGCAGTTCCCTTATATATCACCTCCAACAGTTGCTGCAAAGCATTAAGGTTTTGCCGTTTGCCTCGGTCATCTGTTTGGGTACCTTCTCCATCCCAGGGTTTTCCTCACCTGTTTCAGATGATTCAGCTCGGTCCTGCAGCACTGTGGTTGCTCCCCCAGCTTTTGGAGCCCCTCGTCTGACCTGCTTCTCGTCTATCTGGTTTCTGCATTTTCTACCATATTGCATATTTCTATCTTGATGGATGCATATCCCCTGCTCGACATTACCTTCTCCCACCGACAAGCACACTTCTCTTGTTGTCCTTATTCATTCAGTCAATTTGAGGCAGTAACATGTCTCTAAAAGTCGAATTGGGATTATGTTTCCCACTGTGCAGCATCACGGCCCAGACGGCGTGTCTCCTGCCACCCTCAGACACTGTGCAAACGAGCTGGCCCCAGTGTTTTCTGGCATTTTCAACTCCTCACTGCAGGCATGTCATGTGCCTGCCTGCTTCAAATCCTCTACCATAATCCCTGTCCCCAAGAAACCTAGGATCACTGGACTAAATGACTACAGACCCGTGGCTCTGACATCTGTGGTCATGAAGTCTTTTGAGCGCCTAGTTCTCTCCCATCTCAGGACCCTCACGACCCCCCTCCTGGACCCCCTGCAGTTTGCATATAGAGCCAACAGGTCTGTAGACGACGCCATCAACATGGCCCTACACTTCATCCTGCAGCATCTGGACTCCCCAGGAACCTACGCCAGGATCCTGTTTGTGGACTTCAGCTCTGCCTTCAACACCATCCTTCCAGACCATCTCCGACACAAGCTTTCCCAGATGAATGTGCCTGATCCCACCTGCCGGTGGATCACTGACTTCCTGACGGACAGGAAGCAGCATGTGAGGCTGGGGAAGAATGTCTCGGACTCCCGGACCATCAGCTCCCCTCAGGGCTGTGTTCTTTCTCCTCTGCTCTTCTCCCTGTACACCAACTGCTGCACCTCCACCCACCAGTCTGTCAAGCTAATCAAGTTTGCAGATGACACCACCGTTATTGGGCTCATCTCTGACGGGGATGAGTCTGCCTACAGGAGGGAGGTTGAACGTCTGGTGTCCTGGTGCAGCCACAACAACCTGGTGCTGAATGCCCAGAAGACAGTGGAGATTATTGTGGACTTCAGGAAGCACACTGCCCCACTCCCCCCCATCATCCTGACTGACACCCCCATCACCTCTGTGGACTCATTCCGCTTCCTGGGTACCACCATCACCCAGGACCTGAAGTGGGAGCCCACCATCACCTCCGTCATCAAGAAAGCCCAGCAGAGGATGTACTTCCTGAGGCAGCTGAAGAAATTCAACCTGCCAACACGGACGATGCTGCAGTTCTACACTGCAATCATCGAGTCCATCCTCACCTCCTCCATCACCGTGTGGTACGCTGGAGCCACTATCAGGGACAAACAGAGACTGCAGCGTGTTGTGCGCTCTGCTGAGAAGGTGATTGGCTGCAGACTCCCATCTCTGCAGGACCTGTACACCTCCAGGACATTGCGGCGTGCAGCTCGGATCTCAGCTGACCCTTCTCACCCTGGACACAGTCTGTTTGACCTGCTCCCCTCAGGCAGGAGGCTCTGGTCCATTCGCACCAGAACCTCTCGCCATAAGAACAGTTTCTTCCCCTCTGCTGTTGGACACATGAACAATAACCATATGACTGTCCCCGCCACTAACACATGACCCTACGCTGTGTTCACTGCATCATTCCATGTTTGGCACTGATCACCACCTGCACTCATGTATATATCTTTCAACGTAGCACTCTTAATTCTTATTCTCATGTATATATCTCATGTATATCTCATGCACATATCTTTCTACGTAGCACTTTTAATTCTTATTCTTTTATTTTTTCATGTCTATTTAAGTGCTATTTATGACACTATGTTTGCACTGAAGCACCGCAGCAATTTCCTAATGTTGTAAACCTGCTCAACATTTGGCAATAAACCCCTTTCTGATTCTGATTCTGATTCATGGCAGAATCGTGCCTTTTAAATGAATTGCTGCCTGAGGGAGCCCTGAAGATCATGGGGGCTCCAAAAGTTTTTGGTTTTTGGCACATGTGCAACAGGGCCAAAAATATTGAATACCATAAAATACCTCTGAGAAGTATTTTATGGTATTAAAAAAAATCACCGCACTCTACTATTTTTATTTTCTTTTAATTTTAAGTTTCTGGAACTGGGGTTGTAGCAACTCCTAAATTTCTTCCTCAGTAAATTATTCCGACTGCTGTCATGCTTCAGTTTTAAACAGCTTCTGTGGGCTGAAAATGGTTCAGCTTTGTAAATCCTTGAAAACTTCTGTTGGGACACCACTAATTTTTTGTAATACAATGATTTTCAGTGTACTTGGGATAGCCACTTATGTATAATATCTACTATGGTACTTAATCCTGCATATTTGTGACCACATTATTCACAAGAACCACTATGTTATAAATAAATCCAATAACAGCATTTAGAGGGATTTATGAGGGTTATGGAGGTCAGCAATAATAATGCTGAACATTGTGTGTTACATGATTCAATATGCAACTTTTCTAAATATAAGTACCAGAGAACTTTGTAACATTTAAGACAGAAAAAAAACACCAGACACTTTTCATATGAGTGAGCGACCAAAGAAGGCCAAGTGGCCCATAGAAAGATGTGGGTATGGGCCACATTTGGAGAAGCATCTAAACAGATCCAAGTTCAAACAGTAGCATAAGGAAAAGCCCAAACATACAGTCAGACACATAAAACATGCAGAGTGACCCCTTGTGACAGGGGGCAGCCAAAAGTAAGTTCTCTTATTGTAGGTGTAAAACAGAAAGCACTCAGACTGAACGATAGCTACAGCAAAATATCAGCCAGTTGTATGACATATTGCAAAGAAAGAACAGAAGGAAGTGTGACATTGAATCTGGCAGAGCTCACATCACTTCACAGAGTAATTTATTTGCCTTTTGTTCCTGAGCCACTTGAACCAGCTGAGACCTCGCAGCCAGCGCAGGAAGGCCTCGAGGCACTCCTTAATGTTGCAAGAGCCTTCATCTTCATCATCCGTCTCCTGCAGCAGCAGCAATGTGTTCATGAGTGTGTGTCTGTGTGGCAACAAGTGGCAACAAATGGCAAAAAAACAAACAAACAAACAAAAAAACAAAACAAATGGCAACATCCAACATTGCGATTTTGATACTAGTTTGTGTATCAAAATGTACAACTAATGGGTCACAGTGTAAACATCTACTAATTCTGTCAATGCTGCTGATTATTTTATGATTTCTGGATTTTGAATTCCTTATTTAATATGTTCTCTGTTTGGTTCTTAGTTTGGTTCTTGTTAATTGTTAGATTTTCATATATACTGAGCCTTATTAGTTTATTAGTTCCAGTTTACACTACAGTTTATATTGTTCCCTCAGTGTTTTCTGTCTTATCCTAATGAGTCAGGTTTGCCCACTCCCCCACCCCAAATCTCATTTGATTATCTTCAGCTGCACCTTGTTACCCTCCCTTGTCCAATTCTCTGATTATCCTTTTGTGTATAAATAACGTTGTCTTCAACTCAGTCTTTGTCTCAGTTTCTGTTATCAAACCCGCATGTCCCTGCCTGTTAAAGAAATGCTGTGTATTTTGGTTTCCTTACAATGGATTCTGTAATTCTGGAATCTGAAAATAGCCTACCTAAAGCTTTGCATTTTTGTTCACACCTGTCTGCAAATCTGCCCTTTGCTTTCAATTTCCAACATTAGTTTAAAAATTAATTAGTTAGTAGTTAACTACTGTAACAGGTTTTGGTGACAGTAGTGCTGGAAGTGGTAGCTTTTCCTTTAATTATTCATTAAGTGTCTTTAAGAAACGAAAAATATACTACTCTCATTTGATTTGAGGACATTAAAGATCAGTTACTATTAACCCTCTGGTTGTGTTCACCCCCACCCCTTACTTTAATGTTCCCGGTCACAATTCACCGGTCAGTTTTAACAGCTCTAAAAAAACATAAGAGACATTTTTCACCACCAAGCTCAGTTCAATGGGTCGTTCAATGAGTCGTTCAGCGGTCATTCAGTGGGACATTCAGTGGGTTGTTTAGTAGGTCGTAAAAGTGGGTCTTTCATTTTATCATTCAGTGACCCATTCAGGGGGTCAGAGGCCAAAGGGGGGGGGGGGGATTCCCATTCATTTTCTATGGCGGTGACCTTAGACCAGGAACACCACGGGTGTGACACAATTGATTAAACCACTCAAAATTCAACGAAAGAGGTGCTCATCACTTTTATATGTTCAAGTGCATAGTTTGGAGGACGTCATAAGGCCTCGAGGCAATCGGATGTAAAACACAATGTTTATGAGTTTTTTCAGATTTGACCCGAACACGACAGGATGTGCAGGGGGTTTATGTTTCCCTGGGATGCCAGTTCGGGGGGCTTTTGCCCCCTGGTAGGGTCCAGGGTGAGGGGCCAGACAAAACAGTGATTATATGTGTCACATCAAGACAACAGTTGGCCCTGCCTGGGATAGTGTTACCAGTGCCAGGCCTTGGAGATGGGCCTGGGGAGGTGAGCGCCTGTTGGCTGGGCCTCATCCCATGGGGCCCAGTCAGGTGCAGAAGGGTCATAGGCCCACCCTCCTATAGGCCCACCCCCTGCAGAAGGCGCTGTAGGGATCAGGTGCAACGTGTGCCAGGCAGCAAAGCGCAGAGCCCCTGGCGGACCAATCCCAACTACAGGTCACAAATCCTTGCGGGCAAAACCCCTGTGGTGGCCAAGCCCCTGGGGTGCATGAGGGCTTGCGATTGAGATATGGAATGTCACCTTTCTGTTGGGGAAAGAGCCTGAGCTAGTGTGTTAGGATGTGAGTCTGGGGCTTGACTCTGTCCTAGTCTGAAGATGCCCTTGGTGAGAACCCAAGCGGTGTTCTGTTATTGGACTTCTGTGCAAACCACAGTTTTCCCACGAATGCACATATCACCAGGATACCCCATGCCGCAGGTCGTTGATTGATTTTGCATTCTTATTATCAGATCTGTGGCCGAATGTTCGGGATACTTTGGTGAAGAGAGGGACTGAACTGTCAGCAGATCACCACCTGGTGGTGAGTTGGATCAGGTGGCGGGGCAGGATGCTGGACAGACCTGGCACATCTAAACATACAGTGAAGGTACACTTCGAATGCCTAGCAGAGCCCCTGGTCCGAGACATCTTTAACTCCCACCTCCAGCAGAGCTTCAACAGTATTGTGATGTAGACTGAACTGAGTCTGAATGGACCATGGACCATGTTTAGCACCTTACTGATGTACTGCTGCACTGAGCTGCGACCGCAAGGTGGTTGGTGCCTGTTGAGGTGGTAACCCCTGAACCAGATTAAGGGCAGCATCAGGTGGAGAAAGGCTAATCTGTGGGACTTCGGAGGCAGCCGATGTGTACCAGCAGGCCAAGCGCACCTTGCTCGGGCAGGACTTAATGCAGAAACTCGGGGTGGGGGGAAGTTTTGTGAGGCCACAGAAACTTTTGGAGTGACTCAAAGTGATTCAGGCAAACTGTCAGGTGACTCCAGAGAGTAAAGCGGTGCTGTATCCATATTGTGCATAGTGTGGTTGGAGCGCTTCTGACTTCAATTGAGGATTGGATGTTGTAGGGCTGTTGTGGTTGACACACCTCCACAATGTTGTGTGGAGATATGGGGCAGTATCTCTGGATTGACACACTGGGATTGTGGTTCCTATCTTTAAAATGGGGGACTGCAGGGTTTGCTTCAACTATAAGGGGATCAGTGTGCAAATACAGTGGGGCAAAAAAGTATTTAGTCAGCCACCGATTGTGCAAGTTCCCCCACTTAAAATGATGACAGAGGTCAGTAATTTGCACCAGAGGTACACTTCAACTGTGAGAGACAGAATGTGAAAAAAAAAAATCCATGAATCCACATGGTAGGATTTGTAAAGAATTTATTCGTAAATCAGGGTGGAAAATAAGTATTTGGTCAATAACAAAAATACAACTCAATACTTTGTAACATAACCTTTGTTGGCAATAACAGAGGTCAAACGTTTACTATAGGTCTTTACCAGGTTTGCACACACAGTAGCTGGTATTTTGGCCCATTCCTCCATGCAGATCTTCTCGAGAGCAGTGATGTTTTGGGGCTGTCGCCGAGCAACACGGACTTTCAACTCCCGCCACAGATTTTCTATGGGGTTGAGGTCTGGAGACTGGCTAGGCCACTCCAGGACTTTCAAATGCTTCTTACGGAGCCACTCCTTTGTTGCCCGGGCGGTGTGTTTTGGATCATTGTCATGTTGGAAGACCCAGCCTCGTTTCATCTTCAAAGTTCTCACTGATGGAAGGAGGTTTTGGCTCAAAATCTCACGATACATGGCCCCATTCATTCTGTCCTTAACACGGATCAGTCGTCCTGTCCCCTTGGCAGAAAAACAGCCCCATAGCATGATGTTTCCACCCCCATGCTTCACAGTAGGTATGGTGTTCTTGGGATGCAACTCAGTATTCTTCTTCCTCCAAACACGACGAGTTGAGTTTATACCAAAAAGTTCTACTTTGGTTTCATCTGACCACATGACATTCTCCCAATCCTCTGCTGTATCATCCATGTGCTCTCTGGCAAACTTCAGACGGGCCTGGACATGCACTGGCTTCAGCAGCGGAACATGTCTGGCACTGTGGGATTTGATTCCCTGCCGTTGTAGTGTGTTACTGATGGTGACCTTTGTTACTTTGGTCCCAGCTCTCTGCAGGTCATTCACCAGGTCCCCCCGTGTGGTTCTGGGATCTTTGCTCACCGTTCTCATGATCATTTTGACCCCACGGGATGAGATCTTGCGTGGAGCCCCAGATGGAGGGAGATTATCAGTGGTCTTGTATGTCTTCCATTTTCTGATGATTGCTCCCACAGTTGATTTTTTCACACCAAGCTGCTTGCCTATTGTAGATTCACTCTTCCCAGTCTGGTGCAGGTCTACAATACTTTTCCTGGTGTCCTTCGAAAGCTCTTTGGTCTTGGCCATGGCGGAGTTTGGAGTCTGACTGTTTGAGGCTGTGGACAGGTGTCTTTTATACAGATGATGAGTTCAAACAGGTGCCATTCATACAGGTAACGAGTGGGGGACAGAAAAGCTTCTTACAGAAGACGTTACAGGTCTGTGAGAGCCAGAGATTTTCCTTGTTTGAGGTGACCAAATACTTATTTTCCACCCTGATTTACGAATAAATTCTTTACAAATCCTACCATGTGGATTCATGGATTTTTTTTCACATTCTGTCTCTCACAGTTGAAGTGTACCTCTGGTGCAAATTACTGACCTCTGTCATCATTTTAAGTGGGGGAACTTGCACAATCGGTGGCTGACTAAATACTTTTTTGCCCCACTGTACATAACTCTTTTTTTTAAGTGCAAAATATAAATACAAATAATAGAATAATTTTAAAATCACATAAACCTATCTTCTTTTCACAATTAAACATAGAACATTTACCATAAAAAAATATTAGCATCATTTTTGAACAAGGCTTCTTCTTTGTGTGACAGAGCTTTAACCTTTGAATGGCACAGCGAACCATAGACAATGATTTCTGGAAATGCAGTGATATGCAGTGATATCCACAACAGGATCATGCCTGTTTTTAATGCAATGCTGCCTGAAGATTACAAGAACCTCTGGCCATCTTTCCTCCTAAGAAACGTTTGCTCTCTAAGGGTGCATTTTTCTTTAAATACCTAGGTATCCTCCTAAAGGTAGATGTTCAAACAGTACATGACCAGGGTAAGTTGGGTCTCTTTAATAAAGGATTTTATTAATGTTCTTGAGACCTCTGCAGTTCTTCAAGTGAGAGCAGAAGATGGCTGACTATATCTGGTAGGGCTGCACGATTAATCGTTAGAAAATCACGATCTCGATTCATACTTATGTGCGATCTCATTTCCAAATGACAACGATTAAAAAAAAAAAAAAAAACGACGACGATTGTACCGCATTTTGATCCGGGACGTAATCTGCATGAAAACAAGCGCTCACTCTTCCTGCTCAACAAATGACAAGGGCGGAGCCTTATACCACGTGATACAGAAGCTGTGCCGTGTGATGCTAAAATTAGCAGGGAAAAAACAACGGAGAGCACGTCAGGGATGACGAGAAAGTGACAGGAGAAAATCCGTCCCGGTCAACCACCCAAACATCAATAACGGGAACCTTATACAGCGCTTCCCTATACCCATCGAACTCCCGCAGGCACAAAGACATCACGGAGGCTATCACTTATCACCTGACCACAGATATGGCTCCCATCAACACTGTGCAAAACGAGGGATTTAGGAAAACGATCAACACCCTAGACAAACGCTACACAGTGCTGTCCCGCAACTATTTTTCTGTTGTTGCACTACCTGCTCTGTACACGCAGCGTCGAGCAACGGTGGAGACGGAATTTCAAGCAGTACAACGACAAAATGTGAGACATTTGTTGTTTTTATGTTTATTTATTGTTTTTATGTTCAGTCTCAACTGTTACGAAGTTGATGTGCAGTTAATAAGTGCAATAAATATTTATACTGGAAAAGAAAATCGTGAGAGAATCGTGATCTCAATTCTAAGCCAAGAAATCGTGATTCTCATTTTATGCAAAATCGTGCAGCCCTAATATCTGGATAACCCTGTGGAGCTCTTTCTTCTGTGCTACTGTGCAGCTGGAAAAAATGCCAGGATTCTTTCTACTGTGCAGCAATAGAAGGACACCCACCATTTTTCAGGGATGTTATTCTTTGTGAGAATGCTCAGAAAGCAGTCTCTTCTTCATTACCTCAGCAGTGTGCATTTCCCAGATCAGATCCTCGCTGATGTTGACTCCCAAAAAGCGGAAGTCCACAACAGGCCCCTTGGTTTTTGCAGTGTACAGGAACAAGTTGTGTTTTCTACACCACACTGTCAGATGCTCCACCTCATCCCTGTAGGTGGTCTCATTGGCCAAAGGCAAGTGGAGTGTGGCCAGTGGGACAGAACAGCATGGAGAGCTGTGGCCACAGTAACATCAGTAGACCTATTATCTCTGTAGGCAAATTGGTATGGATTGAATGTGGTAGAAATGAAGAACATAATGTGGTTCCTGATGAGTACTTCATCACCACAGGAGTCAAAGCTACTGGCCTGTAGTCATTGAAACTGGTGATGGTTTGATTTTTGGCCAGAGGGACGATGACAGACAACTTCAAGCAGGGTTGGACAACCGACTAACAGAGGGACTGATTGAATATCCTCGCGAAGACCCCAGCCAGTTTGCCTGTACAGTCCTTCAGTACGTGAGATGCCGTCAGATCCAGCTGCCTTCCGAGGTTTGACGGCATGCAGCGTGCACCTCACATTGTGCTCCTCCACTGTGAGAATGGGACTTTTGATGGTATCAGGATAGGATCCAGCTGCCTCTTATGATCCCACCTCAAACCGGACAAAGTAGAGGGTCAGTTCCTCTGCCAGACCTGCTTGCTTTAATTGCTGTCCATGTGTTCTTCAATCTTTTTCTTGTAGTCTGACTTTGCCTCATGGATGCTTCTCTTCTGGTTGGCACAGGCTTTGATGTACAGAGCCGCGTCACCAGACTTGAAGGCAGTGTTCCTCTCCTTCAACAGGCTCTGGACCTCCCAGATCATCCAGGGCTTCTGGTTGGGATGGATTTAAATGTGTTTATCCTCTGTGACAATGTCTATGCAGTTGCTGATGTAGCATAGTACACTGTCACAAAACACTTCCAGGTCCAGGTGTTCTAAAATATCCCAGTATGTCTTGCTGAAACATTCCTACAACTGCTAAGAGGCTCCGTCTGGCCAAGTTTTGACTGTCTTTGTGCTATTTTTGTAGCAGTTTTGATGAGTGGGATACATTCCAGGATCAAAAACAGTAATGTGTGGTTAGACTTCCCCAGGTGTGGTAGTGGTTTAACCCTATAGCCCTGTTTGATGTCCACTGTGTTGTCTGTCAGTAACTGCTGGGATACTGGTGGGCAAAATAAACAGTGACACTTCCCTACCAAGACTTTTGGTGCCTGCTAAACTAGTTGTCAACAATTGCACCCATTTAGTCCAAGAATTTGGTGACTGAGACGCCGAACAGAATTTTATTGATCAGTCTCTGTCTCGCTTTGTCTGGCAATCATGTTCAAAAAAGGAGTGGCTGTAGCTCAGGAAGTAGAGGTTATCTAGTAATCACAAGGTTGGTAGTTCATTTCCTGGCTGCATCCATTGGAGCATAAATATTAGATAGAAAGCACATATTTATAACAACAACAAAAAAGCATATGAAGAAGTGCATGAGTGAATGGGGCAAGTTGCTTCGAGTGCTCAGGTAGAGTAAAAAAAGTGCCAAGTTAGAGCTAGAGCATTCTACCAAATTAGTCTCTTCCTTTTCAATGATCCTAGCACTCCCCTGGTTCTTGAAGGCTCTTGGCTTAGCACTCATAGCCCAAATATAGATTGGAACAATAATTGTATCTCTGGCTGGAGTCTCAGTAGTCACCAAAACTGTTTAAAGTTAGTTTGTGTTCCTAGCCTGTCTACCTGCCTGATCTGTCTTTTGTCCCTGGTGTATATCATGGGCTAGCTGACATTTTCAGTAAACACAGCTCTTTCTCTCTCTCCCTCCATACCGGCCATATGACTGCTCTATTGATCTGCTTCCTGATGCTCTGTTGTTTTCAAGATGTGTGTACAGTCTCATAAAACATGAACGAGAGGCTTTGGAGAAAGTACCACAGACTCACTAGCTGCTCGTATAATCCGTCCCTATTCTCCGCCCGCTGGATTTCTTCTTTGTAGAAAAAAAAGAGGATAAATCAGATTTTCTTGATTTCCATGGTCTGAACATGGAGTCAGAATTTCAGAAGTACCCCCAAAACAGGATACAGCTTCAGCAATTCCTGGGGTTTGCAAACCTTTAGGGAACAGAGGAGCAGAACATTCACTGATTGCTGTGATTGAGTAAATGAACCTTGCCTAACTCCACTCTGCCAAACACCTCAGCTGATTCTCTTTTGCCAGTAGATTCAACCTAAGCATAACCACCAGCCAAAGGTGCTGATCATGCTGTGGATTAGGATATGATGTAGTAAAGAATGCCGGTCGAGGATAAGCTGCAAGTGGACAGAAGCCAGCATGGAGCCCCTGACCACAGAGGAGGGTGCAGCAATTTAACTGCTGAGAACTTTTTTTTATATGATGTTTCATGTTTTCCCTTTAATGTTATTTTTTTTATTATAGGATTGGTGGGTCGCCTGGAGGCTCTCACTGGGAGGGGGAAATGCCATGGTTCCTCAGTCCTCAGTGCGTGTGTGTGAATGTATGGATGTCTGTTAGTTTGCATTGGGTGGGATGGGCCTCATCCCACGTTCCTGCCCTTTATCTCCACACAGCTGCTAGTGATCACTCACCTTTTCCTGGTATCTTGGTTTGGCTGCCAATACTTAAGAGAATGAACCCTTGGAAAAATGTGCCCCGTGGAAACATCACTAAGTTCTTATGCTTTGGGTTGGGCTTCAACCCTCACTTCAATAAACTTTCTGAACTGTCATGTGATGGAGTCCTGGTGGTTCCCTTGATACAGCTAGCATTTGCTGATGTACGCATGTTAACAATAAACGGAGATGATGCAAATAGTTTTCAAAAATCATTACATGAAATAACTTTTATGTATTATGTAATGTCGCAACTTTACTCATTTATGTATGGTTAACCAGGATTTTCAACATGGGCATCATGGCAGTGAGGTATGATTAGTGGTGTGGCTGTAGAAGGGAAATAAGTGCCCGCTCATGCAGGATGGCCAGGTGGTGCAGGTCTCCAGGTCTCAGATATCTTCCCTTGATCCAGGAGAGATATCCAGCGTTCAAGAAAGAATACAAGGTGGTAAAGGCAATCCCTGAGTCAACAGAACCTGGTTCCCAGAGGGTCTTTGGTAGGGGCATTTGTAGGTGGATATTAAGTGTGTACATTGGGGATGTTCACTGATATCCTGTAGTACCAGTGGAAATGAAGTACAAGGGCAGAAAGCACAGAATTGAGGCTGCTGCTAGCTCCCAAACGCTTGCCCTGTTTCTGGGAATAGATTGGCCAGGGTTTAATAAGTTGATGGGACAATGTATGGAGGTGTGTGGACGACAGACAGGGAAATATGGTATATGTGCTGCATGTGGGGGTGACACAAGGTTGTCCATACTGTGGAGAGGGAAGAGGAACCTGTAGAGCCTCTGATGGCTCCCGTAACACACTTCATGGAATAGTTTCCACTTGAGCTGTGTCATCCTGATTAAAATTTACTGTCAGTTGGTGCAGCCTGATGCACCACGAACCCACACACAGAATTCACCCAATCGGTGACTGTGACCTGTTGCACTACAGTGTACTGACTGTTAGCAGCATAACATGTTTTTCATTTGATACTTTGATGCATTTACTCTGCAGAGTGATTGTAGATGACTCCTCTCATGTCACATTTAACTCTTATTAAGCAGACCAGATGTACCAAATCAACAGTCTGAGTTTCAGTGGAGATTTTTAGATTCTGTCTCCTTCATTAATTTATTTCTTATGGAAATGGCAGATCAATATAGGATGAAACATTGCTGCCAGAATGTTGTTTGCATTATTTTAATGCAAATACATTTTGTAAATACAAAATGTTTTTAAATGATGATTGATTTATTCATGGAAAGAAGCTCAGGTATGCAAGCCTATGAGACTCTACGTGAAAAAGTGAAAATTGCTTGATATGCATCAGTGACACAACCAGTTATTAATTTTAGGGGGGGGGGGGGGTGCTTTTTCATATAGGCCAGTTGTACAAACTGCTTTTTGCATTTACCTGTGTTATCTTTGTATAATATTATACATTTCTTTGGTGATCTGAAACATGTGTGATCAGCTACGGGACTTTTCACGGCACTGTACGATCCAGAACACTGTAGTAGAAGTTAGATCAAAGTGTCCTAACATTGGAATCATGCTCCACATGACTTGTATTTTTGCTTGGTATGCAGACTGAGTCTTTTTTTAAACAACTAGCTTCAATTTCTTAAAGTGTGAAATTGTGATGAAGTATTTTAGCAGTGTGCTCTGTTGGGCAGTACCAACCTGTGAGGTGATGTACTTCTCCAGCGGACTCTCCCCTTGGCCTATGTTTAACATGGCTATATTGGGCCGCTGCTCCACTAGTGACTCCTCGCTCAGTAGTAACTTCCCTTTGAAGTTATGGACCACACACACCACCTACAAGCGCAAATATAACACATCTTTAAATTAGTATGGTTCTATGGCCAATGTGGCACATACACACAGTACCAACAAAATATATAGTTGTTGCGTTCGTCTTTCTGATCCTCCCCAGTTGGTGTCTGGTCTTCTTTTCTGTGCATCTTTTAAGAAAAGTAATGGTCCACCATGCCTATGCTAGTTCCATTCCCTGCTTCAGAGAGTCCTGCATCCCAGGTTGCTGTCTCCACTGAGCCTCAGGTATTACCCCTGTTCTGTGGCGGTGTGTCCCCAGGACCTGAACCATTTTCCAGGGGGCAGGATTGCTGGAGGGGAGTTTTCCTCCAGGGTGATCTTGTGTTTGGCTGTTCTCCACACTTATTCCCCAACGATGCCAATGATGGCAGAGAGTTGGTGTCGTAAACCCCGCCTCTGTTCAAAGATGGTCGCTCACAGTGGACATAGATGGCTTCTTTCACTCCTCTTTCAAACCATCTGTCCTCTCTGTCCAAAATGTGAACATTGGCATCCTCGAAAGAGTGACCTTTGACCTTTAGATGCAGATGGACTGCCGAGTCTACCCGTGGAGATGGCTCTTCTATGTTGTGCCATGCGCTTGTGAAGTGGCTGTTTGGTCTCTCCAATGTAGAGGTCTGAGCATTCCTCAGTGCACTGCACAGCATATACTATGTTGTTAAGTTTGTGTTTAGGAGTTTTGTCTTTGGGATGAACCAGTTTGTGTGTTGCTGGGTCTGATGTACCTCGGAGTACCTCGTGCTTGGAGAAAACTCTCCTTTTTTCTGATACACCGGCTACATAGGGGATGACAATGTTGTTGCGTTTGTCTTTCTTATCCTCCCTCACTGGTGTCTGATCTTCTTTTCTGTGCCTCTTTGCTGACTTGATAAAAGCCCAGTTAGGATAACCGCATGTTTTAAGAGTTTCCTTTACATTCCTTCTTCTTCTTCCCTTCAGGCTTAGAGGGAACATGTTCTGCCCGGTGGTGTAGGGTCCTGATTACTGAAAGGTAGTGTTCCAGAGGGTGGTGGGAGTCAAAGAGGAGGTACTGGTCCATGTGTGTGGGCTTTCTGACCTACCATTCATTAGCTCAAGCATCAAACAACATGTATGCTTTAAAAGCATCAATGTAAGAGAAACCTAAGGTAAGATAAACCTTTATAAGTCCCACATGTGGGAAATTTGTTATATATCAGCTCCTTTCTGACAGCATGGTGGAAGTTTCTAAAAATGACGGAGTCTCCATTAATCCCACACAAATGTACACCCATTTGAAACAACCCTGATATACTACAAACACTAATATGTTTAACTTTCCAGATTGGAGTTGTAAAGGAATTAAATATATTTGAAGGAACAGACTTTATTCCATTTGACAGACTAGTTATTTATTTTTATTGCATTCACAAACTCCAATCAGCCTTTTATGGCTGAGGAGTAATAAAAAACTTTCTTAAATCAGTTATTTCAATCAGTTTACAGTACACATGAGCTTTGGGTATGAGTCTCACCAGGAAAGTGGCAATGGCAGTGCCAATGATAAAGCCAGCGATGACATCTGACCAGTGGTTGCGGTATTCAGCCACACGGTTCAAACCAGTGAGGAAGGCCAGACACATTAGCCCGAGAGACAACACTGGCTTAGCCAGACGAGTGCCTTTTGCCTGCACGGTATACGTCACATACATCTGCAGGGAAAGAGACATACAAGGACAGAGAGAAGCAAGCATTAAATCATCAGAAATGTCTTGTAACATCACTGGCTTCACTCCATTCTATATTATCCCAAAATGCAGCTAAACATGGAACAAAAAGTACGGAAGTTTGTATTTGGTTGATCATTTCTTTCTTGTAAGAACTTTTTTTTCACAGTAAAGCATACTTGTGGGAAAGCCTGTATATTTCCTCTTAGTGGGTGGTTGAGTATGTGTGCTGCACCCATGAAAAACTTGCCAAATCTGCCAATGCCAAACAGCTTATTCTGTTACTGACTCTTGTTTGATGTTGTTTATTGGATTAGCTGATTGAAGTCTGAAGAAACAAGTCATACTGGCAATTTAACAATGTATCCATTTAACAAACAAAAGCCTGAGTAGTATGTGGAAGAAACACTCACGTGGCATCCTATTCTTCAATCAGGATTTATGGCAAGTTGGCTAGGAGAAACTCAAAACGAGTCAATAGCAGTATCAGGTGTTTGGCATTGCCACAGAAGATTTGGCAAGTTTTTCATGGGCACAAACAACATAATTTATTTAAAACCTACAAATGCATTTTTTCTGACAGATGTAGCACCATTAAGGGGAAATAAACAGGCTTTCCATGAGATTTATTTACAACAAAGAAACTACAGAACAAAAAAGTTTATATTTCTGTCAGTATTTGAAAACAAACTTAATAAAAAGAATACTAAATCAGATTCTTTACTTTTAAAGTTGTCTGTAGGTAAATATTTGCTCAAAATGAAGAATGGAACATAATCGCATTAACGCGGCAAATCTCCATTAGCCAATTACCGCAGATCACCCTGTGCGAGGGGCTGCATGGCGCTAACGAGCTAACCACGCTAATCCGTTGATGCCATGCAGCCCCACATAGCCCCCCAAACATAAAATGCTATGTACAGATATGTAAATGGTAAATGGCCTGTATTTGTATAGCGCTTTACTAGTCCCTAAGGACCCCAAACACAACCAGTCATCCACCCATTCACACACACATTCACACACTGGTGATGGCAGCCACCCTGGGGCGCATTGACAGAGGCGAGGCTGCCGGACACTGGCGCCACCAGGCCCTCTGTACTCTCTACCACTTCATTAGTACAGGGTTGGACCCCCTCAGACTTGCCTTGCTTCATAGTGTAACTCAGGGGTCAGCAACCCTGGGCACACGTGCCACAGCTGGCACACGAAGGGTTAACTGATGGCAGTGATGGCAAGACCATAGCTGGGCATTTGCCTGGTGGGCCGATGGTGATTTTTCGTTTTTATGGGCCGATGATTTTTTTTTTTTTTTTTACTAACAGTATAAACAATGAAAGGTGATGGATTGGCCAGACGTTGGCAGATGTGTAAAAATAAGTCAGTTGTTTGGTGGTGGCTATGGCGGAGCTTCCACAGAGGCCAGCAGGTGGATGAGGGAAGGGGAGGCAGGAGGGGGAGGCAGGAGGAGGAGACACCCGAGGTCCGAGTGTCAGGTGAACTGAACTTCAGGTAAGAAGTTATGACCTGCAGTCTATCTGGGTCAGATATAAACCAAGTTTAGGTGGAGTTTATTTTCGTTGTGCTGACTTTTTACAGTCAGTTACAATAACACGTACTCCGTACTAGCTAGCATGACGGAGTTTCTATACAGCTGGGTGGTGCTATGATGTTACTGATAGTGAACTTTATTTTATTCATAAGGTTACCCAGATAGCAAGGAGACATTGAACTGATGTTTATTTTTAGTTATTCGTTATTTGAAGGTTGACGTATGTATGATATTACTAAAGCTGACTTAAACAGAAGGAGAAAAGCATAAATTTCACATAAATTTCAAAGCATAAATACCAACGCTGAACAAAGAAAACATTTTCATGTCATACCCTACCTGGAACTTATCTAGAATATCATGTTTTTCCTCTTTTTATTGACATTGTGCTTTTTTTTTTCATTTTCTCAATTCAGATCAGTGTCTTCAAATTATTGTTAGTTTTTAACCATTTTTGTGTGATGTTGTAAATTTTACTATAACTTAAGGCAAAATAAGCAAAAAACACAATGCAGTTCAATACTAATGTTTTGTTTTGTTTTCTTTCAGACCTTTCAAACCTTTTATTTTGGAGGTTGCTCATCATCAGAGTCAGTTACAGACTCTGATGATGAGCAACCTCCAAAATAAAAGGTTTCCCCAGGCACCATGTGTGAAAGTACCACGTAATAATGTAATGTTTAGTGTGTGTGTGTGTGTATATATATGTGTGTGTGAGAACAGGAACCTTTGTAGACGAGTTGTATGTAATCTTTAATTTTATGTTTTTTTTCTAAACAGCCTCCACCACTCTGCAGTCTGCCCCCCAACCCACTACTAGTAAACATCCTGATGCCTTGGCCAGCTACCGGCTCCTTTCGCCAACCTACACAGCTATGCAACCTCCCCAGCAAATACAGGGAGTACAGAATTATCAGGCAAGTTGTATTTTTGAGGAATAATTTTATTATTGAACAACAACCATGTTCTCAATGAACCCAAAAAACTCATTAATATCAAAGCTGAATGTTTTTGGAAGTAGTTTTTAGTTTGTTTTTAGTTTTAGCTATTTTAGGGGGATATCTGTGTGTGCAGGTGACTATTACTGTGCAGAATTATTAGGCAACTTAACAAAAAACAAATATATACCCATTTCAATTATTTATTTTTACCAGTGAAACCAATATAACATCTCCACATTCACAAATATACATTTCTGACATTCAAAAACAAAACTAAAACAAATCAGCGACCAATATAGCCACCTTTCTTTGCAAGGACACTCAAAAGCCTGCCATCCATGGATTCTGTCAGTGTTTTGATCTGTTCACCATCAACATTGCGTGCAGCAGCAACCACAGCCTCCCAGACACTGTTCAGAGAGGTGTACTGTTTTCCCTCCTTGTAAATCTCACATTTGATGATGGACCACAGGTTCTCAATGGGGTTCAGATCAGGTGAACAAGGAGGCCATGTCATTAGTTTTTCTTCTTTTATACCCTTTCTTGCCAGCCACGCTGTGGAGTACTTGGACGCGTGTGATGGAGCATTGTCCTGCATGAAAATCATGTTTTTCTTGAAGGATGCAGACTTCTTCCTGTACCACTGCTTGAAAAAGGTGTCTTCCAGAAACTGGCAGTAGGACTGGGAGTTGAGCTTGACTCCATCCTCAACTCGAAAAGGCCCCACAAGCTACCAGCCCAAACCAGTACTCCACCTCCACCTTGCTGGCGTCTGAGTGGGACTGGAGCTCTCTGCCCTTTACCAATCCAGCCACGGGCCCATCCATCTGGCCCATCAAGACTCACTCTCATTTCATCAGTCCATAAAACCTTAGAAAAACCAGTCTTGAGATATTTCTTGGCCCAGTCTTGACGTTTCAGCTTGTGTGTCTTGTTCAGTGGTGGTCGTCTTTCAGCCTTTCTTACCTTGGCCATGTCTCTGAGTATTGCACACCTTGTGCTTTTGGGCACTCCAGTGATGTTGCAGCTCTGAAATATGGCCAAACTGGTGGCAAGTGGCATCTTGGCAGCTGCACGCTTGACTTTTCTCAGTTCATGGGCAGTTATTTTGCGCCTTGGTTTTTCCACACCCTTCTTGCGACCCTGTTGACTATTTTGAATGAAACGCTTGATTGTTCGATGATCACGCTTCAGAAGCTTTGCAATTTTGAGACTGCTGCATCCCTCTGCAAGATATCTCACTATTTTTGACTTTTCTGAGCCTGTCAAGTCCTTCTTTTGACCCATTTTGCCAAAGGAAAGGACGTTGCCTAATAATTATGCACACCTGATATATGATGTTGATGTCATTAGACCACACCCCTTCTCATTACAGAGATGCACATCACCTAATATGCTTAATTGGTAGTAGGCTTTCGAGCCTATACAGCTTGGGGTAAGACAACATGCATGAAGAGGATGATGTGGACAAAACACTCATTTGCCTAATAATTCTGCACTCCCTGTAGTCTGCGTTCAGTGCGTTCTCTAACGACGGTATGCTTTGAAACAATGAGCTGCATCACAATTTCATTGTAATCTTAACTTCAAAACACTAATTTATGCTATTAAATATCATATTTAGCTTTTTTAGATTCCAGAGAGTCTGAGGCAAATTCTAAAATATTCTACTTTGAGATTTTATATAGGATTTCATTTGTATGTTAAAAGGCTAAATTGTAAACAGTTTTAACAGATTGAACTACTTAAACCTGAATGCAAAATGTGAAGCCATCACTTATGGATATAGTTGTTTTTCTCATCACAATGCTTATCCAGTTTATCACAAGCCAGTATTCTTTGTGTTATTGTTCTTTTGAACAGATTCAGCCTTCCAAAAACGTATAATCATGATAACAGAGCTGATCAGAGAAGTCGGGACCCTCCGTGAAGAGTTCAGAGCCTTTGGTTAATCCTGCAGCACTGAACCTGTTGATGCTGGGGTATTGCCTCTGGATTAGCCTTTTAACATAGATGAGATGAACTGCAATGACCGGAGGTGAATAAAGCAATGGTAAGTTCTTAAAGGTTCTGGGAAATTTGTAACCCAGAACTTTAGAGATTATCAAATTCGGTTAAACTGCATAAAAATGGCCTTCTCCTGTATGTTCTGCTTGAATATACAACAGCAGGCTATCGTTGGAAGATCCAATAAATAGGAATAGAAATGCATTTCACTGCAAATAGTTTGGTTTATTCATTTGATCTCTAGAAAATTAGGCTTTGAGCCTTTCAGCTAATGGCTCTTTGAGAATCAAAGTGAGGCAGCAGTTTGCTGATTTCTGCCTTGTGACTTTCATATTAATCAGCCTAGTAGTTTAGATGCTTTCTCCCTGCTGAAGACAATTGACAAGAGGTTATTCATATTTAAGATCTAACTTGGCCTATTGTTCTTCTTCTTTTTGTTTGTTTGTGTCCTAGATGACCTGACTCAGCAGGTTGGGGGGTGGGGGGGGGGTGCAGAATGCCTGATATCCAGCTCGATCCCAGAGTAAGCTAAAAAAAAAAAAGTGTCCTGTAACCAATACATGTAACAAAGAAGCTTTTTTAAATATAATAAATTACTTTGTTATTGATACAGAGATGTCTGTCATTTTTTTTATTATTACATAATGCCAGATGCTTCATATTATATGGATATTATTATGGACATCAGCATATAATGGTTTCCTATTTGTGGATCATACACATGTCTTTTTTGCAGGTTTAAGTATTGATTGTAATTTGCAGCCGTTTAGTATTGATACAAATACCTGTTAAGTACTGATTTTTAATCATGACGTTATTGTTGTTGCAATAGTAACCAAGGGTGCAGTGATTCAATATCAGAATCTGACACTGTTTCAACATTAACAGTGTTTGAAAATTTGGCGTCGAATCAATGTCAGCGTTCAACATTGATTCAATATTGGGTAGTTGATTGATTGGGTAGTTCGTAGAGTTGCCAACCGTCCCGTAAAAAGCGGAATCGTCCCGCGTTCAGAGAAAATATTACGCATTTCGTATTGAGCTGAAAAGGAACATAGTTTGTCTCGGACTTCAGCTACAATGGAAAAAGACACAAAGCTGGAGTTATTCTGTCGTTACGCTGTCAGCTGCTTCTCCTCTCATTCTCTCCCCTCCCTCTCCAGTTTCTTCTTCAATCATGAAACTGATCAGTGATCAGCTGATCGTCTCTCTTGTTTGTTTATCGCCCACTTTGCGCCAGAAAGAGGAAAACAGTGCAGGTCGCGCTAAACAACAGCAGCACGTTTAAGCTTGATCAGCTGTTGTTAGAATTTATTTAATATTAATTTCTAGTATCAGCTGATGTTTGCTGGAGCCACAGCTGTAAAGCTGCTGGTCATGATGTTGGTTTGGATATGTGGTGAGAGGGAAACATGAAGATGAAACCAGGAGATGTCCTTACTGGATCATCAGAGCTGAACAGGTGATGGAGAAACAGGTTTACCTTTTAGGTGACATGAATGAGTTGAAGGGAAGTTATGAACTGTTTCTGAGAGACTAATAACACCAGGATCCTTTTCTAAGTAGCTGACCGCTGGTAACTGTGCAGGGGCGGGTCTAGCAAAGTTTAGCCAGGGGGCCAGGTAGGGCATTAACAGGGAGAGGGGGGGCACAAAGACATACTTTCTTATTCTCATTTAAATTGTCTGGCTTTTAATAAATAATTATCTGAATCTTACAACCAAAGTTTTTATCTGATGTAATATATATAGAAATCATACATATACCAACAAGACTGTACATCACTGTCACCACAGTGTTTGTTTTCATTCAAAGGCTTTATGGCTTTAATACCTGGGGGGCCGGTCTCTAGTCAAAATGCCCGGACCGATGTTTTGTCCCAGTCCAGCCCTGGGCACGACACGCAGTGAATTAATCTGAGTGTCATGTTTCGGCTGTGTACAGGCAGGAGAAGGACCCAAACACAAAACTTACCACGCAGGAATAAAACTCAAAAAGCTGCTTTATTGCAGAATGGCACAAAAATATAACAAAACTAAACTGGGGCATGGATAAACTGACACACAGGGAAACGCAGCCATGAGGGAGACTACGACACTGACAAAGAGAAACACAGGGCTTAAATACACAGAGGGATAACGAGGGAATGAGACACAGAAGGGGAGCAATCAGGCTGGACGAGACAGAGACGCAAAACTAGAAACACTCACATGAGGCATGGACCTACAAAGCAAAACAGGAAACACACTGACTGAATTCTAAACATGCAAACTTAACAGCAACAGGGGAGACATAACATGGAACACAGGGAAAACCCTCTCCTGTCTGATCATTTCCTGATAACATTTACATTTACAATAATTGATTACACAGCAGTGGAGAGTAGACTTTATCACAGTAGATGTCTTTCTGAAAGCGCTGTAACTAAGTTTAAGAATATAATCCACCCACTGTTATCATCTTCAATGCCCTGTACCAACATAGAGCAGAGCAGCTATCTGAACGCTACCCCAACAGAGGTCGATTATCTTGTTAATAATTTCACCTCCTCACTACGTACGACTCTGGATACTGTAGCTCCTGTGAAAACTAAGGTCTCTAATCAGAAGTATTTGACTCCGTGGTATAATTCTCAAACACGTACCCTAAAGCAGATGACTCGTAATCTGGAGAGGAAATGGCGTGTCACAAATTTAGAGGATCATCATTTAGCCTGGAGAAATAGTTTGCTGCTTTATAAGAAAGCCCTCCACAAAGCCAGAACATCTTACTATTCGTCACTGATTGAAGAAAATAAGAACAACCCCAGGTTTCTCTTCAGCACTGTAGCCAGGCTGACAAACAGTCAGAGCTCTTTTGAGCCGACCATCCCTTTAACGTTAACTAGTAATGACTTCATGAACTTCTTCACAAATAAAATTTTTATCATTAGAGAAAAAATTACCAGTAATCATCCCACAGATGTACTATTATCTACAGCTACTCTTAGTACCATTGATGTTAAGTTAGACTCTTTTTCTCCAATTGATCTTTCTGAGTTAACTTCAATAATTACTTCCTCCAAGCCATCAACGTGTCTTTTAGACCCCATTCCTACAAAACTGCTCAAAGAAGTCCTGCCATTAATTAATTCTTCGATCTTAAATATGATCAACCTATCTCTAATGATCGGCTATGTACCACAGGCCTTCAAGCTGGCTGTAGTTAAACCTTTACTCAAAAAGCATCTCTAGACCCAGCAGTCTTAGCTAATTATAGGCCAATCTCCAACCTTCCTTTCATATCAAAAATCCTTGAAAGAGTAGTTGTCAAACAGCTAACAGATCATCTGCAGAGGAATGGTTTATTTGAAGAGTTTCAGTCAGGTTTCAGAGCTCATCACAGCACAGAAACAGCTTTAGTGAAGGTTACAAATGATCTTCTTATGGCCTCTGACAGTGGACTCATCTCTGTGCTTGTCCTGCTAGACCTCAGTGCAGCGTTCGATACTGTCGACCATAATATCCTATTAGAGCGATTAGAACATGCTGTAGGTATTACAGGTACTGTGCTGCAGTGGTTTGTATCATATCTATCTAATAGACTCCAGTTTGTGCATGTAAATGGAGAGTCCTCTTCACACACTGAGGTTAATTATGGAGTTCCACAGGGTTCAGTGCTAGGACCAATTCTGTTTACATTATACATGCTTCCCTTAGGCAGCATCATTAGAAGACATAGCATACATTTACACTGCTATGCAGATGACACCCAGCTCTATCTGTCCATGAAGCCAGATAACACACACCAATTAGTTAAACTGCAGGAATGTCTTAAAGACATAAAGACCTGGATGGCTGCTAACTTCATGCTTCTTAATTCAGATAAAACTGAGGTTATTGTACTCGGCCCTGAAAAGCTTAGAAATATGGTATCTAACCAGATCCTTACTCTGGATGGCATTACCTTGGCCTCCAGTAACACTGTGAGGAACCTTGGAGTCATTTTTGACCAGGACATGTCCTTCAATGCACATATCAAACAAATATGTAAGACTGCTTTCTTCCATTTGCGCAACATCTCTAAAATTAGAAATATCCTGTCTCAGAGTGACGCTGAAAAACTAGTTCATGCATTTATTACTTCCAGGCTGCACTACTGTAATTCATTATTATCAGGATGTCCAAAAAACTCACTGAAAAGCCTTCAGCTAATCCAAAATGCTGCAGCAAGAGTCCTGACAGGGACTAGAAAGAGAGAGCATATTTCTCCTGTTTTGGCTTCCCTTCATTGGCTTCCTGTTAAATCCAGAATTGAATTCAAAATCCTGCTCCTCACATACAAGGTCTTAAATAATCAGGCCCCATCTTATCTCAATGACCTTGTAGTACCATATCACCCTATTAGAGCACTTCGCTCTCGCTCTGCACGCCTACTTGTTGTTCCTAGAGTATTTAAAAGTAGAATGGGAGGCAGAGCCTTCAGTTTTCAGGCCCCTCTTCTGTGGAACCAGCTTCCAGTTTGGATTCAGGAGACAGACACTATCTCTACTTTCAAGATTAGGCTTCAAATTTTCCTGTTTGCTAAAGCATATAGTTAGGGCTGGACCAGGTGACCCTGGATCCTCCCTTAGCTATGCTGCAATAGACGTAGGCTGCTGGGGGATTCCCATGATGCATTGAGTTTTTCCTTTCCAGTCACCTTTCTCACTCACTATGTATTAACAGACCTCTCTGCATTGAATCATATCTGTTATTAACCTCTGTCTCTCTTCCACAGCATGTCTTTTATCCTGTCTTCCTTCTCTCACCCCAACCGGTTGCAGCAGATGGCCGCCCCTCCCTGAGCCTGGTTCTGCCGGAGGTTTCTTCCTGTTAAAAGGGAGTTTTTCCTTCCCACTGTTGCCAAAGTGCTTGCTCATAGGGGGTCATATGATTGTTGGGTTTTTTTCTCTGTATCTATGAAGCGCCTTGAGGCGACTTATGTTGTGATTTGGCGCTATATAAATAAAATTGAATTGAATTGAATTGGGGGATTCCCATGATGCATTGAGTGTTTCTTATTCACTCACTATGTATTAACAGACCTCTCTGCATTGAATCATACCTGTTATTAATCTCTGTCTCTCTTCCACAACATATCTTTTATCCTGTCTTCCTTCTCTCACCCCAACCAATCACAGCAGATGGCCCCGCCCCTCCCTGAGCCTGGTTCTGCCGGAGGTTTCTTCCTGTTAAAAGCGAGTTTTTCCTTCCCACTGTCGCCAAAGTGCTGCTCATAGGGGGTCATATGATTGTTGGGTTTTCTCTGTATGTATTATTATAGGGTCTACCTTACAATATAATGTGCCTTTGGGTGACTGTTTTTGTGATTTGGTGCTGTTTAAATAAATTGAATTAATTCCCATTGGTAATTTTGAGTCTTAATCTACATACGTACTGGAAGTGATAGACAGTGATGTAGTGATGAAAGACCATAGAAAGAGAATGATGTTCCACGACTTCCGAAGACTGTGTGGAAAAAAACATGGGTGACGGGAAGTGGGTGGGGTACTGTCAATGAAAGTGAGGACTATAGGTGATTTACATATGACCTGGTGATAAATACATAGACCGTTACCTAAGCAACCTGAGCCTGAAAGTGACAAACTATAACCTTCACCACAATGGTGAAATGCATACAGAGTTTTAGTGTTTAGTTTCAATCCCTGTTTATTTTAAATTAATTTTCTGGTTAGGGGTTATTTTCACATTTATTTCTATATTTATTTTGCTTGTGTAGTGGTGTTATCATGGAGATAACTGAGGGCAAGGCTGGACAGAGGGTTGCTGGGAATGAGGCTGAAGCTTGTGGCTATGATTGACATGGTAGAGATTGTGGGCGACACTGAGTTTTGCTTTCTCTCATAATGCTGTTGAGCTAGTTCAGCTTTTGAACCTTAACACAGTTTGTGTGTGGTTGTGGTGTTTTTTTAGTTAGTTCGTTTTTTTTATCGAGTTTGAGGGTATTGAGGTCTTGTCTCTGTGTTACTAAGTTACTGTAGTGGCTTCCCAATTCCTGCTGCATCCTTCAAAGGATCTGAAGACTGCAAAGGCCCAAACTAAGGGGCTGTTAAATGGGATTGTCCAGCCTTCAATTCAATGCTCCAGTTGCCTAGCAACTGCTAAACTATCAGCTAGAGACATTTTTAACAGCATCATTTTACAGAGATGAGGTGAAAAATCTTCTATCTTCTAATTCGCTTTACTTTTACTGGGGTAAACTGCTATGTTTCATGGGTATGTGATGTATCTACTGCTACGAGACCATGACCCTATAAAAACAAGATTGTTAGGCTGTGTATCTTTAGCTGAAAGACAGTTTGTGTTCTGCTCTCCGCGTGAGAGGATGAAAATGTTTGAGAGGTGTTGTAAACCACAGTGCCACCTTCTGGTGTTAAGAATGTGCAATCAGTTGTAGTCAGTGGTATGGAAGACAACATTGTGTGACTAGCTTGTTCCTCTGTGAATTAGTATTTTACATTGTTGCCTTGTAAACAATCTGTCTGAGAGTATTCTTTGGTATACCTAGTATTTTAAATGTTATTAAACTAACATTTTTAGTTTGTTAAAATTTAATTGAAGCCTAAATAACTGATATTTGGGGTACAATGACTGTATTTTTTTGTCATTCAAGTCAAAGTATTTTGGCTTTAGATCAATTGGAGACTGTTAATGTTAATACGGATCTTTGCAACAATTAGTTATGAGAAGCGTCAAGAAAGTCAAGAAAAGTTACGCCTTGTTTTTATTGGACAAGTGTGAAGTGTCTGACTTTGAAGATGGAAACTGGCTGCAAGAACAGAGCAGTTAGCCAGTGTGGTTCATGCTTATTTCACATTAAGAATATAAACATGATGGCAAGGCCTACACTGAAGATAATATATGAAATATATTTCATAAAAAATTACAAGTGGTGAAATGTCATTCACTGATGCATCACAGCCTACTCCCACAGAAGTCAGTCATCTTAATAATTTTACCTCCTCACTATGTACGACTCTGGATACTTTAGTTCCTGTGAAAAATGAGGCCTCAAATCAGAAGTACTTGACTCCCTGGTATAACTGTCAAAATGCCCACTGAGATAACTCATCGGCTCGAGAGGAAATGGCGTGTCACAAATTTAGAGGATCATCATTTAGCCTGGAGAAATAGTTTGCTGCTTTATAAGAAAGCCCTCCACAAAGCCAGAACATCTTACTATTCATCACTGATTGAAGAAAATAAGAACAACCCCAGGTTTCTCTTCAGCTCTGTAGCCAGGCTGACAAACAGTCAGAGCTCTGTTGAGCCAACCATCCCTTTAACGTTAACTAGTAATGACTTCATGAACTTCTTCACAAATAAAATTTTAATCATTAGAGAAAAAATTACCAGTAATCATCCCACAGATGTAATATTATCTACAGCTACTCTTAGTACCATTGATGTTAAGTTAGACTCTTTTTCTCCAATTGATCTTTCTGAGTTAACTTCAATAATTACTTCCTCCAAACCATCAACGTGTCTTTTAGACCCCATTCCTACAAAACTGCTCAAAGAAGTCCTGCCATTAATTAATGCTTCAGTCATGATCATGATTGAAGCTGTAGTTGGACTACAAAATCCACTTCTTACTTCACCACATGTTGTGTCTCCATTGTCTGTGAAAAATATCGCTGGAATTTGAAAGAAGAAGGAACACTTAGGGCCTTATTTGCTAAAGTCGACAGCAGCACAAAACCTGCTTTAGATGTAAAAAAAAATGCTGGATTTATTAAAGAGGCACAGTATTAGTTTGGCGACTGACAGTTGTGAACATATGTGACATATGTATTTGTAAGTTTCACTATCATTTAAATGAGTCACACACATGTAAATGACAAAGTCTGTAAGACACAATTTACTGCAAATCGCATGAAATCCAAGTTTTATGCCTCTTGTGTTTTTGATAGTTGAAAATAAACTGTCCTATTAGCAAGAAGGGAAGATGTTATTGGAACAAGTGCATAATCACACTTTGCGTGGATGGCTCAAAAACCAAAACTTTGGCACTCTGAGTGTTTCGAGGTGAGTCCACTTACTGTTCCTCAGTAATGCTGCTTTCATGAAACAAAGCAGAAAAGTCATTTTCTCAGCACACAGCCAGTGTATTCCCTCTGCTGCATGTGTAACAAATACAACTGTTACTGTGTCAGGTCCAAGCCTGAATGTTGCGCACAGCACAGTAACATAGTAACTGAGATGGCTTGTAATCTGACAATAATGTAAAAACATTATTCAGCTGTTCCACACACATTTCTTGTTTACAGGGTGCAAGAGCTTGTAAAGAAACGCTACCTGATGAATCTTGCTCTGTGCCCGATGTCCTAATAACCCTTTACTCAGTCGTTTCTATCAGAAGTTGTTACTTATATTAAAAGCATATTGATTTTCCTTCAGCCTCATCTCATTTATCTGAGTTGCCTCGCTGTTTGCAGAGAGAAAGACGTGCGTAACCTGAGCTCACTCTGGATTACTTTGGTTAGCAGCGTTCTCCATCATGCTCAGGATTTTGAGCCACGTAAATCACATCCTGCAATTGTGACATCACAGTAATTTGCCTATCATATTAAATCTTTCCCATGGAATATAAAATTAACCTTATTTTCTTAAATTTAGCTGCTGTGTGACTCTGTGACTGCACAAAATTCCCTCCATTCATCATTTATCCGAGTTGAACTGCACTGAAGTAAAAACTCATCCTAAGGACATTACAAATGAACACTGATTAACCTTAGCATACCTTTAACAGTTAATATAGATCATGATCTTAGGCTGATAAAGCCTTCTGTGTTCTTCGTGCAGTAACAACTCAACAGGAAGTAGTTTTGATTCCAGCTGTGTGATGTTCAGCTGTGAGTTTAACAGGCTGCTGTTAAAAATAATATCAGCATCTCCCCTCACCACTCCCCCTGCCAGTGGCGGACTCCCTCAGGTATCGGTGCGTTGGTGGTTCTTTGTGTCTGGATGGGCGTCCAGGTACACAGCGGCTCACTCCTTGGTGGCTGCTTGTCGGGGCCTGGAGCCTGGGGCTCGCTCTGGCCCCTGTGGGGGGGGGTGGGGTGCCCCCGGCCTCTCGGCCTGGGGCTCGGTCACTCAGGCACAGCTGGCTGCCGGCGGAGCTCACGGGCGCGTCACTACAACTCCCCCTGGCTTCTGCTCCGCGGCTGCTGAGTGAGCCCTCATCTGGGACTCTCCTCAGCTCTTTCTGGGATAGTGGCGCGGCTGCCCCTCTGTTGGTCGTCCTTGGTCTCTTGTGTTCTGGGGGCCTCTGGATGTCTGGAGTTTTGATCTCCTCCATACCTGCTTCATGCCCTGGAGGACGGGGCTGTGGCCCCCCCACACCCTCTAGCAGATCATTACATGAAGGAACCTTTTAAAAAAACAAAAAACAAGCGCGTCCATGCTCACAGGTGTACACACGGGTGATCACACCCACAAACTACACCCTTTTTGGCTCCTACCTCAAAGCACACTGTGTTCTGTTGATCTTATGTGCTGCACAATAATGTTTAACATTTAGTATTTACTGTCATATTCCCATATATCATTGTGATGCTGTTTATTCTATTACTCTTGTTCTCTTCTGCTTGCTTTCTTTTTTCTTTCTCAGCAGGTGACCCAGGTGATCGATAGATGCATTTTTTTTTCTCTGCCCGTTCTGTTGGTTTTTGTCTTTTGCCCTTCTCCCCCGTCCCTCTTCTCAGCTGTTTCTCTTTCCCTCTTTCTTTCTCCCCTTCTTTCCCCCAGTCAAGTCTGTCCCGTATTCAGTAAGTGAAAATAAAATAAACAATAAAAGGTGAATCAAATGGACCATTACGGCAAGGCTGGGATGGTCAGTTTGGTAAAGTAAATCCGTTGGGCATCTTTCTTTGCCTTTAGACAACAATTCTGATGCAAAAGAGCCAAACGGGACAGGCAAAAAAAAAATAAAAAAATAAATAAATAAAATTATATCAGCAGGTTATGTCATGAACAGAAAATGCAGTTACAATGAACATTTACACGTTCTGCACCACTTTGCTTATTCCGTTGCAATGAATTATGGGATGGCGTTTTCTCCTCTCCTTTCAGGATGGTCCAGAGTATCCTCTATAGGATGAAAACTTTGAAACTTTCTTTAGAATTTCGAGAATTCGAACAGATCTTATTCTGGCCACCACGCAGATACTTCTGCGGCACGCCTCTCACTTAGGAACCCTTCAAATCAGAATGCACTGAATGCATCCTCAGGTTGGTGGTGTGCTTTGTTGTGTCATACTATGCAGATGTCTGCTTTCCTACTTCTTGATGTCTTTATTTTGGATTTTCTGTTAGTGTTCAGAGGTTTTCTTCCTATGCTGTCAACATTTTATTAACCTGTGTGGTGAAACCCGAGCAGACAGCTATGACTGCATGTAAATATGAGCTGATAGGTTAAATCTGTCTTTCTATTTGTTTCCCTGTATTTAGAGATGTGCTGGCAGAACAACAGTACTACTGAAAAAAAGAAAAAAAAAGAAAAAGAAAAAAGAGGAAACAGCCAAACACAACAGATATACAGGAGAGGAAGTAGAGACAGACAGTAATGGCCAAATAAAACAAATAAGTGAGGTAACAAGCAAAGGGTGTCGGGAAACGAGTGAGAGGAGAGCTGAAGACAGAAGAAGAAAACAGAGAAGAGTGAGGAGAGATAAAAATGTGTTCTGTTATTTTACATTTTCCTGCTTTTCTTTAATTGGTTTATTTATTTTAATTAATCAACGTATTTGTTTGTAACCAGGTTAAAACTGAAATTTATTAAAATGTGTTGAAATATTCAAAACGTGTAAATCCATGTTAAAATATAAAATATAACATTCTGGGTCACAATGTGTTACGTTTAAAAGCGCATTTGCACTTGTTTTAGTGAGGCTGGCATCCTGTTTTATTGTGAAAAGCTTTGTAAGAGAAAGGAAATGTTGTCACTGCTAGACTGCTATGAAAGACGTTGCAACAGAAAGTATGAGAAGTTGTGCAAGTGTGTACGTATGACCTAGACTATGTGCTCGACACGCTTTGTCAGTGCATGCATTTTACAAACTGTCGGTGAGAAGCTGGGGACATCCACCGTGCAGCTGCAACCGCCATCATGGAGATGTTCGCTAATCATCTGCAGAAAACATGGCCTCTACCCATACAGAGCCTATACATAAAATTTGGACTATAAATAGCCCTTACACAGAGGTCCTATGGACGTCATTATTTGACGACCAGCTGGCAGTTCAACCTCTCCCTGAGTCATGTCACGTTTCCCCCCCGTCTGAAGGCCTCCGCTATCATTCCCATCCCCCATGGACCCACAACCCCAGAAGGCCCAGCAGCAGCTGCAGTTCCTCTGTGTGCTGAAGTAGTATAAAGACATAATAATTGCCTTGTAAAAGCATCTTGTTACATCGTGTTGTATTCAGTGTTGTAAATCCACAGAGAGCAGCAGGTCAGCTCTAACGTGGAGCTCACATTAGAGTGATTGTAAGTTGTGGTTCTTCTCTCCATGTTTAGCCACTACAACTGATCTCAGGGTTCACCCAACTGCTGAATCTCAGTTTAACCCCTTACTGCTCTCATTTCACTGCTTAGTGGATGCAAAGTCACCCTCTACAATGTAGGGAACAGAAAATTTTGTTTTTTTCTTCAAAATTCTCTTTCATTTCTTCCTACATAACAGATTCTGTCATGAACTGGCTGTGTGGAGGCAGATGAGGACCCAAACGCAAGACAAAAAGCTGAACTCAAAATTACTGCTTTATTGCAGGCTTCACAAAGAAACAGAACTAAACTGGGAATGCTAACTGAGGACCGAGGGAACACATAAAAACACACAGGTTCGGGGAGGAGACATTGACAACGCGACACCGAACTGAGGGAGACATGCACATAAATACACAGAGGGTTAACGAGGGAAGTGGGAGCACACGGGGAACACAGCTGACACAGATAATCATAACGAGACAGGGCAGGAGTAACACAACACTGACGGGACACTGTCAAAGTAAAACAGGAAGTACACAGAGGTGCAGACAGGAGGAGAGAGACAGGAGAGCACAGGCATAGCGGGCTGGGGAAACATGGAATAAAACACAAGGAGGGGAGGGGAGGGCTCACAGATACAGAGGGGCACACAGGGGGTAAAAGTCACAAGGAGGAAATCAAATAAGGAACAACTTAACAGAGCAACCCAGGAACCATGGCCTAAATAAAGAACAAAATACAAAAATACATGAAAACTAAGAATGCTGGGCCAACATGGCCCAGGATCATGACAGATTCAGTACATTTCAGTGTCATCAGCTGCTACTTAGCCAGTACTTTTTATGTAAGACAGTGGACTGGTTACAATGGTTAAAACAGATCAAACTTGTCAAGAATGTAATGTTTCAAAAATGAATTGTTGAGCACAGGGTTCTTATCTGAACCTGTGAAGCCCACTGCAGCTACTAATTTGCAGGGCAAAGAGAAACAAGCTCAGAAACATTGCTCTGGTGGGCCAACAATTGTTCTTATTTAACCATAAACCAGACAAAAGAAGTGAACATCGAGCTTTACCGTCTCTAATCACAACTGAAGAGAAAGAATCAAGTGGAGTGACACAGCCTGGAGCTTCTGTCCTTCCCTTCCTCCTAACCATCTGGGCTTCAGAGGAATTGCTGTAAATAATATATCATATGGCCTGCTGACTGAGTTACAACAGACTGTAAAGCCACATTATTTTTAATCATTACACCAGTGCTAGGTCAGCAATCTGAACATTTAACACAGCTGATGATATTGAAACCATCTGAGGAATTCACTGTATTTCTGTTACAAATATTCAGAAACCTTTACAATCTGTGATTCATACAGCAGCAGTTCACAACAGCAATTATCTAAAGGGACTTTCTACTGTAAGGTAAAGAACCTGGAGATTTTAAACCTAACAATCACATGACCCCCAATGGCAACGCCTCCAGAACCAGGCTTAAGGAGGGTTGTGGGTGAGGGGTGGAAGACAGGCTAAGAGTTAAATTATGACTAATAATTAAACACAGTGGTGGTGTATAAAACACACAGAGTGTGTAATAAGTTGAGTGAAGAAGTAAACATTAAGCCTGCCTCCCAAATCCAAACTGGGAGCTGCTCAAATGAATAAAGGCAGTGCTTACAGTTGCACACTGTAGGAAGCAGCCTGGTTAAAACATATTCCAAGATTCTTTATAGTGTTACTGGAGGACGAAGTATGCAGTCTAAAGTAAGTATTTGGTTAGACATCATCTTTCTAAGACACCATATTTCCAGTCAATTTGACTAGTATACAAACTGGAACGGGTTAATTGCAGAAGGGTGTGAAAACAATGTGGTCTTAAAATGCTTCAACATACTAGGGGTGAGAACCAGAGGTAGGTCAGAACATTCCTTTAATCCAATGTATTTAGGAATGGCTGACCTGGTCAAAATGTCTCCTGAAGTTCAAAACTGAGAAAAGGTTATTTAAATAAACGTGATTTAAATAATCGAACATAGTTTTTGCTGTTCGACATGCTGGTCTGAGTATTCCAGAAACGGCTTAGCTACTCAGATTTTCCTACATACCAACTTCAGAGTTTACAAAGAACGGTCTGAAAAAGAGAAAGATCCAGCGAGCAGCAGTTCTGTGTGCAAAGATGCCGGACTGATCCCAGAAGTCAGAGGGGAATAGCCAGACCTGAACTCAAATAACCACGTGTTAAAACTAATGCATGCGGAACAGCATCTTAAACAGATGAGCGACAGCAACAGAAGACCAAACAGTGTACAACTCGTGTCAGTCAACAACAAGAAACTGAGGCTACCATTTCTGGTACAACAGTGGAATGGTAGGGTCAGAAATGGGCATAATCACTATGAAAGTATGGACCTATCCTGCCTTGTGTCAACGGTTCAGGCTGCTGGTGGTGTAGTGATGTAAGAAGAGATATTTCCTTGGCAGACTTTGTGCTCTTTGGTTACAGTTCAGTTCAGTCAGTACTAAATAAATGTATAGTGTATAGGATTATAATTGGACTGTTGAAGAAGCTAGGGTACCTCAGAGGTACAAGTAGAATATACAAACTCCTCACAACCAGCCCCAGCTAGAGCTTGAATCATGACCCCTCTTTCTCTGAGGTGACAGTATGTAACAAATCCACGACCCGACCACATCTCACCGCTCTTCGGCATACTTTCTTCATTACGGTTGCTTGTTCACACGCGGCTGCAGCTTTTCAGGCACCAGCCAAACACACACCAACAACAACAAAGCTCAAGACCCAGTACAGACGTTTAAGCTGGCGAGTGGATGCCGCTCAAGTGCGTCCTCCTCCACCGCAGCTGCGCCGCTGACCGCGCCCCGACACACAATACTAAGCAGTGCACCACCATACTATAGGGAACTGATTTGAAATGTGCAGTCTCGAAGTGTGTGAGAAATCACTTGACATTTTAGGAGGACAAAGGTGAGGAGCCTCTGGCACCGTTAGCCAGAGCTGATGCTCTGTCTGCAGAAATGCCACCAACAGCCTGCAGCTCTGTAGGTGGAACAACTCCACCACAGAAAACGGACACACATTACTTTACTGTTTAGTCACTTAAGCATTTGCAAAATGTATTTTGTCAAATAGCTGTACTCCTGACTGGGATGACTTCCTATATACTAAGCAGAGCTAGACTGGGTAGCATGTCTTACAGATCCAAATCTGAATGGCTTCAGCCAGAAATGTTGCCAACCCTGCCCTCACACACCTCTTTTAAACTGTTAAACTGTATTTTGTTTTAATAAATGTAGAAGTCTGTTTTTTTCGAATCCAGTTACTTAAATGAGGACAGCCTAAAGATATTTGAGCACCCATACACACTGGAGCTGTTTCCTGGACAACAACCGTGTAACATATGTATGTTAATATCTAATTATGGCCTTGTTTTGGTGCCACCATCACCCTTGGATCAGACAGGAAAATGACGGGTAGAGAGAAAGAGAGAAACAAACTCGTATAGATGAGAGGAGGCGTGTCTGTGTTTAGCTTCACTCTCGCATGTCAGGGTTTCTGGGTCGTTGACCCAGCATTTTCAGTTCATGTCCACTGTTTATCCTCTGTACGTTCCACTTCCTGTTTTGTGTTACGTTACTCTGTGTGCATTATGTTCTAGTTCTTATTCCATGCATCGTTAGTTCAATTGTGTTCAGCTGCTCACTCACCTGTCACCTATCAGTCATTGTTCAGCCAGTATATTTAAGTCCTCAGTTCTCTCCTGGTCGGCGTTGCGTCATTGATGTTGTCACTGCTGTCTATGCCCCATGTTTGCATTCTAAGTCCAGATCAGTCAGCCGTTCATTCAGTCAGCCAGCCAGCCAGCCAGCCATCTCCTGTTTTCGTCATTCCTCCCTCACAATAACGTAACACAAAACAGGAAGTGGAACGTACAGAGGATAAACAGTGGACATGAACTGAAAATGCTGGGTCAACGACCCAGAAACCCTGACAGTACCCCCCCCTTCAAAGGCCGGCACCCGACGGCCAAAAGAAAGAAAAACCAGAACAGGGTGGGCGGAGGGGGCCCAGGACGGAGGGACGGAGTCCGAAACAAAAACAGTTCAGGTGGGCGGCCACGTGGCCCGTGGCCGAGACGAGACATTTCAGGTGGGCGGCCGCGAGGAAGGCGGCGGCAGTCGAGACGAGACGGGTCCGGTGGGCAGGAGGAGACTGGACTACAGGGGACTGGGCAGGAACAGGCTGGACGGGAGCGGGCTGGACTACAGGCTGGACGGGAGCAGGAGGGTGAACTGATTGGACTGAGGAGGCTAATGGATAAACAGGGGTCGGTGAGGCTAATGGCTGAGCTGAGGTTGGTACGGCTAAATGCTGAGCTAAAGACTGAGCTAGTGAGGGGGATAAAGCTGCAGCTTGGGCTAGTAAGGCTGGTGTCTGAGCAGGGGACACCCTGCATCGTCACCGTGAGTCCTGCGTTTGAGTCCTTCTCTCCACATCCACTCAGCAACCCCTGACACACATCTGTTAGCCTCCAAGGGTCTAACTGTACTTTCTATTAACCACGCACACACACGATGGACCAAACAGTTCTATTTCTCTCTCTTTCATTATTCTTCATCTTTTTTTTTTTTTAATTAATCAGGACTTTAAAAATCTCATGCTTTCCAACTTTGAGTATAAAATATTTGCATAGTAGAGTGGTGTTTTGCTAGGCTATGTTGTGCAGTTCTTTTCTATGACTGGATAAATGAAGACATTTTTGATCAACAACCACTGATCAATGTCCATGAGTACCTTTCACAGAGAGTTGGGGAATGGCTGCAATCACAGCATTGTAAGATGGTGACAGATGTACCCTTAGGCCCCCTCCTCGATTCAGAGATGGTCTTTCCCGTTTCATGTAAATGGACTCCTTGACTCCGCCCACAAACCAGCGTTCCTCCCTGTCCAGGATGTTACATCCTCATCATTGAAAGAGTGTCCACTGGCCTGTAGGTGTAAATAGACTGCAGAGTCCTGGCCTGACGAGGTAGCTCTTTTGTGTTGTGCCATCCGCTTCACCAGAGGTTGTTTGGTTTCCTCGATGTATAAATCCTGGTAATCCTCCTGCACTTAACAGCGTACACTATGTTACTCTGTTTGTGTCGGGGACCCGATCCTTGGGGTGGACCAGTTTTTGGTGCGGCGTGTTTTGGGCTTTTTTTTTTTAGAGAAAACGTGTCTTAACTATTCCAATATTCCTGACACATAAGGGATCACTGTGGGTTTTCGCTTAGTCGGCAGTTGTTCTTCTGTCCTGGATCGGCTGGAGCTTTCTTGAAACGTTTCTCGACTGAAAAACCTACTTCCAGATGAACAGAATCAACGTTTTGGGATATTAACAACAAATTTTACTTCTAACTCATCCACTGCAGAATGATAAATTGAATTTGGATTATTTCAAATTAAATAAATGTCACCATAACCTGGCCACAACCAGGTGCTCTCCAGGAGATTTCAGACAGAGTGACAAGAATTATCAGAAGAGTTGTGTGAGATCCAAGGACCACTTGTAGGGAGCTACAGAAAGGTAGCTCTTCACAGTTCTCCTGAAATCAGCAGGTACCATTGTTTCAAAGAGAACAATAGTAATGGACTCAACCACAATGGCCTGTTTAACATAGTCTGGTCAGACGGGCCAAACTTGAACTCTTTGGATGGCATAATACACACCATGTTTGGAGAACAAAAGGTGCTGCATATCACTCCAAAAACATCATATGAACAGTGAAGTCTGGAGGTGGGAACAACATGGTAAGGGGCTGTTTTTTTAAGAAACGGCACTGACATGTACAGAGACGGTCTTGATCAAAATCTGATGCCATCTTCCAGGATTATGAAGTTGAAATCGGGATGGTTCGGCAAGACAATGATCCCGAACACACAGGCAAGAAAACTCTGAATTGGTTTCCAAGAAAGAAAATTTCTTGACCTGAATCCAACTGAAAATCTATGGAAAGAACTAACAGTCAGATCTCATAGAAGAGGCCTACTGACTGTTTGTGTGGAAGAATGGGCCGAATTCACACCTGAGCAGTGCATGCGACTAGTTTCTTCATACAGGAGGGGTCTTGAAGCTGTTTTTGTACGCAGTATTAAATAAATTTCAGCTTTTTCAATACTTATTTTACCTGCTGAATGTGTATGCCTGTCCTTCACTGAGTTAGGGTGATTTTCCATCACACAAAATACTATCAACTTTATAATTATATCAACAGAACAACCTGCTATCCATCCATCCATCTTCATCCGCTTTATCCGAGGCCGGGTCGCGGCGGCAGCAGCCTAAGCGTTCCTCCGTTCCAACCTGCTATCTCTACTGTAAAATACATACACCCTGTATAATATAACTTAGGTGTCTGGGTGCAGGTTTCCTTCTTTATTTGATTACTCTGAAGTGTCTTGGTGAGTGTTTCATTGTCAAGCCCTATATTTCCTTTTTAATCACAGACATTGACAGCTGTCTGCAGAGGCCTGTCAGCAAAATGGAGAGTGTGACATGACATCAATCTCTCTGCCTTGCCAAGTTTAAATGGCTTCCTGTGTTATTACTTAGGGGGATCTGTTCATTTGTGTTTGGCATTTCATATCTAATGTTATTACTGAAGCATTCATCAAACAGACTGCCAGAAATCTGAGTGAGAGTATTAACTGTGAACTCTATTAAAAATAGACCTTTTTTTGTGCATGAAAAATTAGACACAACACTGCAATGGGATGATACCACTTAATCTGACTTTGCTTCCATTCTGGTGTCAGCTACACACCAGTATGGCTTCAGTAGCTTCCATGGTTGGAATGTTATCATGTTAACAGTACAGGGGTGACTGCAGCTCAGTAGGCAGCGCACCCCACCTACTAATCAGAAGGTTAGTGTTTTGATACCTGGCTGCTCCAGTCTGCATGCCCAGGAATAACTTGGGCATAACCCCAGGTTGCTCTACGATGTGTTCTTCGGGTGTGAGTGTGAATGTTAGACAGAAAGCATTCTTCTGAGGGTAGACAAGTACACTATTAAAAAGTGTCCAATACAGAAGGACAGACATATATAAACTTACCACCAAAAGTAAGAAAATTTGTGTTCACTCAGTTATTTATTTGTTGTAACAATTCTTCTTGGCAACAAATCTTAAACCATTGGAAAGCCTGTTTCTTTCCCCTGAAATGGTGCTGCATTTGTAAAGATAATTCATCTGTGGGTTAAACAGCCTGCGACAGACTGGCGACCTGTCCAGGGTATGCCCCGCCTCGCGCCCTGTGACAGCTGGGATAGGCTCCAGCGCCCCCCGCAACACTGAAAAGGAGATGCAGAAGCGAATGGATGGATGGATGGATGGATGGGTTAAACAGCAGAGTTGAATGCACCCTGTTCTGACACCCTGACAATCAGGTGCCTGATTGGTGCCTATTTAGTAGCACCTGTGAGCATGGACCCTGCTACAGCGATCAGACAGCGTCTGCTCTAAGCATGCCACATTTGACAGGGCCTGTGCCATAAGGCAACTTCAAGCTAGAGTTCTTCAAAATGAAGTTGCAGCATTATTTAGAGGGAAGGCTAGTACCATCTTCAAATTGAAGGCCAAGGGCATGACAAGGTGAAAAAGGTTTGCTTAAAATTATTGCAAATTTATTAAAAATAAAAAAAATAAAAATATAACATGCACAAAAGTATTCACAGCCTTTGCTCAATGTTTCAATTCAATTCAATTTTACTTACACAGCGCCAAATCACAGCAACAGTCGCCCCAAGGTGCTTTATATTGTAAGGTGACCCTAGGATAATACATACAGAGAAAAACCCAACAATCATATGACCCCTTATGAGCAGCACTTTGGTGACAGTGGGAAGGAAAAACTCCCTTTTAACAGGAAGAAACCTCCGGCAGACCCACACAGCAGGTGTGGACGTGAGCTGGGGCTCACAGGTGCCATGAAAGGCAGGCGGTGTGCAGGACCCCACTGCATGCTGGCCTCTGGTGGAGATGGGGCAGGTCCCGAAAGCATGCTGGACTCTGGCACGGTGACCCCAGGCTTTATCTGCGGAGGGCTCTCCCTTGCTCTGACCGCCAGCTCCAGCCAAGTAGGTTTCTGGCGTGCTTCGACCTCCACCTGGTCAGGCTGATCATGTCCCTCTGGTGCTTCAACCTCCGGCTCAGGCCAAGCCGGTCCCCCGGACGCCTCCACCTCAGCTTTCCAGCCGCCAGCCTCTTTATGCTTGCGAGGCGTGATTGCATATGGCGCTTAGGTGCATCTGCCTCCCCTGCAGCGGCACTGCAGACCACACAATATACAGATTGTACTGTACTATAGTGTTCAATGGGAATCATCCTAAATAAACACAGTGACTATGCAAGCAAAAGTGTTCTGCTGTTATTGTGTCTGTGGAAATGCTAGAGAAGTTTTGTGAAATATTATGTGTAAAATAAATATTTTATAGAAAATCGCGATTTTGTGTAAATGTTAATTAGTTTAAGCTAAGCTATGACACAGAAACTAAAGGAAGTGTGTGAAGTTACTCTATGGAAATTATAAATACTTCACAAATAAAGAACATGGAACAAACTGAGTAGCTACTTCTTGAGTATCAAGTACTAATGAAGCAGACAGCACTCATCTTTAAATTTGGCCGTCGCTTGTATATTAAAACAAACCCTAGAAAGATGCCAGAGCACAGTACAGTATCACTCCTGGGTAAAAAAGTGAGATTTTAAAAGACAAACAGTCTGTCACAGCTGGAGAGAAATCCTTCCCGCTCCACCACAATCACCCACACATGCAGGGCCTTGGGGTAAAGGTATGTCACCAGGGTGCAGGGGAGGCACCCCCGTCCCCTACTGGCTGCCTGTGCCTTAATTTTATCTCACAACTTAGACATTCATGGCTCCCCCCACTGCAGGGAAAAGGGTAACACCACCTGGGTCTGGGTGCAGTTCCCCCTCCAGGGGCAAGGGTACCTAGACCTGGGGTATAGAGTACGCTTGGGGAGTGTGATCGTGTGTACAGCGTCTCTTTATATCTGTCTCCATGTTGGTTGAGTGTGGAGTAAGTGCATATGAGAGCATGAGGGTGGGAATGGATGTTTGTATCTGTGTGTGCCTGTATGTCTGTGTCTATATGTCAGGTTGGGTGTCAGACGCCACCTCTCTGGGGACATCTCAGGCCCTCCAAGATATGCAGGCCTATCTCCCCCCACCACTTCCCCTGCCAGTGGCGGACTCCCTCAGGTATCGGTGCGTTGGTGGTTCTTTGTGTCTGGATGGGCGTCCAGGTACACAGCGGCTCACTCCTTGGTGGCTGCTTGTCGGGGCCTGGAGCCTGGGGCTCGCTCGGGCCCCTGTGGGGGGGTGGGGTGCCCCCGGCCTCTCGGCCTGGGGCTCGGTCACTCAGGCACAGCTGGCTGCCGGCGGAGCTCACGGGCGCGTCACTGCAACTCCCCCTGGCTTCTGCTCCGCGGCTGCTGGGTGAGCCCTCATCTGGGACTCTCCTCAGCTCTTTCTGGGACAGTGGCGCGGCTGCCCCTCTGTTGGTCTTCCTTGGTCTCTTGTGTTCTGGGGGCCTCTGGATGTCTGGAGTTTTGATCTCCTCCATACCTGCTTCATGCCCTGGAGGACGGGGCTGTGGCCCCCCCACACCCTCTAGCAGATTATTACATGAAGGAACCTTTTAAAAACAAGCGCGTCCATGCTCACAGGTGTACACACGGGTGATCACACCCACAAACTACACCCTTTTTGGCTCCTACCTCAAAGCACACTGTGTTCTGTTGATCTTATGTGCTGCACAATAATGTTTAATATTTAGTATTTACTGTCATATTCCCATATATCATTGTGATGTTGTTTATTCTATTACTCTTGTTCTCTTCTGCTTGCTTTCTTTTTTCTTTCTCTTTCTTTCTTTGGTTTTTGTTTTTTTGCCCTTTATCCCCGTCCCTCTTCTCCACTGTTTTTCCCCTTCTTCCTTTCTCCCTTTTCTTTTCCTCATTCAAGTCTGTCCCATATCTAGCAAGTGAAAATAAAAAATAAATAAAATAAACAATAAAAGGTGGATCAAACAGACCATTACGGCAAGGCTGGGATGGTCCATTTGGTAAAGTAAATCCGTTGGGCATCTTTCTTTGCCTTTAGATAATAATTCTGATGGCGAAAGAACCAAACGGGACAGGCAAAAAAAAAACAAAACCAAAAAACAAAAGCAATGCCAGGAGGCCGAGCAGGGGGGAACATGTACAATAAATTGCCTTGGAGCAGACTTGAACCCAGGCCTCTGCTTAAGCCCTCCAGCATGTGGGTTACCCACTCAACTTTGTGAGCTATGCCAGCACCTGATCTTGCTGCACTATATTACTATACATGATCAGTGTTGGTCAAGTTACTTGAAAAAAGTAATCAGTAACTAATTACTGATTAGTTCCCCCAAAAAGTAATCCCGTTACTTTACTGATTACTTATTTTCAAAAGTAATTAGTTACTTAGTTACTTTTTAAAAACACGATTTACAACCTGAAGAGGTGATAAAGCGATAGATCTTTCAGCCCAATTCTACTTTTTCTGCATAATCCATCATACAAAATGTAATCAAATGGAAAAGTCTCTTTTTAAAACTTGTTTTATTAGTTTTAATCTTTTAACTTTATGCATCAAGCAAAGATTTAATTATATGCAACATTCTCTGACTGGAAGAAATTAGTTTACCATTTAAACCTATTTTCTGCACATTCCAGCACATAAAATAAAATATTTTTTGTGTTTACACTCAGTCTTTCAAATAGATGCAAGTAAAACACAGCAGAAAATAAATAAAGTCAAAGACTCAGCGGTCCTGTTGCTCTATTTTCACCTGTAAAGCAGGAGTGGGGTAGGCGGAGGTTTACCCTGGTGCAGGTGTGCCGCGGTCAGTGGAAGAATCCGCGAGTTTCTCTGTGAGGTTCCCATTACGTCGTAGCTACTCGGTGCTTGCTTGGAAGTTTAGGGTTTTTTTTCGCTGTAAAAAGAAGTTTTCTTCCCACGCACAGCGGACACTAATGTTTTTGTCACTTTTTATGGAATCAAACTCAAAGTAAGGTCAGTACTTCCACGCTTTAAACGCTGCACGCTCATACTCTCTCCCACAATCGATATATGATCCATTGTTGATCTGCACACAGCTGTTGTCACGAACGTCGCACTCGCTTACGTCACTGTCGTGAGACATTCTCGCAAAAAATCACGGTTTTAGTAACGCAGTAACGCAGCGTTCCTACGGGAAAGTAACGGTAATCTAATTACCGTTTTTGCAATAGTAATCCCTTACTTTACTCGTTACTTGAAAAAAGTAATCAGATTACAGTAACGCGTTACTGCCCATCTCTGTACATGATAATCAAAAGAGACACCAATTAATTCTCATCAGTGCTAATGCTAATGCTAGCTATCTTACAGTGGCAGGAACCTGTTTCAAATGCACAAGATTTTAGTGTTATTTGTGTTAGAGCTTTGCCAAGTTCAAGCAAAATAAATTTTTTTGCTAGAACGATGATTAAGGACAAATGTCCCAATCCAAATTTTGGCACTTCCACAACTTGACGACTACCCACTGTTTATCTGAAACAGCACAGCCTGGAACTGGTTACTATGAATGTAAGCAAGTAATGAGAATTTCATGGAAAAATAAATTTGCCCCTTCCTGATGTCTTCTGTTTTTGCATATGTGTCACGCTTACATTTTTCAGATCAACAAATTTTAACATTAGGCAAAGAAAACAAAGTCAAATAAAAAACACCTGGAACTAAAAATGTTACCAGGAAAATGTAATTGCCCACTACACCTTATAACTGGTTGTGGGGTTATCAAGCATTTGCAATAACAGGAAATGTGTCTTTTATATCACTGTGAAAGGAATTTGGCCCACTCTGCTGAATTCCTTTAACCACATTTTCCTTCAGGATTTTCTGTTAGAGAGCAGGATTCATGTTTCCATTAATTACAACAAATGATTCAGGTTCTGGAGCAGGAAAACAGCCCCAGACTATTACACTACCACCACCATGTTTGACCGCTAGTATGATGATTGTTTTTATAAAATGTTGTGTTAGTGTTATGCTGAATGCAACAGGAACAAACCTCCCAAAAAGTTCAACTTTCGTCTTGTCATTCTAGAGAATATTTTTATCATCAAGATATTTTTCGCCGCCATCTTCCTTGTGGCCGCCCACCGGACCTGCTCAGTAGTCGCCATTGCCACCAGCGTGGCCGCCCACCAGAACTGCTTTGGCTCAGCCGCAGGCCGCGTGGCCACCCCCCCGAACTGTTTTGTTTCGGACTCTGTCCCTCCGTCCTGGACCCCATCCGCCAACTTTGTTCTGTTTTTTTTTTTTTCTTTCGGCCATCGGGTGCCGGCCTTTGAAGGGGGGTACTGTCAAGGTTCCTGGGTCGTTGAGTGATTTCAGTTTGTTGATGTTCAGTTTAGTTTGCCACATTAATGTTCTCATTTCCTGTTTTTTCCCATGTCAGCTTGTCTCTTGTGTCATTAGTCAGATTATGTTCAGCCCTGTACTCATCTGTTTCCAATCATTGTCATCATTCGACCTGTGTATTTAAGTTCCTTGGTTTCACCAGTTCTTTGTCGTGTCATTGATGTTGATGTTGCCAGTATTGTCGTTCCCGTTTGTATTCAGTTATTCAGTCAGTTAGTCAGTCTTGCCATTCCTGCTTTGTTCATTCACCCGCTCCAATAAATCCTCGTCATTCCGCACCGTGAGGCGGTTTAATGTTGCAAAGCACCTCTTTTTAACTTCAGTGGATATTATACATGGTTATGCTCAGGATATGTCAGCCCATTTCTACTGGAAATGCCTTTTGGTTAAACTTTCAGCAAGGAATTTGCATTTGCACTGTTAAATATTTATATAACTTTAATGCACATAAACAGCTTCTTGTTTAAGTGAAAATAAATGGATGGTTTTTTTTTGTTTTTTGCGCTAATAAAGTTGTGGAGTTGTATTTTTTTCCGCATCAATTATATCATCAGTTATATCGTTATCACAAATTTTCAAATATGTATCGTGATAAATATTTTTGGCCATATCACCCTGCTCTACAACAAAGCACTATTTTTGGTAGAGCATGCTAGCGGGCCGTCATTATTACCGTGTTTTTTGGAAAATACGGCACACTTGAAATCAATCCTTTGACTTTTCTGAAAATCGTCAGTGCCCCTTATAATCCCGTGTGCCTTATGTATGAATTCTGGTTGTGTTTACTGACCTCGAAACGATTTTATGTGCACGGCGCTCGAAAATCTGTCAAATGCTTTAGTACGACTTTGCTAAGCTACGAAGCCGCACCGCTTGATGGATTGTCGGAGCATTACGGCTATCGTAGGCGGAGCCTCGTGGAGTGATACGTACTGTGCTTCAACATAATATTACCATATTGTGTGTGTATAACCTCTTTTTAAGTTTTGTGGATATTATACATGGTTATGCTGAGGATATGTCGGCCAGTTTCCACTGGAAATGACTTTTGGTTAAACTGTCAGCGAGGAATTTGCATTTGCAGTCTTACATTTTTATATAACTTTAATGCACTTAAAAAACAGCTGCTTGTTTAAGTGAAAATACATTGATGGGTTGGTTTTTTTTGCACTAATAAAGTTGTGGAGTTGTAAAGTATTTTGTCTAGTGTCAATTATATCGTCAGTTATAATGTATGGTGATAAATATTTTTGGTCATATCGCCCTGCTCTAGGAGCAATTACAGCTGATTCAACAGACTCTGGATTGCTGTGTTTGACCCTGGCATTGCTGTAATGACTAAGACAACAAGAGGGATAATTTTCATCATCTTCTTGGAGTTGCAGTATTGTGTGTGTCAGTGTGTGCAAACTGCATGTATGTCCTGGACACACACATTGGCCTGTGCTAAATGACCTATATAACAGAGACAATCTGTTCTCCTCACCATGCAGGCAGGCAGTGATCGTCCAAAGCCATGCATCGATCACTTATGGGCACTTGGGTACACATTGGTTCTGACACAGAAAATCAAACAAATCAGATCATCAGAAAGCATTGGAAGCTTTTTTGAAAAGGTTTCATTGTTGTGCTTTACTTAAAGGATAAATCAACAGTCACACAGGATGGCTGTAGGAGGTAGAGCAGGTCATCTAGTAATTGGAAGGTTGTTGTTGCTGCTTCAGTCTCCAGGACCAACTATTCTTTGGTCACATACTAACCCCAAGTTGCTCTCCGATGCATCTATCAGTGTATGTATGTGTGTGAATGTCAGACTGAAAGCACTTGAGCAAAAAAGCATGGAAAAAAGTGTTTGTATGAGGTAAGTTTGATAAACAATAAACTGGACTGGTAAAAAAGCATCACTGCACAGTGCAGGACAGGCCAGAGCCAAGGTAGCTGAGGTCTTTTAACATCGGACCATGCTCAGGATATTCTTTGAGTCTGTGTGATCAATGCCATCCTCTATGCTGTTTCATGGTTTCCAAGATAAGGACAATGCTGCAAAATGCCTCCCACCCACTCCATGAGGTGCTAGCCAGTCACAGGGGCATGTTCACTTAAAGATAGGGCTGGGCGATATATCGAGTTTTTTAAAAATATCGATATATTTTTATACGAGATATAAGATGTGACAATATCTTTTATATCGATATAGTCTATGTTACGTTATAATTATAGTTGTGGAGCCACAAGTTTGCCTCTCTTTCGTCCACTTTTGTCTTTACGCAATGTTACTCGACCTCACCTCTCCTTCACTGAACACAACTCCCCCTCCTCCCCCATCGCTTCACCTGCAGGCAGCGACAAGATGGGCACGGCAAATCTCCGTTAACGAGTTACTGCGCATCGCCCCGTGCGTGGGGCTGGATGGCGTCAATGTGTTAATGAGCTAACCACGCTAATGAGCTAACCACGCTAACGCCATGCACGGCCTGAAATCCTTTCATTTTCTCAAAAATCGACAGTGCGCCTTATGTATGAATTCTAGTTGTTCAGGGTCAAAAATGTTTTAGTACGACTTTGCTAAGCTACGGAGCTGCACCGGCTTGATGGATAGTCGGAGCATTACGGCTACCGAGGAGCCTCGCGAAGTGATACGTACTATGCTTCAGCGTAATATTACCGTATTGTGTGTGTGTATAAGGACCATAAATGGCACCTGTAAGAGACACGGTTATGAAGCAGATTTCAAACTCCAGGCTGTCAGTCACGAACTGTGAAATCTGTCTCTGTTATTATGCTCAGCGTCTTTTAGTTTACATTTTGACTGCACAATTGTGAGCTCTTTGTTATGCACAAAAACAACAGTTTTGTTTTATTTATGGAGCACTTTTATTATATAATAAATGCTCATAATTTATTTTTGAGTAGTTTTTTTCATGTACATCTATGTATGTTAATAAAAGTGCCTGTGTGACATCTGGGACACAGCTTTGACTAAGAACTCTCTTTTTGTTCGTACCTTATGGCTTTAAAAAAAATATCGAGATATATATATCTTATATCGCCATCCTGCTAAAAAATATCGAGATATGAATTTTGGTTCATATCGCCCAGCCCTACTTAAAGACTAAGATTGCCCAAATGCACCACTCAACAACACAGGAAATCATTCCTGCCTGTGGCTATCTCACTACACAAGCACCTTGAGGCAACCGTTGTGATTTAGCGCTATATAAATAAAATGTGAGTGATCTACCAAAATTACTCCAAGAGCACGTCAACCAATCATCCAGGAGGTCACAAAAGAACCCAGAACATAATTAAGGAACCGCAGGCTTCACATGTCTAAGTTAAGGTCAGAGGTCATGATTCAACAATAAGAAAGAGACTGGGCAAAATGGGATCCATGGGAGAGCTCAAAGAGAAAACCACTGCTAACCAAAAAGAACACAACAGTGTTACATGTGCCAAAAAACATCTTGATTATCTCCAAGACTTTTGGGGAAAATATTCTGTGGACTGACGAGACAAAGCTGAACTTTTTGGAAGTCACCTCTTCACAAAAGGACCATCATACCAACAGTAACATATGGTGGTGGTATTGTGATGATCTGGGGCTGTTTTGCTGGCTCAGGACCTAGAAGACTTGCTGTGGTAAATGGAACCATGAATTCTGCTGCATAGCAGTAACCCACCTGAGATTGTGAGACTACCAGGCACCCTGTGGGTTACTGTTGGGAACAGCAAGCGACACAGACTGTGCAGAGATAGGTGACACGGAAACAAAAGCAGGGATGCAGAGCGGGGCTATCACGTCCAGCAGCAAAAACAACAAAACAAACCCTATTTCCATCCATCTTTCTCACCAACGCCAGCTCCCTCGCAAACAAAACGGAGGTGATACAATCAGAGACAACAAAAAGATTTTACTAAACACATATGGCTGGATGTAAGAAAAACTCACAGCTAGGTAGAGTGCAGCATAGACGCTAAGCGCAGCCTCTTTGGATGGGAAAGTCTTGCGGGCACGTAGGATGTCGTCCTGGTTTCCTGTGCAGGCCTCCTGGTGGCTGATGTAGCGCAGGGCCTGCTGGCAACCCAGTGCTGTGTAGTTTGGCTTACAGACAGTCAGGAAGTACGGTGCCAGGTTTCCTGTCACTACCTGCCCTGCGTTGACAAAGATGTCAACAGTGAAGAGGCCAAAGGTGTAGACTCCTGGAAACAAACAAAAAAATGTTAAGACTGACGAGAGAAATGCTGCTGTTAGCAGCAACATAGTACTGAGACTGAAAAGTGAGGTGCTAATTAATATTAATGAGATACAGTCAGATTTTGTGAAACTTGATATTCCTCAGTTCAACACAACTCAATATAATTTTATTTATATAGCATCAAATCACAACAAGAGCTTTTCAAGGCGCTTTATATTGTAAGGTGACCCTACAACATTACAAAAAAAAACAGAGAAAACCCCAACAATCAAATGAACCCTTTGAGCATATGGGAATGAGAAAACTCCCTTTTCACAGAAAGACACCTTCAGCAGAACCAGGCTGAGGGAGGGACGGACATTTGCCGCGACCGGGTAGGGTTCAGGGAGGAAGACAGGACAAAGACATGCTGTGGAAGAGAGCCAGAGATTAATAATAACTAATAATTAAATGCAGAGAGGTGTATAAACACATAGTGAATGAAACACTCAGTGCATCATGGGAGTCCCCCAGCATCCTACAGTGGGGCAAAAAAGTATTTAGTCAGCCACCGATTGTGCAAGTTCCCCCACCTAAAGAATTTATTCGTAAATTAGGGTGGAAAATAAGTATTTGGTCACCTCAAACATGGAAAATCTCTGGCTCTCACAGACCTGTAACGTCTTCTGTAAGAAGTTTTTCTGTCCCCCACTCGTTACCTGTATGAATGGCACCTGTTTGAACTCATCATCTGTATAAAAGACACCTGTCCACAGCCTCAAACAGTCAGACTCCAAACGCCGCCATGGCCAAGACCAAAGAGCTTTCGAAGGACACCAGGAAAAGTATTGTAGACCTGCACCAGACTGGGAAGAGTGAATCTACAATAGGCAAGCAGCTTGGTGTGAAAAAATCAACTGTGGGAGCAATCATCAGAAAATGGAAGACATACAAGACCACTGATAATCTCCCTCGATCTGGGGCTCCACGCAAGATCTCATCCCGTGGGGTCAAAATGATCATGAGAACGGTGAGCAAAGATCCCAGAACCACACGGGGGGACCTGGTGAATGACCTGCAGAGAGCTGGGACCAAAGTAACAAAGGTCACCATCAGTAACACACTACAACGGCAGGGAATCAAATCCCGCAGTGCCAGACGTGTTCCGCTGCTGAAGCCAGTGCATGTCCAGGCCCGTCTGAAGTTTGCCAGAGAGCACATGGATGATACAGCAGAGGATTGGGAGAATGTCATGTGGTCAGATGAAACCAAAGTAGAACTTTTTGGTATAAACTCAACTCGTGGTGTTTGGAGGAAGAAGAATACTGAGTTGCATCCCAAGAACACCATACCTACTGTGAAGCATGGGGGTGGAAACATCATGCTATGGGGCTGTTTTTCTGCCAAGGGGACAGGACGACTGATCCGTGTTAAGGACAGAATGAATGGGGCCATGTATCGTGAGATTTTGAGCCAAAACCTCCTTCCATCAGTGAGAACTTTGAAGATGAAACGAGGCTGGGTCTTCCAACATGACAATGATCCAAAACACACCGCCCGGGCAACAAAGGAGTGGCTCCGTAAGAAGCATTTGAAAGTCCTGGAGTGGCCTAGCCAGTCTCCAGACCTCAACCCCATAGAAAATCTGTGGCGGGAGTTGAAAGTCCGTGTTGCTCGGCGACAGCCCCAAAACATCACTGCTCTCGAGAAGATCTGCATGGAGGAATGGGCCAAAATACCAGCTACTGTGTGTGCAAACCTGGTAAAGACCTATAGTAAACGTTTGACCTCTGTTATTGCCAACAAAGGTTATGTTACAAAGTATTGAGTTGTATTTTTGTTATTGACCAAATACTTATTTTCCACCCTGATTTACGAATAAATTCTTTACAAATCCTACCATGTGAATTCATGGATTTTTCTTTCACATTCTGTCTCTCACAGTTGAAGTGTACCTCTGGTGCAAATTACTGACCTCTGTCATCATTTTAGGTGGGGGAACTTGCACAATCGGTGGCTGACTAAATACTTTTTTGCCCCACTGTACGTCTATTACAACATCACCTGGTCCAGCCCTAACTATATTCTTTAGCAAAAAGGAAAGTTTGAAGCCTAATCTTGAAAGTAGAGATAGTGTCTGTCTCCTGAATCCAAACTGGAAGCTGGTTCCACAGAAGAGGGGCCTGAAAACTGAAGGTCATGAAGATATGTTGGGACCTGATTATTCAAGACCTTATATATGATGAGAAGAATTTTAAATTCAATTCTGGATTTAACAGGAAGCCAATGAAGGGAAGCCAATACAAGAGAAATCTGCTCTCTCTTTCTAGTCCCTGTCAGTACACTAGCTGCAGCATTTTGGATTAACTAAAGGTTGGTTTTTAGGACATCCCAATAATAATGAATTACAGTAGTCCATAAGAAGTAATAAATGCATGAACTTTAAATTTAAATTTATTTTATTATTTTACATTTAAAAAATTTTTCCTGGGGACCCTGTGACACCCCATTGAAGAGCCGTAGGCTGGATCTCTTAAGATCTCACTGTTGGGTTTGTAAGGCCATGTTACTCCTAAATTTCTCTTGTTCAAAGAGAAGATATAAAACAAAGTTCTAAGCTAATCGACCTTAGTGTTCTCCTTTTTAAAAGAATCGATAAAAAATCGAAAATGGAATCGGAATCGTGAAAATCTTATCAATACCCATCCCTACATATACACACATACATATATATACAGTGGGGCAAAAAAGTATTTAGTCAGCCACCGATTGTGCAAGTTCCCCCACTTAAAATGATGACAGAGGTCAGTAATTTGCACCAGAGGTACACTTCAACTGTGAGAGACAGAATGTGAAAAAAAAATCCATGAATTCACATGGTAGGATTTGTAAAGAATTTATTTGTAAATCAGGGTGGAAAATAAGTATTTGGTCACCTCAAACAAGGAAAATCTCTGGCTCTCACAGACCTGTAACGTCTTCTGTAAGAAGCTTTTCTGTCCCCCACTCGTTACCTGTATGAATGGCACCTGTTTGAACTCATCATCTGTATAAAAGACACCTGTCCACAGCCTCAAACAGTCAGACTCCAAACGCCGCCATGGCCAAGACCAAAGAGCTTTCGAAGGACACCAGGAAAAGTATTGTAGACCTGCACCAGACTGGGAAGAGTGAATCTACAATAGGCAAGCAGCTTGGTGTGAAAAAATCAACTGTGGGAGCAATCATCAGAAAATGGAGAACATACAAGACCACTGATAATCTCCCTCGATCTGGGGCTCCACGCAAGATCTCATCCCGTGGGGTCAAAATGATCATGAGAACGGTGAGCAAAGATCCCAGAACCACACGGGGGGACCTGGTGAATGACCTGCAGAGAGCTGGGACCAAAGTAACAAAGGTCACCATCAGTAACACACTACAACGGCAGGGAATCAAATCCCGCAGTGCCAGACGTGTTCCGCTGCTGAAGCCAGTGCATGTCCAGGCCCGTCTGAAGTTTGCCAGAGAGCACATGGATGATACAGCAGAGGATTGGGAGAATGTCATGTGGTCAGATGAAACCAAAGTAGAACTTTTTGGTATAAACTCAACTCGTGGTGTTTGGAGGAAGAAGAATACTGAGTTGCATCCCAAGAACACCATACCTACTGTGAAGCATGGGGGTGGAAACATCATGCTATGGGGCTGTTTTTCTGCCAAGGGGACAGGACGACTGATCCGTGTTAAGGACAGAATGAATGGGGCCATGTATCGTGAGATTTTGAGCCAAAACCTCCTTCCATCAGTGAGAACTTTGAAGATGAAACGAGGCTGGGTCTTCCAACATGACAATGATCCAAAACATACCGCCCGGGCAACAAAGGAGTGGCTCTGTAAGAAGCATTTGAAAGTCCTGGAGTGGCCTAGCCAGTCTCCAGACCTCAACCCCATAGAAAATCTGTGGCGGGAGTTGAAAGTCCGTGTTGCTCGGCGACAGCCCCAAAACATCACTGCTCTCGAGAAGATCTGCATGGAGGAATGGGCCAAAATACCAGCTACTGTGTGTGCAAACCTGGTAAAGACCTATAGTAAACGTTTGACCTCTGTTATTGCCAACAAAGGTTATGTTACAAAGTATTGAGTTGTATTTTTGTTATTGACCAAATACTTATTTTCCACCCTGATTTACGAATAAATTCTTTACAAATCCTACCATGTGGATTCATGGATTTTTTTTTCACATTCTGTCTCTCACAGTTGAAGTGTACCTCTGGTGCAAATTACTGACCTCTGTCATCATTTTAGGTGGGGGAACTTGCACAATCGGTGGCTGACTAAATACTTTTTTGCCCCACTGTACACTGTAACATGCCTCTGTGGGATAGGCATTTATCCTGGCTAATGCTATAGCTCCCAATGACAATGATTTTTTTCTCAGCACTACTTTAACAATGAGAGATAGAAACTATTTTTATACAGCAAAACATAATAAATGGCATTTGCAATAAGAAAAATGTGTGATTCGCACAAGTAACCTCGTTGTGCTGCCTCTTCTGTCTGTGCTTTATCTTCCAACAGAATGATGGTGTTGCGACACTGGCAAAGTGCTCCATAAAATAACAAGGACAGGATCATTCAGCTTACTTGTACTTTCAGTGTGAATAATTCCCTCTGTAAGCAGCCTGTTCATCTCCTCTGTTCCTCACTCCTATGTGAGTCTGCACACAGCCGGCCTTGAACAAAATCCCCTGCTGCTCACCATCACACACCCACTGTGACCATCACCCAGGTGCCACTGTCCATTCACGCTGCTCCTAACCAAACCAACCAAGCATGGAGGGCTTTAACGGAAATAACAGCTTCCCTCGTACAGGAGCCCAGCCCGCTGACGCGCTAAATTACCTACTGACACCGAGTCGGACAATCGCTTCTCACACACACACACTGAAAGAGGTGTTTACCACACAAAAACACACATATGTATATGAGGTTCCATGATGTGTTGCTGGGTCAACCACAGAAGCTTTTCCAATCACTGTCAAGCGTCTGTGCTGCTGCAAAACTAATTCAGCCAAGGCTATGAAGTGTGCTGCGAGACATTAACAGACAGGCGGCACTGCAACAGTTTAGTGTGGCATATCTTTCTTCTTCTTTCACGGATTCTAGTTTTAAATGTCACTGCGTGACTCATTGCTGTTCCTTTGTCATCCCCCAAGAGCCACTGAGGCTTACTGCCGACAGGTCATTTTCTTAATAAGCATCAAATAGGTTTTGTCAAGCATCATGTGACTCAGTCACCAAGTGCTCGCCGCACAACGCATCGTTTTGACTCTGTCCCACTTTCTGAAGCGAGTGTGGAAAATGTGGAGGCGCTTACAGCGAACCCATCCCCCTCTTCCTCTTTGTTGTAGGGAACACAGAGAGAGATGATCAAAATTGCTTATTAGGGCATAAATCTAATGCCTGCTTCAAACAATGCCATGATCTGCCGCAGAGCCGCTGTATAGTTTGTTTGTTCTGTGTAGTCGCTCCTCTCTTGGTGCATATCTGTGTGTCGGAGGGTGAGGACGGGTGAGGCAGTGCACCTCTTATTTGATCTCCAAAGTGCTGCAATGTGATGTGCAGCAGAGTCACTGTTATCACAGTTTCCCAGATCCCCCCAAGTTCATAAGCAACACTTTGGAGTTCTCAGCTGTAGTAAGCTGTAAGTAAGTCCTAATACTGGACACAGTGTTAAATACAAAGATGCAACAGCAATACGCAGTGTGACACAGTGTGAAAGTGTTGATTTAACTGTGAAATGTATTTATTGGACAGAGACTGAACTTCAGTTTCATTTTCCCCCGTGGAGCTCGTTGAGTAATTGCGAAGAATTCGTCAGTACTGAAGAACACATAAGCACGGAAGCTCGTTAACATTTACGTTAGCAACTTCTACTTATATGTCCTGTTTTTCTCCCCAATGTTGAACAGCTTTTTTTTTTTTGTCTAGGCAATTCAACTAACCAGCAGATACGACACCTTCAAGGCATTGACTTTAACTGAGTTAGAGGGCTTGTGGAAAACATTGTTCAAGCTAAACAAAGGGTTAGAGTTAGCAAAGAATCTAAGAATGCAGGAGTAAGGGCAAAGTAAACAGTATCTGCCAGGTCTGGTCCAGTCAGACCAACATCTACTTTCATGTTCCTACACTAAATTAAACACAAATGAGGAAGCAGTTTAAGAACCTGAATGCTCGGAAAGCTCCCGGCCCAGACGGCGTGTCTCCTGCCACCCTCAGACACTGTGCAAACGAGCTGGCCCCAGTGTTTTCTGGCATTTTCAACTCCTCACTGCAGGCATGTCATGTGCCTGCCTGCTTCAAGTCCTCCACCATAATCCCTGTCCCCAAGAAACCTAGGATCACTGGACTAAATGACTACAGACCCGTGGCTCTGACATCTGTGGTCATGAAGTCTTTTGAGCGCCTAGTTCTCTCCCATCTCAGGACCCTCACGGCCCCCCTCCTGGACCCCCTGCAGTTTGCATATAGAGCCAACAGGTCTGTAGACGACGCCATCAACATGGCCCTACACTTCATCCTGCAGCATCTGGACTCCCCAGGAACCTACGCCAGGATCCTGTTTGTGGACTTCAGCTCTGCCTTCAACACCATCCTTCCAGACCATCTCCGACACAAGCTTTCCCAGATGAATGTGCCTGATCCCATCTGCCGGTGGATCACTGACTTCCTGACGGACAGGAAGCAGCATGTGAGGCTGGGAAAGAATGTCTCGGACTCCCGGACCATCAGCACCGGCTCCCCTCAGGGCTGTGTTCTTTCTCCTCTGCTCTTCTCCCTGTACACCAACTGCTGCACCTCCACCCACCAGTCTGTCAAGCTAATCAAGTTTGCAGATGACACCACCGTTATTGGGCTCATCTCTGACAGGGATGAGTCTGCCTACAGGAGGGAGGTTGAACGTCTGGTGTCCTGGTGCAGCCACAACAACCTGGTGCTGAATGCCCAGAAGACAGTGGAGATTATTGTGGACTTCAGGAAGCACACAGCCCCACTCCCCCCCATCATCCTGACTGACACCCCCATCACCTCTGTGGACTCATTCCGCTTCCTGGGTACCACCATCACCCAGGACCTGAAGTGGGAGCCCACCATCACCTCCGTCATCAAGAAAGCCCAGCAGAGGATGTACTTCCTGAGGCAGCTGAAGAAATTCAACCTGCCAACACGGACGATGATGCAGTTCTACACTGCAATCATCGAGTCCATCCTCACCTCCTCCATCACCATGTGGTACTCTGGAGCCACTATCAGGGACAAACAGAGACTGCAGCGTGTTGTGCGCTCTGCTGAGAAGGTGATTGGCTGCAGACTCCCATCTTTGCAGGACCTGTACACCTCCAGGACATTGCGGCGTGCAGCTCGGATCTCAGCTGACCCTTCTCACCCTGGACACAGTCTGTTTGACCTGCTCCCCTCAGGCAGGAGGCTCCGGTCCATTCGCACCAGAACCTCTCGCCATAAGAACAGTTTCTTCCCCTCTGCTGTTGGACACATGAACAATAACCGTATGACTGTTCCCACCACTAACACATGACCCTACGCTGTGTCACTACATCATTCCATGTTTGGCACTGATCACCACCTGCACTCATGTATATATCTTTCTACGTAGCACTTTTAATTCTTATCCCTACTTTTATTTTTTCATGTCTATTTAAGTGCTATTTATGACACTATGTTTGCACTGAAGCACCGCAGCAATTTCCTAATGTTGTAAACCTGCTCAACATTTGGCAATAAACCCCTTTCTGATTCTGATTCTGACAAATCAAACTAGGGGCTGCTCACTACACAATTACTCTTTACAACGCACAGTAAGGAGACAGTCCTCTAATTTGAATAAAGTTCTAATAAATAGCATAAGCATAATGTTTTTCTTATTGTGTTTCCGACCCGCTGCAGGTGATATCACATTCTAAACAGCGTTTAATCTTTGAAAATGAGTTTTTCCACAGCAGCAACAATATCACAAATCTCTCTGAGGGCTCTTTTACTCTCCTATTTGTGTTTCTATAGCTGCTTTTGAGAACAGCCCCTTACAATTCAAACTGCTGATAAGCTTCACCAGCAGGCATTATTAAGACAATCAGCCCTTCTGGTCTGATATGAAAGAATTAGTGCACAAATCCTTTGCACTGGCAAGGGAAAGAAAAGCAACAATGTTCACTGAAGACATGCAGGAAAGCTGCTAAAGGATCAGAAAACATCAAAAGCTGAATAGAAAACAATGATTATTTGTATGAATGAATAACACTACATACATAATAGGGACGAGGCCCAAGGTTTGAAAATAATCTCAGTGTGTGTCAAATAACACACACTACAGAACCAAGGAGCTCAGACAGCAGCAGCATCTTCTTCAACCAGTTAGAAGAAAAAAAACGAAGAAAGGAAAGACCATAAACAGCAAACAACACACAATGCAGGAGAGTTTAGACAAAAGTTAATTACATGCAATAGTGGGAATCAAAAGTCTAGAGTAGAGGTGTCCAACTCCAGGCCTCCTTGTCCTGCTAGACCTCAGTGCAGCGTTCGATACTGTCGACCATAATATTCTATTAGAGCGATTAGAACATGCTGTAGGTATTACAGGTACTGCACTGCAGTGGTTTGTATCATATCTATCTAATAGACTCCAATTTGTTCATGTAAATGGAGAGTCCTCTTCACACACTGAGGTTAATTATGGAGTTCCACAGGGTTCAGTGCTAGGACCAATTCTGTTTACATTATACATGCTTCCCTTAGGCAGCATCATTAGAAGACATAGCATACATTTACACTGCTATGCTGATGACACCCAGCTCTATCTGTCCATGAAGCCAGATAACACACACCAATGAGTTAAACTGCAGGAATGTCTTAAAGACATAAAGACCTGGATGGCCGCTGGTTTTCAGGCCCCTCTTCTGTGGAACCAGCTTTTTTTCTAACTCTACTTTCAAGTGCCTTGAGACAACTGTTGTTGTGATTTGGCACTGTATAAATAAAATTGAATTGAATTGAAATCAGTTGTGTTGACCCAGGGTGAGATCGAAAACCTGCAGGACACCAGCCCTCGAGGCCTTGAGTTGGACACCCCATGTCTAGAGTGAAGAAGAAACACTCAGTGCATCATGGGAAGCCCCTAACAGCCTAGGCCTATTGCAGTGTAACTAGCAGGGGTCACCTGATCCAGCCCTAACTATACGTTTTAGCAAAAAGGAAAGCCTAATCTTGAAAGTAGAGATAGTGTCTGTCTCCTAAATCCAAACTGGAAGCTGGTTCCACAGAAAACTGAAAGCTCTTCCTCCCATTCTACGTTTAATTATCTCAATGAGCGCTCAAAGTGCTGAAGTAAAGAAGAAAAAATATTATATAGCAACCATTAACCACTTACCATCTACGAACCATGAGTAAGCCTGAGAGCAAATTGCTCTATTAGGAAAATTAGGTACTGTGAGGTCTTTAGAGTATGATCGCGTGACACTCGGATGAGCCACTGACAACGTCTAGATGAACAGAATCAACAGTACCATGTCTGAGCAATGTTTTAGCCGATACTAATTCATCGTGTGAGTGTGAGCAGCACACAAACATGAACAATACTGCAGTCCGCCCAACAGCTACAGATGATGCTGACATCAGTGCTTTTTTCAGGTTACACATTGCTCCATCAAATTCCAGAAGCTTAGGGAAGACTTCAAGAGACTTTAGCTGAAAAGAAAATACCTTTGTAAGCAGCAGTGGTGCACTTAAAAAAAAAGGTTAAAGCTGCAGTGCAGTGTGCTCCCAACGGGCTCAAAACTTTTAAATATTGATGTTATAATAATAATAATAATAATGGATACTTTATTGATCCCCATGGGGAAATTACTTGTTTTTCTCTGCATTTGACCCATTCACTCAGTGAAGCAGTGGGCAGCCCACTAAGCAGGCGCCCGGGGAGCAGTGTGTAGGGACGGTACCTTGCTCAGGGGTACCTCAGGGTAGCCGTTAAGTGGATTCAAACCGCCGACCTTCCGATCATGGGGCGACCACTTTACCTACTGAGCTATCCCTGCCCCAATCTGGACTGTTTTACATAATGTCACTTACAGAGTAGGCTGAGCACGAACTTTATAAATGTAAAGTTCAACAAGCAAAGCAACAGAGGTAAAACAGACTCCTGAAGATGAGTGCACAAGTGCCCCACGACCCTCGGCTGTGTTCTAAATATAATCTTCCCTGAGCAGCACAGCCTGTGAGTCATTATGCAAAGCTACGCCTGGCCTGAGTGTTAAGGGAAGGCTATGGAGCTGCAAGACGGCTTGGTTCACATCATGCAAATGTTGGCTACAAACATGTGTGAGCATGCATACTTATGCACATGAACAGATACACTCAGGCACACATGCAGAAATGCAAACACATGGAATGTGTCAGGTGTGAATACTAGCACGCTCTAATATTTGTAAAGACGCAAGAATACCAAAGAAAACGTGCAGGAGCCACTGTGGTGACCAAAGTGAGCTGGTCTGTGACAAACACAGAGGAAACTGATGCTACTTCATCGTTTTTCTTCATCACACTACAAACGCAGGTGTACAGTGCATCAAAGCGCTTCATTTGTTCCACATTTGGTCTTGTTACAGCCAAAATGGATTTGACTTAGTGTTGTGTGTGTGTGTGCTCTCTCATCCACAAGCTCTCCTTGAGTCTGTGTTTTCAGTTTGTTTGTTCCTGCCCTGACCCGTGATTGGATTGTTTACCTGTGAATCACCATCAGTAAGAGCTAAGTTTTAAACTTGTGTCTGGCTTGCTGAATTCTGCATTATGGGTCCTAATCTTGCCTGTCAGTGGTGCACAATAAAGGTGCCATCATGGTCCCCTTTGACAAGAGGACAGAGCCTCAAAATAATATCCCAATATTTCAAGGAAAATGTTATTGTGTCCTTTTCAAATAAGCTATTGTCACTGATGGCACTCTGCCTAATTTGCAGCAATATAGTGCCACAGCACAAGCCAAATGTGAGCAGAAAGTAATGATTTCCCTGGACACTGTTTGGAAGGAGGCCCCGGGGCAGACCAAGGAAACACTGGAGAGGTTGTATGTCTCGGTTGGTCTGGGAATCTTTCCATCCATTTCTTTAGCTTATCCGGGGGTTAAGTGGAAGAAAATGGATGGATGGATGGAGAAGTACAAACGTAACTGTGTAACACTTCAGTTTAACAACTTCTAAAGTAACCTTGCAACTCATCAGGAGCTGCACAATAAAACTGAAAAATGTGTGTTAGTTTTGTCCCTGCTTAGTTTAGCTCCTGTCCCAGTTTTTTCTTCCATCGCTGTATTTAGTCTAATCTTGTGTGTGTTACCGTTCCACTTCAGTCATATTTATTGTCCCAGACTCTCTTTGTCTCTTGCTCAAACTTCAGCTTATCCTCCCTTCATTTTTCTAAGTTCCTATGCTTCCTGGCTGTTATTCCAGTTGCTTTCGGTTTCCTTTTAAGGCATTCATCAGCTAGTAAAGGCTCACTCAGAGTCCAGCCCAGTCTGCTGAGGGTGTCTACTTTTGGGTCCTCTCTCTCCCTGCACTCCATTGATGAAAGTTTGCTGTTTCCAGATTTACCAGAAAGACTTTTCTCACATATTGTACAGATCACTGCTTTGTTGAAGTAGCTCCCTTTTTACTGAACCTTTATCAGAGGTGGACACACAGTTGTCAATGTCAGACATCTCTGGGTTTGTCTCGTGTGTTCACATTAACACATGGTGTTGCTACAGAAATATCATCATGATATGAGGCTTTCCTTAAATCATGTAAAATTTATACAGAGATCGTCGCAGGAGATTAGTTGTGCTATGCTATATTGGAATAGATCTCTTAAACTTTAAATCCAGGTGTTTTGAGTCAAGCATCCAGCCAAGCATGTAAATAATGAGTCCTAACCCCCCTGGAAGCATTTAGGAACCACAGCATGGAGACCATGGAAAATCACCGAGCGGTTTCACCAACTGCTGAGGTGGAAAATGCCAAAAAGTCACCAAAGCCTCAAAGACCAAAAACCATTGAGACCAAATGGGTCTCCATAGTCCAACAGTCCTTTTGTAGGTGTAAGGTGTAGTAAGCATAGGACAACCAGTCAGAGTGTACTTATTATTCTTCATTCAACTTAGATAATATAGTGTTACTGTTTCCTTATGTATTTAAGATTCATATTTACCTAATTTCTTTCTTTATTTGACTCGTCCCTGATATCGCACTTTAAAATCTCAAAAAAACGTTGCAAATACGGACTTTTTACAGCTAAGGAAGATACACGTGTGGTTTAAAGTGAAGTTAGAGATCCAGTGATTTATAGTCAGTAACATGTGCCTAGATCAGTTTTACAGCAGGTGCTGTGAATGAATGTTTCAAGGAGGCAAACTGCTAGAGATGGGAGGTGATGTCCCATACAACACACAGCTGTTCATTTGCCCATCTGCCATCCCATCTGTGTGAATGTGAGGTTCACTCAGACTTTTATCACCAAACTTGCTATATTATGCATCGTCTTGTTTTGGAAACAAGTGTTGGTTGTTATAGAATAATACAAGCTGAAAGATGCTTCAGCATTCGCTGCAGTCCCAGATGGAAGCCTTTCATGCTGACACTGACTAATCAGAAATGTGGCTCTTTCAGTAATGTGAAGACACATGTCATATATCTTGACACTATTTATGTATCATAACCAAAATAAAAAAGTGGAAAACTACAACAGCGGAGCTAACAGGTCTCTATCTTGCTTCACTTTTTAACACTTTGTGCTGATACCCTTTAACACCCCAAAGCAACTCCTCAGCTTAAAAGTCAAATCAACTCAGGAATCTTTTGGCGTTGAGGCTCAGAGATTCAGGCAGGCCCAAGCAAACAGGCGACGTGGAGCCTTCATTACTCCACACAGCACAGCACAGTCTTTCTGGGATTCATTCATCTGTGCTCACTCACTGTGCCAACAAGCCTGCCCAAAGTACTTATCCATAGTCATGCATAAATGCACCATAATCGACACAGGCAGGCATGCTGCATAAAATGGGATTTCCAGATTGTGTATTTTAAAGAGTACTTTATAATTTGGAATAACAGCTGCTACTAATGTTACTGTAAAGAGAAACTGACAGCCCTGAGACCCATTAGATGATAGTAGCAAAAACCTTATTTCTACCCTTTAAAAAAATAAATAGATTTTTAGGGTGCCAGCCACAGGATTTTTCTGGCAAAGGAGGAAATGGAGCTCCTGAGTCAATCCACAACCTAGATTGTAGAAAGTACTACCAGCTCAAGTCAGCTAAGGACAGATGGTAACCAAACTGTCATGTTTCGGCTGTGTGCAGGCAGGAATTGGACCCAAACGCAAACTCACTAGAAACGGGATTGAACTCCAAATGGCAGCTTTAATTGCTAAACAAAGAACGTCTACAAATCCTAAACTGAGAAGAATCTAATAAAACACACACAGGGAGAAACACACAGCATGACGGAGATCACAACACTGACACAGAGAAACACAGGGCTCAAATACACTGGGAAGTAACGAGGGGAATGAGACACAGAAGGGGAGCACAGCTGGAGAAATCAGAACTGACGAGACAAGTGAGCAAAGTAGGATACACTCACATGAGACACAGACCTTCAAAGTAAAACAGGAAGTAGCACAGATGCAAACTAGACTAGGGGAGACAGGAACTAAGAAAATCAGAGAACAACAACAAACAGACACAGAGGGCAGCTACTAACTACTCAGAGAACTAAACAGGATACAAGAAGGCCAAACTAAGACAATAGACTATAGAATAACAACAAAGAACTAAGAGCATAATACAAAAACTCAGAGACACAAGAAACTCAAAGCACTGGCTCACCGACCCAGGACCGTGACACAAACGACCTGCAGAGGACATATTGGAACACTAGATATACAAGTCAGAAACATGTTGGGTTGATTGTCTTTAATAAAGTCCCACGGAAGAATTGTTTACATCAAAGTGTAATCACAATCACAATAACGTCATTTATCTGACACCAGCGATGTCTCCCAGTGTCCATAAGGGGTCACTGTAGACCATAAATTTGCTTCATAGCACGTCATACAAGTTGCTAATAGTAAGGCACGAATATGGCAAAGCTAGCAACAGTTAAACTAAACAGCAAAAAAGTCCTTTAACTTAATTCCTGATACAACTGGATGTAATTATTGAATAGATTATGGCCACTGCTGTTATCTCAGTGCTAAATAATCTTACCAACATAGTATCAATGTACTGAGACACATAATTTTAACATGCACGAACAGTTACAACCAGCATCATGCCAATTAACTTGCCAAGGGAATAACACTTACTGATTCATTACGGCACAACTCAATCACACTAACTCAGTTACAGCTGCAGCAGCTCCTTTAGGTATATCCACTCTGCATGCTCAGCACATGGTGCGCTTGATTCTTGCCTCTAGACACCCCGAGGCAGAGCAGGTAAATTTGAACACGACCTATAATAAACCTAATTCCTTCAACTAAAACAACAGTCTGCAAGTTTCATACCCAAGTGAATCATATTCCCAGAACAATCCAGAGGATCTCTGTCACCTATATTAAAGGGTGCCCAGCATTATTAATTATTAGATAACCACTCTCTATACCCCATCACAGGCCAAGGTCACCACTAATGGGATCATCTCTCAATGTTTAAGCGTGGAGAGAGGGACAAGACAAGGATCCCCACTCTCACCCTAATAATTCGCAGTTTTCTTAGAACCACTTGCCATTCCACAAAAATATCAAAGGTAATCAAACCTCTATATTAGAACACAAAATTCATTTATATGCTGATGATATATTACTGTATTTACAAGAACCAACAAATTCAGTAAAGGACATATTTCATCTCATTACAAATTTTTCACGAACATCAGATTGGTCAAAATGAATTACTAATAATACTTCCAATAATGAAGAACTCAATGATTCCTGCAGACCAAGATTTGAACTTTTGAGCTATCAAAAGCTAGGTATAATTACCTCCCCCAAATTATCACTCACTTACTCCAAATTAATAATTTTTCCTTAATGATTGCATCAAAATGTTTTCAGTCCTTAGACTGTGTTACTATTTAGCTAACCGAATAAAATACATCATAAGATGGATTCACCAGAATGAAGCACACAATCGATGGAATGAAACTTTCAGACTTCCCCTTTATTACCGCTTCAGTTATACGCCATAACTGCCTCAAAAACCCTTTGATCTTCTGCACCTTAACGGCCTGGTGAAAACCCTTGAAATCACAAACTCAAAATAAAACCTCTGTAAGGTTCTATCAGCCAGTCATCTGTTTAACAACAACAACTAAAGAACACAGTTAAGACAAAAATGTCCAACCCACAGCCCTTTACAACCACTAACACATGTAAAAGATGTTTCAATTTCAATTCAATCTGGCGTTTGGAAGTGATGAGGCAGGAGATTGGCGGATCCCGCCTACTCCCCCCCTCCTGTCCTTTCTCTTCCCTTTATCTCTGCCTTGTGCTGGGGTCCTCCTGGCAGGCCCAATGCCTGGTCCCTGCATCCGGCTGTCTGGGGTGGGCACCTTCTGCTCTTTCGGGGGATGGCAGGAGTGGTGGGGGTGGGTGGCTGGGTGGCTGGGTGGGCCCATGCAACTGGGGTTGTGCTTCAGCGCCCTGGTTGTGCTGGCAGGTGTCCTCTGTGGGTCTTTTTGCAGTACATCGGCTCCTGCAGGCTCCTTCCAGTCTTTATGTTGCTATGGTGGGTCTGGGATGAGCCATCTATTTTCTGTTAGACCTTGGTTGATGAGCTGTGGGCTCTGGTAGAGACCTTCCTGTACATTTTGTGATTCTACATGCTGGTGCACTGTGGCTTGATCTTGACCTTCATTGTTGCGGCTGCTTAGGGTCTCTGAGTTCATGGGTCATTCTCTCACCACCATAGGTGTTGGTGTTTGGGCTCTGGTGAGTCAGGTGCCTGTGACGAGAGTGGGGGTGTCCTCACTGCATGAACCACCATACTGCCTGTTGTCATTTCCTCGTTCCTGTTTTTCTTTTTTGGGATGTTGCTATGGTACATTTTCCCTTCATAGATAGCAGATGGTTGTTTGCGGCCGAAACACCCAATGAATTGGGGTTACACAAGTGATGATGTCTCGTATTGGTGGCAAGTGGTAGTTCATGTCAGTCTAAATGAAGAATCATATTGTCACATAAGGGCTGAAACACCAAAGTAGTTTGAGTGCTTCTCCCACCTGACTGAGAACCTTCACAGACATATTCTCCCACCTCCAACCCACTCAAAAATTGTGCTAGTTATTCTAGGGATTCTAGTTCTATCAAGCCCTCTGATTAAGATGTGGGTTTATGAGATTGGGAAATCTTTTATTTACATTTTCCAACTGTTTTGGAAATAGGATTGTGCTATAATTTTCACTGTTCACAAGTGTAGCTGTTCTAAATTTTACTATGAGATTGAGCTGAGAAAGGAACCAAATAGGCTTAATTCAAAATAACAGCATGTCATATTTTCACCCTCTCAGCCCTCCATGGATTTATATTTCATTTGATCTTATTTTACTTTTGGTTGAGTTCCTTGCTGCTTCCTCTGACAAGCCTGTCTTTTTCTTTTGCCAGGCGCAGTGATTAGTAGTTTTTCAGAGGGCAAAGCACTATCCTCGTCTTGTTTTATTTGTATAATTGAGCTGCCATTTGCTTAAGACACTTTTGTACCTTGTAGCAGAGAGAATTACAGAGTTAAAGTGAGGCTTTTAGTTAAGCTATCTATCTCCGTTCTATAGCCTCTACATTGTGCTAATGACGTGTGCTTCATAATGATGAAGTTCTTCCTTCTTGCTTTTAGAATAGCTTTTCCTTTGTTGGATAAAATATTGTTTTTGTGGCAGTTCTCCTCTTCGAGCCAGAGCCTCGGTTTTAGGGTAAAGCAATTCTGAATCTGCATTAAAGTCATTCTTCTAGCGGGGATGGTGTTGATTCTTAATGTGGCACACTTTCATCACTTTACAAAACCCCTCTGCAGCTAAAGCTCTTCATCCTTCTTCTCCATGTTGCTGGGAAAAGACAACTTTATCATAAAGTCACTGTGGAGCACTTTCATAACTGACATCAATTAACACTAAGACATGAGCTTTATTCTGATACACTCTGGCACTGTTTAACGCAAGACAACCAATTCCAATATAAGATAAAGGGATAAAAGGAGCTTTAGTCTGCAATGAGAGGACTGTTAATGTTAAGGAGCAGCATGAATAGTGTGCTGAATGTGTAAATACAAGGATAAAGCCAGGCCCCCAAGTGGATTCATCCCTAAGGAACTATGTAATACTCCTCAGTCTTATCTCCATCTCTCAATTACCCATCAGAGAGAAGAGGCCAACCTGCGGTGAATGATTCTTACACACTGACTCTGTTACTCTGATCTTCTCCTTAGCCCTTTTGTGTGACGTGTGAGAAAAATATTGCATTGAAGTTGGATATTATCGCATGGGCTCTTCTTCTTCTTCTTCTCTTTCACTGCATCCTTTAGTGGCCATCCCTCTGTATGTCCTCCTTCACTACATCCATGAACCTCCTCTGAGGTCTTCCCCTCCTGCCCTTCAGGTCCATCTTCATCATCCTTTGTCCACCATTCAGTATCCTTCCTCTGCACATCTCCAAACCATCTCAACCTCTTTAACTTTGAGCTGTCCCTCTGATGTCCTCTTTGCTTATCCTGCCCGTGCTGCTCAGTCCAAATGAACATCTTCAGCTCATGTTGGGATCTTGGTGTCTGTCTAAGAAAGCAGCTGATCGAGGCAGCTAACAGGAGTGCAATGGGAATCAAGCTGCCAGAGAGACACTGAAAATTGCAAAAAGGTTTTGGAAGAAGCCATGTATGGGTCGTGCCAGGTTCTTTTTACAGTGGTGTTGAAACCCAGGCTGGCATGACAGAGCCCCAACCTGTGTAGCTGATGGGGGCACTGGTCCAGATGGTGTCTGAGCTGGCAGCTGTGCATCTGAAGCAGTTGGAGGAGGTACATGCCTGGAGCAAGCAGCAGACAGAAGTATTGGAAAACCTCATCACTTGTTCTGGCTCCTTGCTGACTGGAGGAGGCCCAGGTGGCAGTTATGAGCCTCCACGCAACAGCAAGGGCACCCTTCCTACATTAGATGGACCATCCTAGACTGGATAGACCATTGGTGCTGGTTCCGGAACAGTTTGATAGGGTTGCAGACAGCCCTTCGCTTAAGTGAGGCGACTGCATGAAGCCACGGCCAGGAAGCTGCAGCCCTAAGTAAACCTCAGCTGCTCGACACTGTCGTCCAGGAGCAGTTTGTCTCGGTCAGAACAGTGGAGTGAGTTCACTGTCACTGGCTGGCGAGCCTCAAGCAGCTTGGGTGGAACCACCATGGGAGCAGCTGGGGCAAGCAGCGACCAACTGACCAGTCCTGGCCCAAAGGAAGAGGCACCCGGTGGCATCACCAGCCCGGCCAGTGGTTATGGAGCTCTAGCCATTTCCTCCCACTGGAAATGGATACTAACCCCTTCTCTAACCCCTTCTCCTCTGTTGTTTCTCTGCAGGTCATGAGGGCTATGGAAGTTGTGCTCAGCTCATCGGAGCAGCACAAGCATCAGAGCAAGAGTGCTGGAGATGTGGGCGACTAGTGCACATCCGCCAGGACTGCCCGTTATTGGAGGTGAAGTGGGTGTTCCGCGTCACCCATCCTGAGACATCCTGCCCCAGTCCAGGAGACGAGGGTGCCAATGGTCACAACAAACGCGATAAACTGATCTGGAAAGCCAGCAATGTTGTGGGGATGGAGCTGGACTCCCTTATGATGTCCAAGGCGAGCACAATGGTGGACAATACCTCCCGCCCACACTATGACATCCTGGCCTGTCACAGGAGGGTGTTCAGTGAGAGACTGAACTTACCCAAATGCACCACTGAACGGCACAGGAAATCATTCCTGCCGGTCCATACGGGTCAAACCGCCAAATCAATGATGTAATTTTAACTGCCTTCAATCAGCCCTCACACATCTGACTCATATGTTAGAGTGCTGTTCATTGACTTCAGCATTCAACACAATCATTCCCCAGCAACTCATTAACAAACTGGATCTGGTGGGGCTCAGCACCTCGCTGTGTAACTGGCTGCTGGATTTCCTGACAGGAAGACAGCAGATAGTACGGGTCGGCAACAACACCTTTAGCTCAAGAACACTGAATACGTGGGCTCCCAACGATGTATGTTGAGCCCCCTTCTCAACTGCACACCATCACACAGCTACATCAAGTTGGCCTCAGACACAGCTGTGTCACATCAGCAACAACGATGAGACATAGAGGAGTGAAGTTAACCATCTGGCTGAGTGGTGCAGCAACAACAACCTTTCCCTGAATGTGGAGAAGACTACGGAGATCACCACAGACCTCAGGAGAACTCACACCCTGCACACCCCACTAACCATCAACAGTGCTGCTGTGGAGAGGGTAAGCAGCAAATTTCAAATTCAAATTCAAATTCAAATTTTATTTGTCACGTACACAGTCATACACAGTACGATATGTAGTGAAATGCTTGGACAACTGCTCGTGACCTAAAGAAAACAAAAAAGGAAAAGGCTATGAATAAGATAGGAAATAAATATGAAAAATTAAAAAGGGTAAATTTAACTAGGAAGGAATAAAATATAAATTAAGGTTAAAAATGAAATAACTGTACAACACACTGGGAAAGAATAAGATAAAATATATAAATTAAATTAAAAATAAAATAACTGTACAACAAAATACACAATACACAATATAGAACTATATAAGAATGTATGAACAAAATACACAAGAAGTATAAATAAATATATACACAATAACAGCAGCATATACACAATAACAGCAGCAGTGATTTAAGTGATGAAGTGAAACCAAAGTCCAGAAAGTCCAGTGTGTGTGTAAGAACCATATGTGTGGGTCAGTACTGTGTGGTGGTGTGATTGAGAGACCGTATCGCCTGCGGGAAGAAGCTCCTCCTCAGTCTCTCTGTGTTGGTCTTCAGGGAGCGGAATCGCTTTCCTGACCTCAACAGAGAGAACAGTCTGTTGTTGGGATGGCTGAGGTCCTTCACGATCTTCCTGGCCTTGGTCCAGCACCGCCTGCTGTAGATTGAGTGCAGGTCAGGGAGCCCGGAGCGGATGGTGCGCTCAGCTGATCGCACAACCCTCTGCAGAGCTCGTCTGTCCTGCATGGTGCTGTTCCCGAACCAGGTTAAGATGTTTCCCGTCAGGATGCTCTCTATGGTGCACGAGTAAAAGTTCCTGAGCACCTTGGAGGGCAGTTGGAAGTCTCTCAAGCGTCTGAGGTGGTAGAGACGCTGACGGGCCTTTTTCACCACGGAGTTGATGTGACAGGACCATGACAGGTCCTGCGTGATGTGAACTCCAAGGTATTTGAAGCTGTCCACTCTCTCCACTGGGCACTCGTTGATGATGGGGGTCTGGTAGTTCCTCTCCTGCTTAGTGCTGAAGTCCACTATCGGCTCCTTTGTCTTACTGACGTTTAAAAGGAGGTTGTTCCTCTGGCACCAGTTCTCCAGATTCCTAATCTCCTTCAGGTAGGCCGTCTCATTGTTATCAGAGATCAGGCCCACCACGACGGTGTCGTCAGCAAACTTGATGATGGTGGTGGAGCTGGTAGTGGCCACACAGTCATATGTGTACAAAGAGTACAGCAGGGGGCTCAGAACACACCCCTGGGGGGCTCCAGTGCTGAGAGTGGTGGAGGCTGAGACATGTCCGCCCATCCTTACTGCCTGTGGTCTGCCAGTTAGGAAGTTGGAGATCCACTGACACATAGATGAGCTGAGTCCCAGATGCTCCAGCTTGATGGTGAGTGTGGAGGGAATTATGGTGTTAAATGCAGAGCTGTAGTCTATGAAGAGCATTTTAACATAATTCCCCCTTCTAGTGTCCAAGTGAGTGAGTGTGCACATCTCCTGTGTGTGCACATCTCAGAAGATCTCTCCTGGTCAAAGAACACAGCATCACAGCCTCAACCGCCATTATTGGAAAATCTCGGAAAAAATAGTCCTTCATAAATTGCTGACCTTGTTAGAGACTAATGGAATCAGCGAGAAATTCCAATCTGGGTTTAAACCACGCCACAGTACCGAGACAGCGCTATTAAGAGTTTTTAATGACCTCCTTTTAACTGCTGATTCAGGGCGCTCAGTGGTCCTAGTTTTATTTGACTTAACGATGCGGTTGATTAGGGCTGTTCGATATAACGATATATATCAGCTGACGATATAAAAACGTCCATCGTTTCATTTTACGCTATCGTTTGTTTCGTGGTGTCGCAAAAGAAACTGTTTACGTCAATATTTGTGTGGATGCCCTCAAGGGCCTATTGAGATCCTGTTTCTCTTTATTCTTTATTCCACTATATTCCAGTTGCTTCCGTACACTTTTTGGCACTTAACTACTCCCACAGTTTTCATCCGATTTTCACCGTTCAAACTTTAAAAAATTCTGCTCTTTCTGCTAATGCCGGCTATGACTTTTGGTGTTCATAACTTCTATACTTTTTGAGATATTGAATTTTTTTTGCAATATTTTTTGCCCATTTCTGCCATATCATCAGTGGCCTCACTGATTTTCCTTGCCGGGCTGACCTGTGTTTTAGCTCAGTGAGATGAGCGTCAGTTCTCAGACTTGGAGGCCCGGGTTCAAATCCCGCTTATGGCAACATTTCTTTCAATCAACAGTTAAACTTTTTTAACTCTTTTCAACACAAATTTAAGCTTTTTCAGCCCTTTTCAGCAAACTTTTCAGTTTTTTCACCACTTTTCAGCACAAATACCAGCTTTTCAGCTGTTTTTAGTAAAAACCTCTTTTCAGCAGAATTTTGCTCATTGAACTCTTTTCAGCACAAATTCTTCTGATTGAACTCTTTTCAGAAAAGTTTTTCAGTTTTTTCTGCTATTTTCAGCAAAAACCTCTTTTCAGGAGAATTCTGCTTATTCAACTCTTTTCAGTAGAAATTCTGCTGATTAAACTCTTTTCAGTAGAAATTGTGCTGATTGAACTCTTTTCAGCAGAATTTTCATCTCTTTTCAGCAGAAATTCTACTTATTCACCTCTTCTGTAAAATTTTCAGCCTTTCCACCTCTTATCAGCCCAATGGACTACTTGCACTAACACTTCCGCGTTCTATGTAGTCCTGCTCCAGTGCTTACGGTGCGGTTAAACCATGGCGACGTTCTACACTCGATGCCTACAAGAGCTCCCAAAATTGAACATCACCGATGTTCATCGGATTTGCAGAGTGACGACTACTCCCGCCAGCAAATTAGATAAAGGATTTAAGTTATATGCTGCATCATATATACACAACTACGAAGGTAAGAAAACGTAAATTAACCGACAAAGAAACGCTAGCTAACGTCAAATGCAAACACTACGTTACTCCGCTATGTCCTTCATTTGATGTCAGTTCTCTACATTACATGTTTTCTTAAACGGTGTTTTATGTCGTCCTAAACTATAGTTGAGGTTTTCTTAACTAATGTCACTTTTGTTGTTAGACACTGTTATATTAGCGTTAGGTAGTTGGCTAACTATGGAGGTAGTTAACTACCTAATGCTACTCTTGCTAAGTGTAAAATATATATGTTTAAGACATGCTGAAATGAGTAATACAGAAATAATGCTAATGGTACTTGTATCTTTATTCAGTGTCCAATAAAGACAGGTTGTCAGGGGAGGTCGGTGTGAGAGCCCTGTGCTACAGGTCGATGAGGAAGAGTGAGGCACCACACAGACTAAGTGTAGGCAGGAAGCTGTGTAAAGTTGTTAATCCCCGTTCTGTGGGGTTCAGTTCATTTAAGCATTAGTTAAGTTCATTCCTAAAGGCCCATCAACTTGAATGTTTTCCTTGTCTCCCTGCTTTATCACTCCTAATTTGACTAGTCAGATAGTTAAATCAACGTGTGTTTGGGTGATCAGAAACATTTGACAACAAGTTAATACTGCAAATATACACAATCTAAGTTATTACAGTTATCAAGCATGGTTAAGTTGTTTTAATAGGGAGAGAAGGAAACACTAAGCATTCAGGAGGGTACGTAACCATAACACTGAACTATGTTCCTGTTCGGCTCTTCCATGAAGATGTTACATTTTTAATTTTCGTTCTTTCTTCTTAGATTAAGCTTCTGGATTCATCGCCGGTGATACTGACACATAGCCAGTGCTCCTGTGTGCAATCACACAGTGGCACTGCTCTTCCAAACAGCACACTACTCACAACTCAGAGTGCCGGTTGTCCCCCCTGTGCATAGCTGCACGGAATCTGAACAGCAATGGCACAAGCCACGGACAGTGGTAATTTAAATGAGGTTAAAGTTTTTGAATTAGTCCATGTTTACATATGAACAGCAACACCATCCATAGTAAATGTGTCTTCTGTTAGGGTGTGAGGCCAGGACCCATCAACTCCATGATCTTCACTAAGCCAGTACCAAATAGGATGGCCCAGACTGGAGTACGGTAATTACATTTGTAAAATTTGGTTTCATGTGTTACAAATGTATGTTGCTATTTGTTCATACATACATGTGTCAGAATAGGTATTAATTTACATACAACATTACACTTTCTGAAGACGGCTAACTCAGTCATGTACATATACATCCCAGTCTCTAACTTATGCACCACTGTTTTACACCTTTTAGTTTTTAGTTTAGTTGTTGTTCAGTATAATAACCTTCTCCCTTACATTATTGTCATTGATGTTTTCTTTAGGAGTGGCTTCTACAGAGGCATGGTGGGTCCGTTACCAGATCCCTGCTTGTTCAGAATAACGGAGGCATATGCAAAATTTAATATTGAGGACAGGCCACTTGTGACCACAATGAACATGAGACCTGACAAGCCCCTTGTGGAAAGTGCCTTTGGGCTGGTGCAGGAGGGCAGTGTTCTGTCATATCAGCAGCCGGTTTTGACAACCCGGTACATCACACTACACCGCGATGCACCACCAACACCGCACTTGCCTCTGGAGGGGTATGACATCTTGCCATCAGATTGTGTGTTTGTGTGCTCAGAAGAAGAGCTTCTGCATCTGAAAAGCTTGTCTGTAACTCTGGAAATGGCTCACAAAATAGAGGAAGCTACACGTGAGCAAAGCTCTTCGTCTGAGTGGCATCAGCTCCGCAGGCCCAGAGTGACTGCCTCTAGGTTTCGGGAGGTGTGTCACGTCAGAGGCCAGAGCTCGGCCGAGTCACTAGCAGAGCGTATATTGAAGGGAACAAGGCAGACAGCAGACATGAGGAGAGGAACTGAGATGGAGCCTGCAATAGCAGCAGAGTATAGTAGGCTAATGAATGTTAACTACTCACCCTGTGGTCTGGTCATTCACCCCATTGCCCCCTGGCTTGCTGCATCTCCTGATGGTGTTGTTTTTGACCCCAATGAATACCCCCAGTTTGGCTTTGTCGAATTCAAATGTCCCAATGTACAAAACTTTATTGACTGCAAATATGTGCAGATGGAATGTGGTACCCCTAAACTAAAAAAGAGCCACGCATATTACTGGCAAGTGCAAGGACAACTGCTCATCAGTGGGATGCAGTGGTGTGACTTTGTTGTGTGGGCACAAGAGGACTACCTAGTGCAAAGAATATACATGGATATAGATGTGCACAATGCAATCAGAGAAAAGGCAGACTATTTCTTTTTTTACATATATATGCCAAGATACCTGTGTTTGAAAAAATGAACAGTGAAAACAGCAAAAAGAAAAACAGATCCTTCAGGCTGGCTGGAACAAAATAACTGATGTTTTATTTTCAATATATTTCATGAATTCTTTTGTTGTTACATGTTACTTTTATGTGACATCAATAAACTGTTATTTAAGCAATGGCATCAATTTAATTTTTAAAAACACACATTAAAACATTGAATTTGTGCAGAACTTATTTACATGGTAAGTATTTAAAACTCCATGCCTAGCATACTGATATACATTTAGACAATAACACAACTGAACTGTAGAAAATGACAAATGGTATTTTTGATGTTCCAAAAGTTCAATGTCACTTATGGTTTTAAAACGATTTAGTGATTTACTTTATAATTTTGATAAACAGTTTTGTTGAATCTGAATAGTAATATAGTAATATAATTAAACAGTATTATTAACATTAAACATTTGCAATGAATTTGAATTATCAATAACTGAAACTCAACTATCGGCACTCAAGTACCAGTTCTGTAAACAAGTATTGTCAGCTGAGAAGGAAGAAATTCAACTGTAGTGGCCTCAGCTGCAGGTCATTTTCCATAAGTTACTTGTACTGGCACTGGTGTCTTGGGAAAAATCCATCTTGTCTCACTTAACCCATTTTTTAACTAATGCTGTGTTCTGGTAATTTGACAGCATACATGCCACTGCAAACAGTTGGTTGATATTATAAACATGTGACATGGTAATGATGCTATCAAAAAGTTTGTTCTGTTTGATCCTCCTAATGACTCGCTCCACATGTACCCTGAGTCTGGCTGTGGCCTGCGTCTCCTTAACCTGGTATGCTGGCATCTGCTTCTGCTTAGATAGAAAAGGTGGGCAGTACACTTTGCATTTACAACAATCAGTGATTAGGAAGCCCTTATCTACCATCACTGCCATGTCTTCAGTCAACTTCTCAGCAATGCCTGATTGTTTGAATAGTTCCTTGTCACTAACCGAACCAGCATACAGATTAGAGATGAATGTCACTGGACCATGTGGAGCTATGCCAACCAGGGCTTTCATCATACAGTGGGATTTGTACGAAGAGTACATTTCACTTTGGAGAAGTGGTGAGGATGGTGTCTGACACCTCAGCTCTGTACAGTCAAGGATCATCTGGGTGTCTGAGAAATCTTTGAATTCCTCAGGGAGGTAAGCTTGCACTTCTTCACGTGTAAGCCAGATGCACTGAGACCCCAGTGCAGTGGCAAGAAAATTTGTCCATGTTGCAATAATGCGGCTCACTGTGGACTGGTGTATGTTAAATCGGTGTGCCAGGTCCCGCTCCTTCAAACCAACTGACAGGAAAACCAGGAAAAGAAAAAACTCATCAATTGGCTGTAGCAGCTGCCTCTGGAAGGTGAAAACAAAAGGGAAAATGTTACTCCTTAAGCTATGAACTAGTAAAATTATTCTTTTCTTGGCTAAATGTTTTGTAATGGTTAGGCATACCATACTGTACCATGGGGTAAACAATGAGGTGCTGTAGTGCACAGGTGTATGTATGTAAAGGATACTGAGTCTAGCATACATACACCTGTGTATGTATGCTACTGTACATAAAGTAATGTTATTGTACATAAATACAATAACATTACACCTCTAGTTCTAACTACCAACAAACCCATAACCTACTGTTGATGTGCGTGCAGGTGTCAACACTTCTTCGTTCCGATTGGCAGCTGACTTGGCTCTTGAAACCCGGATCATTTTATAGATGCAAGGCTCAATCAAAACCCAGAATGCCATCAAATGATCATAGCTTGGAAATCTATTCACGAGAGAGACATACATCGTGTCAATCATTAATTAACATTACACACTGACATAAAAATAATGTGAACTGTGACAAATATGCTAATGGTATGCTGTATAAAATAGTCTGATTAAGAGTATTTGGTGTTGTATTTTACCTGTAGCATTAGGATATCGTTTAAATACTAAAGCATCTACATAAAACATACAATCAGCAGAGAAAAAGTAAATATCTATTTTGTTTTCATTAAGACTGGAAAAACTTTCTAAATTTAACTGATGGTGACCTTGGTATATTTTAAACAGTTAGCTTGAATAGAACTTAGATGTACCTGGTATAGAATCGGATGTCAGCAAAACGCTGTAACCCAAATTCTCGCTGGACACGTAACTCCTGTATTTTCTTCCTCAGAGTCTCCATGTCTTTGGACAGGTCTTCTGCAGCTGATGCAGATATGTCCAATGCAGATGGCTCAGGGACTGAGCAGTAGTCATGATCTCTTGTAAGACTGTGCTCTTCTTGATCGTCAGGAGGAACTAGTTCAGGGCGTCGCTCCGTTCTCTCCCAAACACTACGCCGCGGTGGTTCAACTTTATAGCCATTCCACTCAAAAAGTGTTGGTACAGCACCTTTAATAAGCCGCCTTCGACCATCGAGGGTTGTTGGCTCTATGAGTTGATCACTGGCAAAGTGTCTGCAGCAGAGCCTGGTGTGAGAGGTAATCGTGAAATGATCCCGGCGTATATTTACCAGCCATTGTCTTCTCAAGTCGGAATGGGTCGGAAAGGCATGAAAACTTAGTATGCCGTTAAATTTGGCTGAAGCTGAACAAAGTGGGACACAGCAATGCTCGGAGTATTTCTTCTCCTGTTTTTGAAAATGTTCTGTTTTAAATACTTTCCTTTTTATACTCATTCTGAAGCGACATTAGCATAGCTACCGATAGATAAGCAAACGTACCGGAAACGCACAAGCGGTACTATTTGGAAACGGAAATACGTCACATGCCCTAGTGCAAGTAGTCTATTCTCCGCAGCTTCTGCTCATTTCAGCACAATTGTCAGTCTCTCCACCTCTTCTTTGTGAGAAAGACTGTGGCGCAGAGAGATATGTGCCTGCCTTGAGTACCAGAAGGGCCAGGTTCGAATCCTGCTCAGGGCAACATTTTTTTTTTCAACCTTTTCTGCTTTTTTCAGCAGACATCTTCAGCGTTAAGGCATCCACACAGCATTTTCGCAGGAAATGCAAATTTTTCTAGTTTTTCATCATTTTGATGGTCACTGTAGTGGCTATATTAGTTTCTTAAAGTTCTCTCTTTGTCTTATATTTAATATAACCACACTACGGACGGACAAGTGCCTGTTTTTACACGTTGTCGTTAGCAACCAAGACGGTAAAAAAATGGCGTGGCTCCGCCGTCTGCTTGTTTGTTTTGCATACCTTTTACAATAAAGCTCAAAATCCTGTTGAGACTTTTCAAAATAAACTAAATCCCATGAAAGAGTATGGAGAGCATTTATGGATGAGAAGCAAAAAAGAGCCATCGGGTGCTAAAAAATAAACCTTAGACTCAAACGTTAGAGCAGGCTTTTCCCGGCAGCACGCCGTGTAATAAATACTCACAAAGAAAACAACGGCCGTTACAACTTATGTCTAAAAATGTATCGTTTCATGCATCGGTTAAAAGTCTCAACTCCAGGTGCATGACGCCCAGCTGGAAACACTTCAATGCAAGTCAATCTGCCTGAGATTCACAGAATTTACAGAAAATGTTAAATTCTTGTGATTTATATCGTTATCGGGATGATAGATGTCTTATATCGGGATATGAGATTTTGGTCATATCGCACAGCCCTACGGTTGATCACAATATTCTCCTGGCAAGGCTAGAACAAGTAGTTGGACTTAAAGGTAATGAATGTCCTTTCATGGTTTAAATAATACTTATCCAAGAGGTCTTTCTCTTCATTTAAGGCATGGCTCTGTAGAGCACCACTGTCACTGTGGAAATGCAAACGCACCCACATTTGCCACTAAAAACAGACCTGCAACACAAACGTATTCAGGAGCCCCCAGTTTTAATCAGAAACACTGATAACCCAACAGCAGCAGCAATGATGACGCTGGCACAGTTACACAATGCAAAGAGCAAACAGGTGGAGCTTTACTGAGACGATTAGTTCAGGTTGAGTGAAAGAAAAGTTGTTTCTAGCGTCCAAAACATCAGTGCTGTTCCTGTAGTCGATCTTAGTTTTTCAGTTTAGTGGGAAAAAGTGTGTTTGTTGATCAAAGGACCTGATCAACAAACTCAACTAACTAGTTTATTATGTGAATGTCACATGTGGCCAGTTTTCTCACAGACTTATAGAAAAACATTCAGCTTTGACAGGTGAAGTAACAGAAACAAGCATACACACGCCTAAAACTTACCGAGGAAGCGGAATGTCCTGCGTACCAGTGGGTTGAGGTAACAGCAGTCTCCGGTGGCCACCGTCTTCTCTAAACGGTCAAACTCCTTGGACGTGTACTGGACCAGAAACAGCACAGTCTCTGTCACTGTGATCTAGGAGAAATAGGGGCCACATACACAAAGAAAACAGATTACTGAAAGGAGCAGCACTTTACCTGTGAGTGGGTGCTGCTAGTGTGGGTGGTGTTATTTTGTCAGTCATTCGTACCAGTGCTCTCTCAGTGGACTCCATCACTAGTGACACAGCTGCTGAATACACAAAAGGACTCAAGCCTGTCTATGTGCAAATATGTATGCTTTTGAAAACAGGACCGAGCCCACTTTCTATGCAACTCTCTAAAGTTGACTATTAGCCAAAGAAAGCTGCTACAGACAAACATGGCAGGCCACTGATCCTTACACTATAGAAGTCTTCCAGTCCCCAGGGTGAGGTCTGAAGAGCTGGAGCAAACGTCTAAATCAGGGACGGATGGAAACCTTTCAAACAAGTAATTTTCTAAACAGCTGTTTACGTCAGGCAGCTTCAATGCAACATTAAAATTAATTATAAATAAACTGTATTTATTATTGTTTTCAGACACTGATGCCAGTGAGCAGCAGAATGGTGAATGTGTAACTGATGCAAAAGAAGCCAGTGTGTGTTTGTGGAATGAAAGAACAGTGTAACAGTGTAACAGTCAGTGAATCACTGACATGTGTGTGGCACCGAGTAATATCACACTTTATTAAACACACAGTTCCTGTTAGCAGACACACTCATGTTTGGGTCTGGATGTGGGATTTCTCTTCATGAGGAGAAAAATATGAAAGATCATGCCACTAGAGAACATAATAGCTTTTAGACACAAAAACTACGGTGGCTTAGGGAACCAGTGAAAAGTGATAGAAACCCGAGGTGACCAGTAAAAACAGGTACGGTGGTTGACGCAGTCACTCCTCTTCAGCTAAGGCAGTGTTTCCCAACCACTGCACCGCGGCACATAGGTGTGCCGTGAGAAATGATCAGGTGTGCCGTGGAAGATTATCTGGTTCCACCTGATTAGTAATCTAAGCGATCGGTGTGGGTATCGGGCAGAACAATTACATTCTCTTCCACTAGAGGGCAGTACAACTACCTGCTCTAATTAAATGGGTTGCCAGCTGTCAGTAAAACAGAAGAAGACGAAGAAGAAATTACATAACAGCCATGCTGTGAGTGAGCCGATGCAGCGTAATAGTAATAGATACATATGTGAAAGGACAAAGTAGTCAGTGGGACCTGGTGCTGGAGAAAACTCTGACCCCGATGAGGACCTAGCACAAGCACTGGTCAGAAGAAAGCAAAAAAGGTATACTGGGGACAAACCAAGCCAATTTTTTTCTTACTTCCCCTGTCATAAATCATAGCGCCATAACTCACTTTCTCTCATGTGTCCAAGTTTTTCCCTGCAAATACTTTATTTCCCAGTCTGTTGGGACAGTTAACTAAGCAGTGTATTTGGTTCCTCCAGGGATCAAACCAGGCTGCTTTCACTCATTAGGTGAATGTAAAGCATCGCACTCTGGAGCCACTGAAAGAGTCCACACGATAGATCTCTTACATTAGACAACTGATAAAATATAACCAAATAAAACTCAACACCAACGCGACTGGCACCAGGTGGAGTGGAAGTGATGACCCTACCACGTCAGCTACTCATCATTGATATGAGGAGCTGTATTTCCATGGTGACACTGGTAGGGATGTACTGGGATGAAATACACTGCACACAGTGATAGTCGTAACATCAGTAAAAGAATGCAGGGCCTGCACTGTGCTCAGTAACACTGCACTGACCACTTTAAAGCCTGTTTTTCAAACAGAGCCACATGAGCCTATCTGACGATGATGAGGATCAAACTATGCTGGCTAAAAGTCACTGTTTTATCCTTTATTGTACACATATATGTATTGTATATGTGTGAATGTGTGCGTGAATGGGTGGATGGATGACTGGATATGTAAAGCGCTTTGGGGTCCTTAGGGACTAGTAAAAGCGCTATATAAATACAGGCCATTTACCATTTACCATTGTAGAATAGACCGTTGCACTCAGACACTAACAGCAGGGAGAATTCCCCCTCTCTGAGGAATTTGAGGGGGATGATCTGCCTGGACTGTTGTTGGCACCGGAAGGTACAAAACTTTGATGTTGATTCTGCTAGACCGAAAGTTCTCCCCCAAGTTTTTGACCAATCAATCCTGTTTTTATAACTTACAATAAAAAGTGATTACCTGGAAAGAGAAGAGCTCAAAGAAATCATTAAAAGACTCAAATTACCATGACATTCATGCCCATTGTGACTGTATGGAAACCTTTAACCACACCAGTATAGTTAGTAATTAAAACCTCAAGATGTCTTCTACAAGCCAGTACATTGTAGTAATGATACTATTTTTAGAGCCTCATCTCCTGACTTCGGTGCAGAAGATGAAGCTTGAAGAGGAAGACAATGAGGTGGAAATGAGAGAGGAGAAAGAGTAGTGGAGGAGAAGGCATGAAGAAAGACACAATAAGGAAAGAGATCATGTACAAATGCTAAATAGTCAAATATAATCTGAAAGAACTATTTGTGATCCTAAAATCAAAAGTTACTTATACGGTCTCTTGCATACATAAACACATAAAAAGTGAATAGAAGGGAAAGCAATGTTCATTTCAGCCGCTGTACTAAAGATGGTGGGGAAACAAGGCAAGCTGGGGAAACTAAACTAAAACCTAAACTGTAATAAACTCAAATTAACAAATATAAATATATATATATAGCAGCGTGTGGCTGCTATAATGCGGTTATGGCATTAACGTCATTTTAACGAGATTAACGCTAACAGCACGAATATATATATATATATATATATATATATATATATATATATATATATATCCATCTATTCGCTTCTGCTTATCCTTTTCAGGGTCGGGAGGGTGCTGGAGCCTACGCCAGCTGTCATAGGGTGAGAGGCGGGGTAGACCCTGGACAGGTCGCCAGTCTGTCGCAGGGCCAACACACAGACACAAACAACCATTGGGCAATTTAGATTGATCAGTTAACCTATCCCCACAAACTGCATGTCATTGGACTGTTGGAGGAAGCGGGAGTACCCGGGGAGAAATGTGGTGACGTTCCATCCGTCCATTTATTTTTGCATTTTTACTGCCATCTCAGATATCATCAGGTGCCGTTGCTAGGCTGCAAATGTCACAGTAAAGCAGTGTGACAAGTAAAAAAGGGACAAAGGATAAATCTTCTGCTGTTTTTATTATGGGAGAAACTTGTGCTGTTGCCATGGTTTCACTCATTTTATTATGAGGAACAACAAAAGACATGGAGGAGTAGGCTCCACATGCTCAGCACAGCTCTGTTCTTACATGTCCCCCACATACATGTGTGCTGTCAGGACTACAACACGGTTCTTACACGACTGCGACAGACCTTAGAGTTTCCATCTGATTTCATGTTTAATGTTAAATGTATTCTGCATACATGGCCACACTACTGCATCGCGGGTGGATCACTTTGCTTTACGGCTACAAGCACACTTTAAGTAGTGACAGAATCACTTTCCAAGGAATCAAACATCATTAGAATATCAGCAAAGAACACAAACAAGCTTCTCGCTGTGCTACACACGGAGTAAGGCTGCTACAATATCATATCTCCACTACATCATTTTTGTAGCCCATGCATAATTATCTAGGTTATGAAATAGTTCAAAGTATTATCTTAGAATAATCTACAGTAAGAAATACCATTCACAAGTTGGAAAATTAAAGATGGTTCAAGTCCCAGAAATTCACCTGAGCTCAGCTCACCATGCAATGCTAAGAGAAACTGCGAAATCCCAAGAACTCCATCTCAGACCCTGTGGGCTGTAATTAGCACATTAAATATTAAAGTTCATGACAGTACAGTTAGAAAGACTCTGAAGAAATATGATTGGAGGTGTTCCCATGGGAAGCTGAACAAACAAGACTTTTGGAGCAAAGTTCTCTGAACAGATGAGACATGAGTGGAGATGCTGGTCACCTGGTACTCCACATTCACTGAGTCAACCACAAACTCTTATATATGCCAAACTATTCTAGAGTCAGAGGTGAGGCCCAGTCAATGTCCAGACCTTGAAATGCTGTGGTAGGACCTCAAGAGAGCTGTGCATAAAGGAATGACCACAAACGCCACACAACTGAAGCATTTGTGGAAAAACAGTGGGCCAGAATTCCTTACATTTAGTTAAATAAATAATGGCACTGTGTATTATTTCATGTGTTCTTCTGGTTTTATTTGACTACATTTACCTGGTAAGGATCAGATGATTTATTTTTTTTAATGTTAGAACTATTTACTCTCTACCTTCAGATTGTTGATCATGGACATGTTATTACCGTAAGTTACCACTTCAGGGGTTATTATTAAAAGTCTTGCATGCTAGGGTTAGCCAGACCCTTTAGCAACCCCAGTGTATTGCCTGTGATCATCATTGAGAATGGCAAGAAATGGCTAAGGGGCTGCCTGATTTCCAAAAAGCCTGAGCAGCACTTTGTCCCACTTTCTCACTGGCTGTAACACAAGCTGACAGGTCCACAGTGACAATGTGCTACTTGTTTAGTCCCTTAACCACCTCTCTGCCCTCTCTCTGTCCTTATCGTCCTCACTGTAGAGCTATACGCCATTGGTTAAGTCATGCTGACAAGGCCAGGGTGACCTCAGCAGCTCCTCAGTCAGGGATGAACTTGCTCACTTCTTTCAGTCTCTTCTCTTTGAATCTTGCTTATTTAATTTCACACCAGTCTATATCAAAGCACTGAGCTCTGTTCATCAGTAAGACAGAATCCACTTACACTGAACCAGCGTCTCAATACGTCTCAATTCTCAAGCCAATAATTGGGTTTGCAGTGGCAATCCATTTTACCAGAACAGTGAGACCTAGCTAGTAAATTGAAGAAGATTTGAGCATGCTGACACCAAGAGATTCCCAGGACATTTTTAGACACTGAAGCCTCTCGTCTGTGTGGTATGCATCTGTACACAGCAGTCATTTAAAAGGAGGCTCTGAACAGTGGCCCAAAACAAGCAGCCCCATCAATGACTGGCCACCACGGTGCATGATAAAGTACTCATGGCATGAAGAGCTGTTGATGCTCATCTTGCTAGAAAATCCAATCCAATCCAACTTTATTTACTGTATATAGCACTTTTAAAAACAACAAAGTTGACCAAAGTGCTTTCCAATAATAAAACAGAGATAGAAAAGGTTGCAGAACCCTCTCTTAAGACATATTTTATATGAAGCATGCAGGAATTTAGAAACGCCTGTGTGGTTCAGAATGATGATGGCTGTGCTGATCAGGGGCAGGGAGTGTTTTCATGTGTAAGGTTGTGCATTCAAAACGTTTCCTTTTAACAGAAAACAGACACACAGAGTAAGATGGCTAGAGATAAATAATAACTAATGATTAAATGCAGAGTGGTGTATAAATACATAATGAGTGAAAAAAGGTGAGTGAGGTCTAAATATTGGCATCAAACTAAGTTATGTGCTCAGATTCATATATTGAAGAAAAAAGTTCCAAATCTATCCAAAGCAGATGTCGCTTCAACCAAACCAAGTCTCCTAACAATGACACAACTGTTCTCTCAGTTTTAAGCACATTTGTTTTCTCTCCAACATAAGCAACAGTGTTTTCCTTTTTGTTCCTTTGTAAGATGAATTATGAAAGAGATTGTTATGGCTGCTCAGGGGTCTGTGAACCTTTTTAATAGACTAAAACACACCCCAACCACAGCATGGTTACACACTCACTTATTCAGTCATTTATATTTCTGTGGGGACAAGCACAGCATGAAGAGTAGCATAAAACTTATATGAATGAAATTAAAATTAAAATCAACCTTTAAGATTTAATATTGAATCTTTAAACTATGATGAGTTTGCATTTTCAACCCAAACAGCAGGACATGGGACCAGTGCAGAAACAGAAGGAGAGCCTTTCCCCATTATGAAACTGGAAGTGCCTGCAACATATCAAACAACCGTGTTTGATATGTCAAAATCTTAAAATTCAGGTGTTTTCAGTCCGACAGGTACACCACCTGTCAAACGTTTTATAACACCCTCATTTTTCTGTTTTTTTTGCTATTCAAGTGGTTCAAGTCCAATGAATAGCTTGATGGTACAAAGGTAAGTGGTGACTTAACTGGTTTAACTGCCAGAGGTTACAAAAGGGTAGGGTTACCCAAAACTGAAAAATAATGTACATTTCAGAATTATACAACAGGTCTTTTTCAGAGAACAGAGCGTCAGAGCGTCAGTGCCCATAGGTGTGAATGTGAGTCCGAACGGTTGTCTGTCTCTATGTGTTAGTGTAACCGGTGTGATTCTGCGTTGTGTCTGATAAAAAAGGTAAAAGAAAGAAAGACCTCCAAGTAAATAATTTGCCCACTCCAGCTCCTCTCCCACAGGGGAATTGTAGAAAAAGGGCATTTATTTTTACATTAAACATAAAATATGCATTTACACGTAACATATTTGACATAAGATAAAACAAAAACATCAACATGAAATCCGACATACCTGATAAAAAAAGGTAAAAGAAAGAAAGACCTCCAAGTAAATAATTTGCCCACTCCAGCTCAACCCACCACAGCTCCCAAGCTAGCAAGGAGTATATATTCATGCTAGCATTTATGGAGCCTAAAACACATTTATGATACACACATACTACACACTTATCACATCTTACAAAAACAGGCTTAATAATGACAATAACTGAACTAACATCGCAATCAGAAACATCAGGGTGGCTAAATATGAATTATGTGTGTTTTTAAGGTGTTGGAAAGAAATGACACCCACCTCTCCCACAGGGGAATTGTAGAAAAAGGGGAGAGGCAAAAGGGGTACACTGTATTTATAGGATTGCACCAAAGAAGAAGAAGAAAACAATAAGGAGGGGCTCTAACTGATAATGAACATAACTACAGGCTTGGAGGTCCTAAAAGTCAGGTATGATAGGAGCAGTTTGGGGGTTTAGAATACATTTTGTGTAATTATAACAATGTGATTTATGACTCTGTTACATTAGTCCTGCGACAGACTGGCGACCTGTCCAGGGGGTCTGCTTCATCCCCCTCCCGCCAACAGGGATAAGAAGGGAATGGATGCAAAAGAAATGGCTGTTGCAAACTACCGTAGGCTGTAAATGGCATGTTGTGTGGCATGGTACACCCCCGCCCACCACCACTACCAGAAAAAATAACATAAACAAAAAAACTATTAATAACTATTCCGACCTGTCTAATATGTAATATTAACAGGAGGCTGAGGGTCTGTGTGCAGCATGAAACCAGCTGCACCACCTCTGGGCTGATATGCAGAGCATGGGGCTTTCTGGCTAAGCCCAGTGAGCATCAGAGCAAATCTGTCTAAAAGCCAGACTGTACAACACCAAACATAGCAGTGTTACCCAGATCTGTGACAAGCATCAGTGTTGGAAAAACATCTTGTTTGTTCCTTACACCTCTATGCAAACTCACTGGGATGGCTTCATGGAGATGAATGCCAGCACTCTGTGCTGGGACAACTGAAAATAACAACTAACAAATCACTTTACTTTCCAAGTCACAGTCTCTACAGATCTGCCTTTAACACTGAGAACACTGGATATGTCACAGATATTGGAAATATCCTTGCTTCAATAGATAGTCCACTTACGTTTCTGGATTAAAAGGTGTAAGAAGCACACAGAGGCCTGCCTCCCAGCACAATTCAACCCCCTACAGGATCGACCCTTCCACTGCGGATGCTATTGCCATCACTCTTCATACCACGCTGACCCTCCTGGAACACTCAGGTAAATAGGTTACAGGTAAGCATTCAGTATGCCGGCCATCGTAGTGCAGTGAGTGCTGGACCTGAAGCTCCCACATTCAGCCTGTACCTGGATTAAAGACTTGGAGATTATGTATTGGAATTTCAGGAGCAGGACCACACCTCCAAACACGCTCCTTCCGGTTGTCATCTACAGAGGTTCCCCCAGTTCTGCAAGCTGTACATTCTCATTTACATTCCCCACCCTCCCTCCCTCCTTGTTCTCAATTCTTTAACTTCCTCATTTCTGTTTAGTACATGGGGATCAGAATCAGAATCAGAATCAGAAAGGGTTTTATTGCCAAATGTTGAGCAGGTTTACAACATTAGGAAATTGCTGCGGTGCTTCAGTGCAAACATACTGTCATAAATTGCGCTTAAATAGACATGAAAAAATAAAAGTAAGAATAAGAATTAAAAGTGCTACGTAGAAAGATATATACATGAGTGCAGGTGGTGATCAGTGCCAAACATGGAATGATGCAGTGAACACAGCGTAGGGTCATGTGTTAGTGGCGGGGACAGTCATATGGTTATTGTTCATGTGTCCAACAGCAGAGGGGAAGAAACTGTTCTTATGGCGAGAGGTTCTGGTGCGAATGGACCGGAGCCTCCTGCCTGAGGGGAGCAGGTCAAACAGACTGTGTCCAGGGTGAGAAGGGTCAGCTGAGATCCGAGCTGCACGCCCCAGTGTCCTGGAGGTGTACAGGTCCTGCAGAGATGGGAGTCTGCAGCCAATCACCTTCTCAGCAGAGCGCACAACACGCTGCAGTCTCTGTTTGTCCCTGATAGTGGCTCCAGCGTACCACACGGTGATGGAGGAGGTGAGGATGGACTCGATGATTGCGGTGTAGAATTGCATCATCGTCCGTGTTGGCAGGTTGAATTTCTTCAGCTGCCTCAGGAAGTACATCCTCTGCTGGGCTTTCTTGATGACGGAGGTGATGGTGGGCTCCCACTTCAGGTCCTGGGTGATGGTGGTACCCAGGAAGCGGAATGAGTCCACAGAGGTGATGGGGGTGTCAGTCAGGATGATGGGGGGGGAGTGGGGCTGTGTGCTTCCTGAAGTCCACAATAATCTCCACTGTCTTCTGGGCATTCAGCACCAGGTTGTTGTGGCTGCACCAGGACACCAGACGTTCAACCTCCCTCCTGTAGGCAGACTCGTCCCCGTCCGAGATGAGCCCAATAACGGTGGTGTCATCTGCAAACTTGATTAGCTTGACAGACTGGTGGGTGGAGGTGCAGCAGTTGGTGTACAGGGAGAAGAGCAGAGGAGAAAGAACACAGCCCTGAGGGGAGCCGGTGCTGATGGTCCGGGAGTCCGAGACATTCTTTCCCAGCCTCACATGCTGCTTCCTGTCCGTCAGGAAGTCAGTGATCCACCGGCAGATGGGATCAGGCACATTCATCTGGGAAAGCTTGCCTCGGAGATGATCTGCCAGGCCCGGGAGCCGCCGCCAGTCCCCTTCGAGGCCTTCTCCAAACCACAGCTCAGTTCATGTCCAAGCATCACCTTTACCTACTAAAACGCTGTCAAACCTCAAATGAGGACGTGGGCCCAGCGAGTGAAATTCTTTTAAACAGACCACAGCGTGTAAAACTTGCCCCCAGTTATCGATCTACAAGCTCGTAGCATGCGTGATAATCTGGTATTTTCTGGTATTCCAGAAGCCGCTGGAGAGGACGCGGAGACCACGGTAAAAAGCTTCATCAAAACCCACCTGAAGCTGCCGGAGGACACTGTGAAGAACATCGTCTTCGATCGGGTACATCGCCTCGGCCCCATTCGGGCTACGGCCGGGAGACCACGTCCTATCGTGGCCAAATTCGGCCACTTCAAACAAAAGCAACATGTGAAAAGCCGCGGCAGGGAATTAAAAGGAACGGACTTCAGCGTGAACGACCAGTTCCCCAAAGAGATCTTGGAACGACGCAGGGTCCTCTTCCCAATCCGACGCGGCTTCATCCAGAAGGGCTCCCGCGCTGTCATCGCTGTGGACCGTCTGTACGTGGACGGACAGCTCCACCGCGACCCCAACATCACTCCGTGGCTGTATTAACCTCACACCAGATAAGAATCAGCTACACCATTTCCCTATCCACTCACACTAACTTGCATTAACATCTGTTTAACTTACCAGTATCAAATCGCATCTTAAAGTGTGATTTCATAGCAGAATTAACACCGTCACTCTCCGTCAGTGATTTAATTGGAATGTTTATGTCAGAGCTGCCGAGGCGAGCCGTGTGGAATAAATGAGGATCCAAGCGCAGGCAGTCGTAGAGGAGTGAAGGTGATTTATTGAACACAAAGGAATGTGGACAAACAGCAAACGGGGCTCGAACTAAACTAAACTGGGAAACAACTAAACTACAGAGCACAAACCTGAATGAAAACGAGCAGAGGAGGATGACGATGAACAGCAGGGAGAAGACACGGTGGATACACAGACTGACACTGAGTAATACAGACGAACCGGCAACAGGCAGGAGAACACACAGGGCTTAAATACACACACCAGTAATCAGGGGATGAGAGACAGGAGGGCAACACAGCTGGGAGGAATCTGGGCTGACGGGACAGGGGAAACGTAAACTGATCACACTCACATACGACACGGACCTTCACAATAAAACAGGAAACTCAGATACATGGAACCAGACAAGACATTGAACTAAACAGACAGATTCACAAACAGATGGGGAGACACCATAGACAGACAGGTACAGACACAGACTTAGAGGCAGATCGAAAATAACACAGAACTTAAACAATCATCATCTAGAAAATGATAACAAACTAAAAGCGCTGGGTCACCGACCCAGGACCATGACAGTACCCCCCCCTCAAGGGCTGGCACCAGACAGCCCAGCAGAAACGAAAAAACGGACCAAAACAAAACAGAAAACAACCCGACCAGGGCGGGCGGAGGGGGCCCAGGACGGAGGGACAGAGTCCAAAAAGGCCCAGATGGTCAAGTTCAGGAGGCCGACCATGCGAATGGCAACGGGGCAGGTCCGGATGCCGGCCGCGCAGTAGGCAGTGGCGTGGAAACAGTTCCGGGGGCCGACCGTGCGGACGGCAACGGCGGCGCGGAAACAGTTCCGGGGGCCGACCGTGCGGACGGCAACGGCGGCGCGGAAACAAGTCCGGGGGCCGACCGTGCGGACGGCAACGGCGGCGCGGAAACAAGTCCGGGGGCCGACCGTGCGGGCGGCAACGGCGGCGCGGAAACAAGTCCGGGGGCCGACCGTGCGGAAGGCAATGGCGGCGTTCAGGAGGGCGTCCATGGTGGCGGAGATGCCCAACAAGCGGCCTGGCAGATGACCGACGATGAGGAGGTGGTAGTAGGGGACCTGAAGGCTGCGTGGCCCCTGCAGCCCCAGGCGAGGCGGAAGCTGAGGCTGGACCAGACGAGGCGGAAGCTGGACCAGGCAAAGCAGCTGAAGCTGAAGAGGAGGATGCTGACACAGAGGCTGGACCAGACGATGCTGACACAGAGGCTGGACCAGATGATGCTGACACAGAGGCTGGACCAGACGATGCTGACACAGAGGCTGGACCAGGCAAAGCAGCTGATGAGGACGCTGGACCAGGCAAAGCAGCTGATGAGGACGCTGGACCAGGCGAGGATGAAGACACGGAGGCTGGACCAGGCGAGGATGAAGACACGGAGGCTGGACCAGGCGAGGATGAAGACACGGAGGCTGGACCAGGTGAAGCGGATGAAGCCGAAGCATGCGCTGGACCAGGCGACGCTGAGGATGCTGAATCCGGACCAGGCGACGGCGTGGAGGATGCAGCAGAGGCCGGGCCAGGCAACGGCGTGGGGGATGCAGACGGAGGCGCTGCAGCAGGTGGCGGCATGGATGAAACTGCTGCTGCAAGCGTGGATGAGGCTGCTGGTGGAGCAGCTGGTGGTTGGACAGGCTCCTCGGGCCCCCCAGCTGACGAGGAAGAAGGCTGGACGGGCTCCTCGGGCCCCCCAGCAAAAACAGTCTCAGAACCAGTGGGCACTGGAGCCCCTGGCACACACAGAACAGAACCAGCAGGTGCGGAGACCTCTGGCAGGAACGCAACAGAACCAGCAGGCACACGGGCCTCTGGCAGGAACGCAACAGAACCAGCAGGCACACGGGCCTCTGGCAGGAACGCAACAGGACCAGCAGGCACACGGGCCTCTGGCAGGAACGCAACAGGACCAGCAGGCACACGGGCCTCTGGCAGGAACGCAACAGGACCAGCAGGCACACGGGCCTCTGGCAGGGACAGAACAGGACCAGCAGGCACACGGGCCTCTGGCAGGGACAGAACAGGACCAGCAGGCACACGGGCCTCTGGCAATCCCGTCAGCCCAGATTGAATTGACTTGTATGGTTTTACAGGTGGAACAACTGACACAGGATGCAGGGCTGGTGGCTGCTGAACAGGAGGCTGAACTGAGGGCGACTGACATAGTGGTTGTGATGACAACGGTGGTGGAATTAGAGACTGAGCTTGAGGCCGTGCGGCTAACTGAGCTTGAGGCCGTGCGGCTAACTGAGCTTGAGGCCGTGCGGCTAACTGAGCTTGAGGCCGTGCGGCTAACTGAGCTTGAGGCCGTGCGGCTAACTGAGCCTGAGGCCGCGGTTCAAATGAATAAACAGTCCTAGTATTATCAGAGCTGGTGTTAATGGTCTCTGGGTTATATGTCACAGTTTTAGCAGACCCTAGGTTGGCTGACACGGGTTTAACAGTTTCAGAAGAACAACAGCCCTTTGCTTTCGCTGAAGTCTTAAAAATGCCAACCTGGGAGAGATCGGTTATCACGAAGGTAGGTAAGCTTTGTGAATTAGCTCCCACTGACACACCCCGAACAACCCCAGAAGAAAAAGTCTTACAGTTCAGATTGGAGCCGTTATCCTTTTTACTCACCACAGTCGGCCGCTCTGATATCCTGGGGTCCGACTGTGGCGAGGGGCGTCGACGGCGTGAGTGCCGTTTCCCAATTGACGGCTGGACCGACGGGCCGGGCAGGACACTCTCCGTCGGGTCAGGGAGTGAAGCATGAGTTGCAGAGTGGGTGGTAGCAGGGGGGAGAAGATGAAGCTCGTTCAGAACGAAATTCTGTGTGAGCGGGTGAAGTGAGCTGAGCAACCAGGGGAGACCAGAAACTAAGCGCTGTAGCCGAACAGCTATGCCTTGGCGGAATTCTCTCCCCTCATGCTCGAGCCATAAGTTAATTAATCTGTCCACCGAGTAAATAATGTCCTCCCGGAGCTCCTCGGGCGGGTTGACTGCTGCTGGGTCCATAGTGGCCGGTTCGTACTGTCAGAGCTGCCGAGGCGAGCCGTGTGGAATAAATGAGGATCCAAGCGCAGGCAGTCGTAGAGGAGTGAAGGTGATTTATTGAACACAAAGGAATGTGGACAAACAGCAAACGGGGCTCGAACTAAACTAAACTGGGAAACAACTAAACTACAGAGCACAAACCTGAATGAAAACGAGCAGAGGAGGATGACGATGAACAGCAGGGAGAAGACACGGTGGATACACAGACTGACACTGAGTAATACAGACGAACCGGCAACAGGCAGGAGAACACACAGGGCTTAAATACACACACCAGTAATCAGGGGATGAGAGACAGGAGGGCAACACAGCTGGGAGGAATCTGGGCTGACGGGACAGGGGAAACGTAAACTGATCACACTCACATACGACACGGACCTTCACAATAAAACAGGAAACTCAGATACATGGAACCAGACAAGACATTGAACTAAACAGACAGATTCACAAACAGATGGGGAGACACCATAGACAGACAGGTACAGACACAGACTTAGAGGCAGATCGAAAATAACACAGAACTTAAACAATCATCATCTAGAAAATGATAACAAACTAAAAGCGCTGGGTCACCGACCCAGGACCATGACAGTTTACGTTTTGGTTTTTTTCCTTCTCGTTTTTTTTCCTCTCTTTTCCCTCTCTTGGTTTTATGCTGCTCACCCCTGTCCTTGGTTTCTTTCTTTATTCCTTTCACTGCCTCGATCACCTGCTTTGACACTCATCCACAAACATCCTTTATTTCGACACATACGCACCATGCGCTCAACGGCAGCACATTTACATCAGTCAGACAGCGCACACAGTCATATAAGATACACACACACTTAATGCCAAGCCTACTCATATTAGTAACTATGCATACACAAAGTCAGACTCAGGGAGCATCTCGCCACACATTTTTTCTCTCTCTCCTTCTCTTTATTTATGAACAAGTGACGTATTCTCTCCACCTGTCTAAGCGACGCACACAGCATACATCCCTAGTTATACACAAACATCTATGGGTGCACTGAGGTTCATTACATGGAATATAAATGGAGCTGGCTCCAGAGAAAAGAGGTTAAAAATATTTAACCAACTCAAAAAACTACAGGCGGATGTTGTCCTATTACAAGAGACCCACAGACCTCTTAGAGGTTCGAATGAACTTAAAACACCTGAGTTTCCCAATGTGTTCTCAGCTTGTTATAATTCTAGACAAAGGGGAGCAGCAATTTTAATACATAAAAATATTAATTTCACAGTACTCGATACAGTTATAGATCCAGAGGGCAGATTCTTAATCATTAAACTATCTATACGTGATAAAAAGCTATGTATTGCAAGTGTATATGGTCCAAATGTTGATGATCCCTCATTCTTTCACGGTTTTTTCAGTGCACTCTCTGAACACTTAGATGGCACACTTGTTCTTGGAGGTGACCTCAACCTTGGACTAAATGAAGACATGGATAGGCTCAATACAGCGGGAACTCAGCGTAATTGGCAGTCCACAAATATAATCAAACAGTATATGAGTGACTTTGGTCTTTGCGATGCATGGCGCTCCCTTCACCCCACCAGTAAGGAATATACTTTTTTCTCACATGTCCATCACTCCTACTCTCGTCTGGATAATTTTTTGGTCGGCAGCTCACTGCTGAACGACATTTCAGACACTGAGATTCACCCTATAGCTGTCAGCGATCATGGTCCTGTATCTTTAACACTAATGCACAAGAATAATACTACGCCAAGAAAAAACTGGAGATTTAATATATCACTACTTAAAGATGAAGACTTTATTAAATATTTTAAAAAAGAGTGGACTTCATATTTGAACTATAATGACACTCCCGAAACATCAGCTTCTGTTCTATGGGAAGCAGGGAAAGCTGTGATGAGAGGTAAAATAATTTCTTCCTCATCACATAAAAAGAAAAAAGAAAACAAAAATATTCAGGAATTAGAAAAAAACATCAAATCACTAGAAGAAGCCTACGCGTCCCACCAAGATCAGGAAACATTGAACAAAATACGCAAAACAAAACTAGAATTAAATGAGATAATTGATAAAAAAACAAAATTCTTAGTACAAAGACTACGCCTACAAAATTATGAACATGGTAATAAATCCGGTCAATTTCTAGCAAACCAGCTAAAAATAAATAAAGAAAAAACAACTATATGTGCTGCTAAAGATTTATCGGGGAACACAACATATGATCCGATACAAATAAACAACATTTTCAGGGATTTCTATAAAACGTTGTATTCACCACAAATAAACCCATCTAAAAAAGAAATTGATCAGTTTTTGGACAACATAACTCTTCCAAAATTATTGGACACTCAAGCAATGGCACTGGATTCACCACTGACACCAGGTGAACTCCAGGAAGCCCTGATAAGTATGCACAATAATAAGGCTCCAGGTCCAGATGGCTTTCCTGCAGAATTCTACAAAGAATTCTGGTCGATTCTAGCACCAGTTTTCTACAGAACGTTGTTGGAAATTAAAGAAAAGGGCAGACTTCCATCAAATATGAATTCTGCAAACATTAATCTCCTGTTAAAACCAGGCAAAGACCCTGTATATCCCTCAAGCTATCGTCCAATATCCCTTATAAATGTAGACCTTAAAATAATCTGCAAAGCTCTCTCAAAGAGACTGGAGAAAAGATCTCAGCCTGGGTGTTTATTGTCTTATGTAGTCTGGAAGATGAGTGGATGGTGGGGTGGGTGCAGTTTTCTCTGTGGCGGGGTTGGGTGGACCGTCCCGGGCTCTGTGGGGCCGGGCGGCGCTGCTGCACTGGGCCCGGTCTGGATGGGCCTGGGCCCCCTTTCCCTGGCGGGTCGCGGAGTATGGGGGTGCCTACTGGGGTCAGCGGGGGAGCTGGCCCCAGGGAGGGGTCACTTGCCCCTCCCTTCCTTCCCTCCCCATCTCCAGCTGCCTCCCTCTTCCCGCTCCACCACAACCACCCACACATGCAGGGCCTTGGAGTAGGGGTATGTCACCAGGGTGCAGAGGAGGCTACCCCCCCCTCTGTCCCCTTCTGGCTGCCTCTGCCTCAATTTTATCCCACAACTTAGACATTCACATTACTCACACTCTCATTACACATACATATAGGATCTTGGGGGTGGGCACGATACAAGGAGTCCAAAGTACCATCAGGGTGTACACCCCACCCCTGGCATCGTTGCCCACCTCTCAATTTTAAATACACGTAGACATTGAGGGCCAGCAGGAGGGACCATGCGCTTACCTGCTGCTCTCTGGCAGGTAGCTCCATGCCCTCCTGGGTTTTAAATGCACCTTAGAACACACATGCATCAACACTACAATGAGCGGGTGGAGGGAGGTTTGGAGTCTTCTCTCACCCCCATTCTCTGCGACCTGCTGGAGCAGGGGGACTAGGAGGAGGAGTTGGCCGTCCGACTGCGGTCTGGAGTGTGGAGCCTTCCTGCTGCTGCGGAGTCAGGGCGGTCTGCCTCCCCCCACCGCAGGGAAAAGGGAAACACCACCTGGGTCTGGGTGCAGTTCCCCCCTCCAGGGGCGGGGGCACCTAGACCCGGTTTGTAGAGTACGCTTGGGGAGTGTGATCGTGTGTACAACGTCTCTTTATGTCTGTCTCCACGTTGGTTGAGTGTGGAGTAAGTGCATATGAGAGCATGAGGGGGGGAATGGATGTTTGTATCTGTGTGTGCCTGTATGTCTGTGTCTATATGTCAGGTTGGGTGTCAGGCGCCACCTCTCTGGGGACATCTCAGGCCCTCCAAGGTTTGGAGGCCTATCTCCCCCTACCACCACTTCCCCTGCCAGTGGCGGACCCCCTCAGACATCGGTGCGTTGGTGGTTCTTTGTGTCCGGGGATGGGCGTCCAGGTACACACCGGCTCACTCCTTGGCGGCCGCTTATCGGGGCCTGGAGCCTGGGGCTCGCTCGGGCCACTTCGGAGGTGGGGTGCCCCCGGCCTCTCGGCCTGGGGCTCGGTCACTCAGGCGCAGCTGGCTGCCGGCGGAGCTCACGGGCGCGTCACTGCAACTCCCCCTGGCTTCTGCTCCGCGGCTGCTGAGTGAGCCCTCATCTGGGACTCTCCTCAGCTCTTTCTGGGACAGTGGTGCGGCTGCCCCTCTGTTGGTCTTCCTTGGTCTCTTGTGTTCTGGGGGCCTCTGGATGTCTGGAGTTTTGATCTCCTCCACACCTGCTTCACGCCCTGGAGGACGGGGCTGTGGCCCCCCCACACCCTCTAGCAGATTATTACATGAAGGAACCTTTTAAAAAACAAAAAACAAGCGCGTCCATGCTCACAGGTGTACACACGGGTGATCACACCCACAAACTACACCCTTTTTGGCTCCTACCTCAAAGCACACTGTGTTCTGTTGATCTTATGTGCTGCACAATAATGTTTAATATTTAGTATTTACTGTCATATTCCCATATATCATTGTGATGTTGTTTATTCTATTACTCTTGTTCTCTTCTGCTTGCTTTCTTTTTTCTTTCTCAGCAGGTGATCCAGGTGATTGATATATGCATTTTTTTTCTCTGCCCGTTCTGTTGGTTTTTGTCTTTTGCCCTTCTCCCCCGTCCCTCTTCTCAGCTGTTTCTCTTTCCCTCTTTCTTTCTCCCCTTCTTTCCCCCAGTCAAGTCTGTCCCGTATTCAGTAAGTGAAAATAAAATAAACAATAAAAGGTGAATCAAATGGACCATTACGGCAAGGCTGGGATGGTCAGTTTGGTAAAGTAAATCCGTTGGGCATCTTTCTTTGCCTTTAGACAACAATTCTGATGGCAAAAGAGCCAAACGGGACAGGCCAAAAAGAAAAAAACAAAAAAAACAAAAAAAAAAAAAACTTGCCCCCCCAACTCACTCCCCCCTCACACTTTCTGAGGGTCTTGAAGCAGAGGCTACTGGTGGCGTTCTACAGAATAACCATTGAGAGTGTACTCACATACTGCATCATAGCCTTGCAGGAAGTTCAGCTAGCCAAAAAAAACAAAACAATTAGCTGCCCCCTGCCCCACCTGGAGGAGATCGCCACCTCTTGCTGCCTTAGATGGGTCAAAGTCACCCTTTCAGTTTATTGAATCACAAAGATTAAAGACAACACTGGATATCGTGTTAGGTGGGGTGTATGGTCCAGCACTGCTGGTGCGTTCATTGTGTGCTCCAGTCCAGGGATGGCCATTCTGCTTTAGTACAAGTGAAGAGAACTGAAGTGAAACCAAGTGTTAAAAACAACGACTGCAGCCGCTGTCTGTGCTTTTCATGCTGTCATTTCTGATCTCTCACGTTTCTTGCTTCTCTGTCTCTCCTCTTTTTGACAAGCTCAAACATCTTGTTTTGTTTATTATTTCCTACTCTTCTTAGCAAAGACAGATCAATAGATCAGCTGTCAGGTTATCGTTTCACTTTACATAGTAGCTGAGAATTTAGTGATTCCGATTCCATTATTCGATTCCTTATCAATTCTCTTATTGATTCTCATTGTGTTCTAACTAGCTCCAGTCTGAGAGCTACCAGCATCACTAAGACATTACATTTGTGCAAATTAACTGCATGTTTTTACACGTTGGAGGGATTTCCTCTCTTCGTTGTGATCAGTGTTGGGTCATTATTCAAAAAAAGTAATCTATTACACATATTACACAGAACACTTTTATTAAAAGTAATACAGTACATTACTTAATTACTGTGTTTGGCCTGTTTGCATCCATTCTTTGCATTGCTGCAATCTAGGGGCTGCGGGAAGGATAATGTTTCTGGAATCTGGATGGTGCCAGCTGAAGCTGCAGAGGCTTCAAAATCCTGAAATCACTTCATGAAGTAATGGTAGTGACGCCCATCTTTTTTATGCTGTGTTTTTAAAGAGGGGTGCATATCCAAGTGTGTGCATGATGGATCAGGGAGTACAGAAAAGCATCACGTGTATATACTCACCAGTCTACTGCAAACCACTAAATCTCATCTGATTTGAACCAGAATTATACAAATAAGCATGTTATTTCCAAACTGGTAGCTTTGCAAAATGTAACATTTATTGTAACATCATCTGCTGTCCTTGTCCAATCCAAAAAATTAGACAAGCAATTGGTACATCAACAGCAGATTCAGAATATGTACTGTGTCCACCAAAAAACTGTTCAAACACCATGAAACAGTTTCATCCTATTAACAGCAAAGACCTGGAGGACATCTTAGGTCAACTGAACTCCTCCTTCTGCTGTTTAGATGTCCTGCCAACAAGTTTTTTCAAAAAGGTCTCAAAGACTTTAGAGTCAGACCTGTTACAGATCGTCAACTTTTCTTTAATGTCAGGTGTGTTTCCAGAACCACTAAAAACTGCTGTAATAAAACCTATACTGAAAAAGGACAATCTTGACAAGACACAAATGAACAACTACAGGCCGATCTCAAATCTCCCATTTTTAAGTAAGATCATTGAAAAAGCAGTTTCTCAACAGCTCAGTTACTTCTTAACACAGAATAACTGCTATGATGTCTTCCAGTCAGAACCACAGCACTGAAACTGCTCTGACCAAAGTGTTTAATGACATATGTCTGAATACAGACAGTGGAAAAATGTCAGTCTTAGTTTTACTGGATCTCAGTGCAGCATTTGATACAGTTGACCACAACATATTACTCAAACGACTGGAGAACTGGGCAGGTCTTTCAGGAACTGTACTAAACTGGTTCAAAACATACTTAGAAAACAGGAAATACTTTGTATCAATAGGTAACTTCACATCTGAGCAGACAAGTATCACATGTAGAGTTCCCCAAGGTTCCATCTTGGGACCCCCTCTGTTTAACATCTACATGCTCCCACTGGCACAGATTATAAAGAACAACAAAATAAACTATCATAGCTATGCAGATGACACACAAATATATATCACAGTGTCACCAGGAGACCGAGGCCCTGTACAGGCTCTTGGTAAATGCATTGAAGAAAATTAATGACTGGCTGTGCCACAATTTTCTCCAGCTAAACAAAAACAAACTGAGGTAATAGTCTTTGGCGCCAAAGAAAAAACGATTACAGGTCACCAGAGAACTTCAATCTATACACCTAAAATCCACAAACCAGGCGAGAAATTTGGGTGTAGTGATGGATGCAGACCTAAACTTAGAAAAACACAATAAGACAATGACAAAGTCAGCTTACTATCACCTCAAGAATATTTCAAGGATAAAAGATCTGATGTCTCAACAGGACTTGGAAAAACTAGTCCATGCATTCATCTTTAGTAGGCTTGATTACTGTAACAGCATCTTTACAGGTCTACCTAAAAAATCAGTCAGACAACTACAGCTCATTCTGAACTCTGCTGCTCGAGTCCTCACTAAGACCAAAAAAGTGGACCACATCAGTCCAGCTCTGAGGTCTTTACACTGGCTGCCTGTCCGTCAGAGGATAGACTTTAAAGTTCTGATGCTGGTCTATAAAGCTCTGAATGGTTTAGGACCAAAATACATCAGTGACCTCCTGACCCAGTATGAACCTTCCAGATCCCTCAGGTCATCTGGATCCGGTCTTTTATCAGTTCCCAGAGTCAGAACCAGACACGGAGAAGCTGCATTCAGCTTTTATGCTCCTTATATCTGGAACAAACTCCCAGAAAGCCTCAGATCAGCTGAAACACTAAGTTTATTTAAACCCAGGTTGAAGACTCACCTATTCTCAGCTGCATTTGAATAAAGCACCAAATCCACACTTTTAAGCTTAAATTTCAAAACTTACATTTAACTACTGATTTTATCTACTGTTCTGATTTTATCTGTTTTGATTTTATATACTGTTTTGTTTGTTTGTTTGTTAATTAGTTTGTTTGTTTGCTTGTTTTAATCAATTTTAAATCATGCTTTTTATTTGTTTTTATTTCTAATGTCTCTGTAAAGCACTTTGAATCACCTTGTTGTTGAATTGTGCTATACAAATAAACTTGCCTTGCCTTGTCTTCTTTCTGTTCCCCTGGCCAGAAATTCCTTTTGTGTTACTCTCTTCTGGAGAAGTAACACAAAAGGAAATGTCATAATAAACAACCTGAGCTGTTGCAAATACCATGTGATCTGTCAAAGAGGCTTTTCTTTTTTTCTTCTGATGCCTGACACAATCAACAGGTTCCAGTCTGTTTGACTGTTTTTCCTCTGGTGCATTTTGAGAGGAAGCATCTTCATCCACACAAGTTTAACATTACACAAATCTGCTTGTCCTTATGTACTGTGAACCCATTAATAGTATTTATCTGCATCAAGTAGAGGAAAATCAATTAGTTGAATGCCTTCATATAGAAAAACATTACCGGTTTCCTTCCTCTGAGTGAAAACTACACTTATGCAATACGTTTCTGAAAAGATTTTTTCTTGTTAGAGACACCAAACAGAATGAAATTCATAAATAAATAAAGATGGTTTACAGATGGCTCCTTCTAGTGGCAGCCTGCTGTAGCAGTTCTCTGTCTTTGTAACGTTCTTTAGTGTCTTTGATGTTTCTGTTGCTTTTTTTTCCTTTTCTTTTTCATCTCCATCACCCAGACTGGCCTGCACATTACATCCACGTAAATGAGAAGAGAGCTAGACAGGCTCAGAGAGGGGAAAGCAGCAGGACCCGACGACGGCCTGTGCTAGCCAGCTGTGTGGAGCACTCCTACGCCTATACAACCTGAGCCTGCACCTCCAGAGAGAGAACACATGCCTGGTCCCAGTGCTAAGAAGAATGAGAAGTGGGCTACTGGAACAAGATGGAGATGCATAAGTGGGCAAGAGATGAAAACAGGGCGTTGTTGGAATGCTACTCACAAGTAACCCCAGGGGAAGGGGTTACATGAATAGGATGTGGGACCTATGGAGTCTTTGATACCTCCATCCAGACATTCAGAAGAAGGAACTGCTCTCACAGCTAGAGACTGACGAGTTGCAACACAAATGCTACAGCAAGGGGGAGCCAGGACGACAGGTTAGGGGGAGATATCATCACCCCCACCTGAGATTGGGTACCAAGCCCCAAGTGCGATGGAAGAAGGGTCGTTGAGTATGAGAAAAATTGACCTGAAAAACAGAATCATGATGAAGCTTGAAACCTGCACCCTCCATTACCAAGATTACATGAAGTACCCTCTGAAGATCTAGTAGAGGATGTGAATGAAACACTACAGACAATACCTACTGCGACCATTACAGAGACTAATCAGCTGATCTACCCTACGGCAGCCGTGGTCAGTGAGATGCTTGGCTACAAGATGAACAAACAGCCACGAAGAGGAGTATCCTCCATGGAAAAGGAGACTAGAGGCTAAGATCAAGGCAGCAGGAAGGAGTCTAGACAACCATCGGAGCTGCAGAAAGGTGCAACAAAGACGGTGCCTAAGAAGTACAGGAACCTGTCCATACCTGAAGCCTTGGAAACTGTCAAACAAAAACTCACAGCTTTGGCCACCTCCAAGGGCAACTGGCAGCACAAATGAACCAGCTGCTACTTGACGAGAGACACCCAGAATGGCTAACTGAAGGCCGGACAGTCCTGATCCTCAAGGACCCGTAGAAGGGACCCGTCCCCTCCAATTACCTACTACCGACCAATAACCTGCCTCAGCACCACTTGGAAGCTCCTGTCAGGCATCATAGCAGCTAAGATGAACAGGCACATGAGTCAATACATGAGTGGGGCACAGAAAGGGATTGGTAGGAATACCAGAGAAGTAAAACACCAGCTATATATATATATATATATATATATATATATATATATATATATATTTGTGTTGTACCTCGTCAATCTCTAGCTGTGAGAGCAGTCCCTTCTTTCGAATGTTGGAACACTGAGCTACTAGTTGTTTCGCCGTCATTGTGGATGTTGGGTATCGAAGAATCCATAGGTCCCTCATCCTATTCATGTAGCCCCTTCCGCCGGGGTTACTTGCGTAGTAGCATTCCAACAACGCCCTGTTTTCGTCTCTTGCCCACCGATGCCTTCTTGTTCCAGTAGCCCACTTTTCGTCAGGGTGCCCTGGTTCCTCAACACCTGACGCGGACCTTGTTGATCCGGGTGACGTCCGAGCCGGCATGCCTTCATATTTATCTGTCTCGCTCATGTCTTAGGACCCTTACTGGATACAGACGCCCCAGGCAGGAATCGAACTTGCGATCCTCTGTTCCAAAGGCGTGTAGTCTAACCACTACGCTATCCAGCTGCTATCAAGCTTGAAACCTGGATCCCCCGTAGCCGGTTACTAAGATTACGTGAAGTACCCTCAGAAGGTCTGCTAGATGATGTTAATGCAGCACTACGGGCAATACCTACAACCACGATTACCGACACTAACAAGCTGATCTACAATACGGCAGCAGTGATCAGTGAGATGCTTGGCTACAAGATGAACAGCGACAAGGGGCAGTACCCTCCATGGAGAAGGAGGCTAGAGGGCAAGATCAAAGTAGCACGGAGGGAGGTTAGCCAACTAACGGAGTTGCAGAAAGGTGCGACAAATAAGGTGCCTAAGAAATACAGCAAGCTGTCCATACCTGAGGCCTTGGAAACTGCCAAGCAAAGACTCACAGCCTTGGCCAGCCGCTTGAGGAGGTACACCAGAGAGATAGAAGGCAGGAGAATAAACCAGCTGTTCTCCACAGAACCAGCAAAGGTGTACTCTCAGTGGCAAGGGAACAATAAGAGAACAGCACCACCAAGGCTGGAGACGGAGCAATACTGGAAGAGCATATGGGAGAAGGATGCAACCCATAACGGCAATGCTCAGTGGCTAGAGGATCTGAGGGCAGACCACAGCGACCTCCCTGAACAGGGTCCAGTAACCATCACAGTGGCAGATATCCAAGAAAGGGTCTCCAGTATGAAGAGTTGGACAGCACCAGGGCCCGACATGGTTCACGCCTACTGGCTGAAGAAGCTGACTGCACTCCACGAGCGTCTGGCAGCACAAATGAACCAGCTGCTAGTTAACGAGAGACACCCGGAATGGCTAACTGAAGGCCGGACGGTCCTGATCCCCAAGGACCCCAAGAAGGGACCGGTCCCCTCCAACTACCGACCAATAACCTGCCTCAGTACTACATGGAAGCTCCTGTCAGGCATCATATCGGCTAAGATGAACAGGCACATGGGTCAATACATGAGCGGGACACAGAAAGGAATTGGCAAGAATACCAGAGGCGCAAAACACCAGCTACTGGTAGACAGAACAATCAGCCGAGACTGCAAGACCAGACTGACCAACCTGTGCACTGCCTGGATTGATTACAAGAAGGCCTATGACTCAATGCCCCACAGCTGGATACTGGAATGCCTAGAATTGTACAAGATCAATGGGACCCTAAGAGCCTTCATCAGGAACTCAATGGGGATGTGGCGTACAACACTAGAGGCCAACTCCAAGCCCATAGCACAAGTCACCATCAAGTGCGGGATCTACCAAGGAGATGCTCTGTCCCCACTGCTGTTCTGCATAGGCCTGAACCCCCTCAGTGAGATCATTAACAAGACTGGCTACGGATACCGACTACGGAACGGAGCAGTTGTCAGCCACCTCCTGTACATGGATGACATCAAGCTGTATGCCAAGAGTGAACGAGACATCGATTCACTGATCCACACTACCAGGCTATACAGCAATGACATTGGAATGTCGTTCGGACTGGAGAAGTGTAGCCGGATGGTAACAAAGAGAGGGAAGGTAGTCAGAACTGAGGGGATTGAACTACCAGAAGGCAACATTGCAGACATAGAGGACAGTTACAAGTACCTGGGGATCCCACAGGTGAATGGGAACCATGAAGAGGCCGCTAGAAAAGCTGCAACCACCAAGTACCTGCAGAGGGTCAGGCAAGTCCTGAGGAGTCAGCTGAATGGTAAGAACAAGATCCGGGCCATCAACACGTACG
>NC_138960.1:2485000-2652500 GCF_965226115.1 Aulonocara stuartgranti
TCTCTCTCTTCTATTCAGCCCCCTCCTCCTCCGCAGCGGCGTCCACTTCCGCTGAGCGGCTCATGACGGCTCGGCTGTGCGCCAGAAGCCTCCGTGACTGCGTTCAGCACGTCCTCCACCCTCCGCTGCTGCCGCTGCACACTGACTGAGACAGAAGGGGAGGTGTGGGGGCGAGCGACGTGTGTGAGGGTGTGTCTGCGCGTAAGAGCTGAGAAGGCTTGGCTAAAAGCTTGACGTGATCCACGTGTGTGTGTGTGTGTGTGTGTGGGTGTGCGTATGTGTGTGCGTGTGTGTGTGGGTGTGTGTGTGTGTAAACCATATGTGTGCGTAAACCCGGACGTGTGTTTAGCAGCAGAGAAAGGATCAGCTGGAGAGAACGGAGAGACGGGATTATGCGCAGGGAGGGGCCATGGACGTCATATGAGTGCTCAAGGAAATGAGGAGATGAATAGAAGTGAATGAGAAGAAGGTGCATGATGCAGAGTCTCCATCTGGAGGGATGCAGATGCTCTCTGTGGCACATATGGCAGGTCACTTCCTGTCGGCGCTGCTGAAAGAAAGATTCAGAACTTTAGTGAAAGAGTGCAAATCACTGGCTTTATGAGTCACAGGAGGCGCCTTCTTCACAGGAGTCTGCTGTAGCAACATGTAACAGCACAGGTGTGTCAGTGTTTTATCTGTTTATAATTATATGATGAATAAAAAATGACATATAACACATGAATGCATTTTTGTTTTACAGAACTGTTCAGCTAAACTTTAAAATTCAACAGCTAACAAAAGGAGAAAACGGAGACTTATCAGCAACACCGTTCAGTAAGGGGGGAGTCGTGTAATTGTTATGATTATGTAGTGGCTTTAAAAAATAACTGTAATCAGCCAAGATTGTTATTTTTCTCAGACGCTCCTGGACAAAAGAGCTCATCTCCACTTTGAACGAGCCAAACTAAATATCTGTCATCTTTAAAAACCTGATGCAGAGCAGGAGAAAAACACCATCATGATGGAGGCAACAAACACTCGTGGATCATATAAGACTCACCATCGAGTGTTATATGTGATTTATAAAGTGTTAAAGCACTCTTGTCTGTGTGTGCTTTTGCTAATAGTAACTTTATTCTTTATTGTTAATCAAGGATATAATCAAATGTAATTTGAGTAGTAAAAATGTTTGGATTTTGAGGTGTGGACATGATCGATCACTGACCTTTATATTCATCTCTGGGAGTAAGAAGATCAGAACTGTGCAACCAACCTGTCAGTAGTTTTAAATGTTGTAATGGTTAAACACGATTATGATTCACATGTGGTTTTGCTGACAGTTTACTATACTTAGTGCCAATCAGAATATACTCAGGTAGATATAATTGTGTTTAAGTTGAGCAATGCAAAAATGTAATAACGATTCTAAAGACAGGCCTAACTGAAACTTGAGAGTTGTGATGCTGCGAGGCGATGCACAGGACACTCTGACCTCTGACTTTAGTAAAACGACGACTGCATTGAGTAAACTGTGATTAACTAACACAGAGTTTTAAAGAAAACGTATTGCTTTAACTGCTTTAAAAGGGATTGTGCTAAGATGAGTGCTCTTGTGAGAATTTGCTAAAGACAAATCCAACTGAAGTAAAATAGCATAAAATTAAAAGCTGAACTTAAATACCTTAAATTAGCTGAACGTTCGGTGATGGAGAGGATAATGTGGTCTGGGTAGATATCAGCGTCTTTTAAGATCAGAGCATAAACTGGGAATTTCTGGAGACGTTCTGTGTCGTTCGCTTCGTCTTCTGGGAACGAGCAGTTCACAAGACGTCCACCATTGGAAATTCCAGCAGAGACATGAAGAAGGATCAAACTCCGCCCAAGTTTTGGAGTTCTTGGCTTTTTCTGCTCATTTTGCTGAGTTGAATGATTCATTGGGAAGGACCAAAGTACTACATTGTGCTCTACAAGGGCCTGATATCCACTTACGAGGACGTTATGCTGCCACTGCTCTATCAAAATTTACAGCAAATGTCCTCATATGTGGATCTCATTTTTCTCAGAAACAAAAATCAGGTAATGTTTTGTTTTTACATTCATCAGGCCCCAGTCAGCCCAAGTAGTGAAGAGAAATTAGAAAAGCATGCCATGAAAGAGTTCAGGTCTCAGGAGGTTCAGGAGGTTCAGGTCTCAGGAACACTACAACACTAAAGAGAACTAATATGATCCTCTATAACTAGACACAAATCCTAAAACAGGAAATTATACAGTGTTTAGAAAAAACTAATAAGCACAAGGAAACAAAACTTAATGAGACACTAAACTGCATAATTTTCAATAAAAAACTGGAAAAAATGGGGCGTCCTAAAACGTTTGGCAGTGTACATAAAATCAAACTGTAGCCATGCAGTCTGTATCTGCTGTGCTGTCTGTCTGTGTTTTGAGTGTTGTGTCTCTTAATGTGCATATTGATTGTATTGATTGTCAATGTTTTTCTTTTGCATGTGTTGTTTTTTATGTGTGGCCTCATAATAATGTAATAATAATAATACGCAGGTTTTTACCTTTATTGTTTCACAAAAGTTTAAAAAGGGAATGTCCACAGTTTGGATACACAATATTTGAAAACAATTTATCAGGAGCAAAGCAAAAGCCAAATGAAAAAATAGAAAACTTATTTCTGTGTAATATACTGGGAATCACTATGGAAAGTACCTGATTCAATGGTTTATAAGGAAGTGAATCACTGGCAGGATTTGTGGAGTGTTTTGATGATGAGCCACGACTACAGGTGTGTCCAGCTGTTATATCCCGTGGCTACTTTGATGAGTGAAAAGTCTGAATACATTTTGGTCTATAAATTGATTCCTTGACTTCTTTTTAAACTCCAATTGCTAATCTGCACTATGCTAATCTAGTGTAAAGATTATGTTCAGTCAGGAATCCATCAGCATCCTTGAGCTGTAATGCAGGCTTTCTCATGTCCTGTCCTTCGCCTACACCTTGCCTTATCACAGGCTCTGTATCTGCCTTATCTTAGACTCTGCTCTCTCCTGCCCTGAAGTGGCCCCTGAGCTGTACTGCAGGCTCAGGCTCTGCTTTGCTTTATGCCTTTGCTATCCAGAGCCCTCCCTAAGTTTTCTAACTCATCATGATGCATGTTTATTCATGTTATGTCTGACCGTGTGCCTCTGCGATGCTGCTGCTAACATACATCTGTTCTTTAACAGGAAGGAACTTCCTACAACAGCAAGACTGCTGTTTCTTTTCTTCTGCTGTAATTTCTATCACTGCTTGGATTTCATTCTGCTGTGAGGGGCCATCAGAGTCCAGTTGGCAAAAAGCATAATTGAATTTTGTATATCAGCAAATCATGTTCACTTTCTTCACTCATCTGTCTGCTTTCCCACGTGTTTGGCTGTCAGACTATTCTTTTACATCACTTCCACTTTCCAATGCTGTAAAATTCAATGATGACATCATTGTCCACCTTCCTTTCAACACTTCACATCAGAGAGAGCAGCTAAACAAGACCACACAGTGAAAGGCCAATACGTTCGATTGTTGCTGTTTTACACCCAGTTATGGACAATGAGTAGTGATGACATCCTTTGTGGAGTTCAGGAAGCAGAAGAGATATGGGCATAGTTCTTTCTGGGTCTATACTTTTTATTTGATGCTTTAATGGTCAGTAAGCTTTCCTAGTAAGTATAAGTATATAAATGTTAAGTATACTTCTAACATTTATAAGTACAGCAGTCCCTCGTTTATCGCGGGGGTTACATTCTAAAAATAGGTGAAATCCACGAAGTAGCCAACTTTATTTTTTACAATTATTATAGATGTTTTACGGCTGTGAAACCCCTCACTACACACTCTATACACTTTTCTCAGACAGGCATGAACATTTTCACACTTTTCTCTCTTGTTTAAACTCTCAAAGTTCAAACCTTTGTAGAAAAATAAGTCCAGTATTATAGAAACCAAAGATCAAACCCTGTTTTCAGGTCCAGAACATGGGAATAGAGCAGCTGCCAGAGAATTCAGCATTAATGAATCAATGGTACGGGAGTAGAGGAAGCAAGAAGAATGAGTTGAGTAAAGTTTGACTTATCTGACTGTTACAGGAGACACAAGATTAACTGACAACGGTCTACAGCCAATCAGGATGCAGAACACAATGCACTGTAAGAAAAAAATCATGCAAAATTGCAGAGAAAACAAATCCGCGAAACAGTGAGGCTGCGAAAAGTGAACCGCGTTATAGCGAGGGACTGCTGTGTATACAAATGTTAGCAGTATTCACTTTCTTTATTCTGTACAGTTCTCTCTGTTCAGACAGCAGATGTTTCATGGCTTACGCGCCTGTGTTAATTACTATCTGCCTTCAAAAGCAGAAACTTAAAAATAATATTATATATATATTATCCATTCGCTTCACTTCTGCTTATCCTTTTCAGGGGCGCTGGAGCCTATCCCAGCTGTCATAGGGCGAGAGGCGGGGTACACCCTGGACAGGTCGCCAGTCTGTCGCAGGGCTAACACACAGAGACAGACAACCATTCACACTCACATTCATTCGCACATTCACACCCAGTGACAATTTGGATTATCCAATTAACCTATCCCCACAAGCTGCACGTCTTTGGACGGTGGGAGGAAGCCGGAGTACCCGGAGAGAACCCACGCAGACACGGGGAGAACATGCAAACTCCACACAGAAAGACCCCGGCCTGATGGTGGAATTGAACTCAGGACCTTCTTGCTGTGCGGCAACAGTGCTAACCACCGCGCCACCGTGCTGCCTTATATTATATTATAATTAATATAATTATAATTATACTATAATTATATAATTGTAATTATTATTAGATTATAATTATAACTATAATAATTAAATAAGTCCATGACCAGTACAAGTAACTCACTATACTACTTCTTCCACAGCAAAAAAATAAAATAAAATAAAAAGAAATAGAAATGTCTGATCAAAGCTGCTAAATCTGTTCAAAGTTAATCACAGGCTTCTGTTTTACTGAAAGGAGTCCCAACACACCGATAAAAGCAAACGAGTAAGCTCTATACAAATTCACAAAGACTATCAGTTGCCGAATTGCTGAGATGTGTGATCTGATTCTGTTGCCACCAGAGGGTGACAGAACACTATTCTGTAACACCAAAGACCCACACCTGGCACAAAAGGAGCACTGTAGCTACAACAGTATCAACAAAAGCTGCACATCATGAAAGTTGTTACTTCCAATCTGAGTGAAATGCAAAGATCATCTTTGGATTGTGTTAGAAAGGTACAAAGTCTCAGCACTGAATAGCCATAATAAAACAACCAAGCCAGACGTACTGATTCACAACTCTCCAGTAATTTGACTCAGGTATCGTTGAAAGAAAGAAAGAAAGAAAGAAAGAAAGAAAGAAAGAAAGAAAGAAAGAAAGAAAGAAAGAAAGAAAGAAAGAAAGAAAGAAAGAAAGAAAGAAAGAAAGAAAGAAAGAAAGATAGATAGATAGATAGATAGATAGATAGATAGATAGATAGATAGATAGATAGATAGATAGATAGATAGAAACATACATACATACATACATACACTGGTGAGATTGTGAACAACACGCACTCAAACTAGTTAGAGTAGTCTCATTGTTTTAATAGGACAACACTTAAAACAAAGTTTTCTGATGCAACTGAAAGTATCCATCAATCCTATCTACTCGTACCTCATGAAACACGTCTTACCTCCCCCGTCAGAGAGGTGAACCACTTCTTTCGCTCTTTTCTACTTGGTGGTTTTGAAGGCATGTTGACTTCTCTTCTTACCAGGGCAGCTAAAGAGAGACAAACGAGATCAGAGAAGAAATGATTCAAATTTTTTTCATTACAAAGCTTCAGAAACATTTCAACATATTGCATCTACAGTTCTAAAGCCTGGAGCAGCTGTACTCCATGGAGAAACCTGACCACTGTGAGAAAGTATCTGGGAACTAGATAAAAGCATTTCAGAGTGAAATTTGCAATATGATTGGTGAAAGCCCAAAACTTTGCCATCAAGACAACAAGAATGTTTCCAAAACTACAGCAATTAGTTTCAGTTCCATTAAATGCAGTAAAGTGAGATAAACCTGTGCTAACTTTTTTGAAATATTACTGTTTCAAAGGTTACAAGACCCACAGGCACACATGCAGACAGCTTCAGTGAAGCTCCACGTATGTGGAGCTGGTTCCAAAGGAAAAAAGGCTTAAAATGACAGGCAGACATTGTCTTTCTATGAGGGTCCTCGCAAAGACTAAGAACGCTCTCTCATCTGCTGACGTCGAGAAAGTAATTCATGCCTTCATTTCACCCAAGCTTGATTATTGCAATAGCCTTTCTTTTGGAATTGGACAGGCTCCGCATTCTTGACCTGTCTGAAATGTGACAGGCGCACATAAAAAGACCATTTATACCCCGTTCTAGCTTCTCTAAACTGGCCACCTGTTAGATTCAGAATTGATAACAAGATTTTATTGTTTGTTTTTGAGTCATTAAAATTAAACACCTGATTACCTTTCTGAAGTTTGCTGACTTTGCCTTTTTTATTTACGCTCCCCTGCTATGTGTTATTCTTTTTAGTTGCACAGGACTTTGGTCAACTCTTGTTGTTAAATATACTTTAAAAAAATTAGACTTGACTTCACCAGATTTGCAATAAATGAGAACACCCCTGCAATAAGAGGCGATCTTCACCCGGGCTGATGTCTGTAAAAGCCAGAGGAGACTGACTGTTCCGCAGGCACCAACAGCACACGTCCTTTTGGACACCATGCTGGAGTAGGATGTTGTTTCATCGTGTTTCAAGTCTGCCACTGATTCAAGCTGCCCCAAAAATCCACCATTACATTTGGTAATGACTACCACCCTGAAGAAGTGCTTCGAGAGGCTGGCAAAGGACCACAGCATCCCTTTTGCTGCATCATGTATTCATCGCATTCAAGTTTGCTTACTGGCCAAACCTCTCCACAGAGGACACCATTTCCTGTGCTCTTCACCTGAGCTTGGCACATCTGGAAGAGTTACGTCCAAATGCTGATTGTTCACTTAAGCTCAGCAGCTGGTGAGCAAACTGACCTCCCGGGTATCAGCACCTCCTCAGTGACAGAGCTCAGCATCTCTAAATGAAACATTTCATGTAACACATTCACTGTCCAGTTCATTAGGTATACCTGTGAACATCTCATTAGCACAAATTAATCAGCCAATCACAAGGCAGCAACTTATTTGTATTTTTGCATTTGGGCAGAGAGAATATTAACTGACTGATGTTAGAATTTATTTTTATTGTAAAGGCTATATACCTCATAATTGTTAGGTGATGGCTGTGTGCGGACAGGGATAGGACCCAAGGTGCAGACTCCGGAGACAGAACTTAAACCAAAACAGCTTTAATGCTGAACGCAAAATTACATAACTGGAACAAAACTCAAAATAAACTAACACCGGTGGATGGGCAAAACACACAGCAAAATAAACGGTAGATCGCGACACCGACATAGAGAAACACAGGGCTTAAATACACAGAGGGAGCAATCAGGGAATGAATAACAGGAGGGAAACACAGCTGGGGCAAATCAGAACTGACGAGACAAAAGGAAGCGTAAACTGAACACACTGAGATAAGACAGAGACCTTCAAAGTAAAACAGGAAACACATAACACAGACTCACATGCAGGCACTACAGAGGGAACAGAGACGTGGGACCAGGGCAGACACAAACACTGACTGAACACGGGGATATAGGAACTAAGGATACACAGAGACGCGAACTAGACAAGGGGATACAGGTGATAGGGGAGACAGAACAACTAAAGAAGACAGAGACATAAACCATAAGACAGAACTCAAAGAAACCAAAGACTAAAAAGTGTAAATAATATAATAAACTCAAATACCCTGGGTCAACGACCCAGGCATCCTAACAATAATTTGTGTGTCTGTGTTTTGTCCTGTGTTGTACACAGATGTGCACTGTAGTCTGGTTTTGGATTTAATTCAATTCAATGTTATTTATACAGCCCCAAATCACAACAACAGTCGCCTCAAGGTGCTTTATATTGTACAGTAGATCCTACAATGATATATACAGAGAAAAACCCAACAATGATATGACCCCCTATGAGCAGCACTTTGGCAACAGTGGGAAGGAAAAACTCCCTTTTAACAGGAAGAAACCTCCAGCAGAACCAGGCTCAGGGAGGGGCGGGGCCATCTGCTGTGATTGGTTGGGGTGAGAGAAGGAAGACAGGATAAAGACATGCTGTGGAAGAGAGACAGAGGTTAATAACAGATATGATTCAATGCAGAGAGGTCTATTAACACATAGTGAGTGAGAAAGGTGACTGGAAAGGAAAAACTCAATGCATCATGGGAATCCCCCGGCAGCCTACGTCTATTGCAGCATAACTAAGGGAGGATTCAGGGTCACCTGGTCCAGCCCTAACTATATGCTTTAGCAAAAAGGAAAGTTTGAAGCCTAATCTTAAAAGTAGAGATAGTGTCTGTCTCCCATTCTACTTTTAAATACTCTAGGAACAACAAGTAGGCCTGCAGAGCGAGAGCAAAGTGCTCTAATAGGGTGATATGGTACTACAAGGTCATTAAGATAAGATGGGGCCTGATTATTTAGGACCTTGTATGTGAGGAGCAGGATTTTGAATTCTGGATTTAACAGGAAGCCAATGAAGGGAAGCCAATACAGGAGAAATATGCTCTCTCTTTCTAGTCCCTGTCAGGACTCTTGCTGCAGCATTTTGGATTAGCTGAAGGCTTTTCAGTGAGTTTCTTGGACATCCTGATAATAATGAATTACAGTCGTCCAGCCTGGAAGTAATAAATGCATGAACTAGTTTTTCAGAGGGGCAAATTTTGGAAGAGAGCCGGAGATTGATAACATGATTTAGACTGCTACACACAGATACTTCCAGACACAAACAGAGAGAAGTCTCTGAGGTCTGCCTGCTCTAGAGATGGCACCAAGTTACAAAACTTCAAGGCTGACGTAAAACTTTAATAGAAATGGGAGTGTTGCCTTCAAAAGGCTGATCTCTATATAAGGAGATGTCAACTGAGGTGCAGAGGAAGACACGTGAGCTCAGACCTAAGGCCACCCTTTCAATCAATCATGTTAACGTTCGGTTGCCTGGGTGCAGCAGTCTTTGTCTCTGAGCCACAGAGGTCCGAGGTGCCATGTAAAACTAATTTCTAACAGTTTGATAATAAATCTATGAATAAATTGATGATAAAATTGAGCATATGTGTCTTCTCTCATAAAAAACCAACAGTGGTAGTTCTCTGGGCAAAAATTCAAAATGTCAAAGCAGAAAGACTAGACTGCTTCAAGCTAACAGGAAGGACCATGAAGTCAAAGAACCACTTCATACGACCCAAGTGTACAAAAGAGCATCTATCAGGGCTCTAGAGTGCGACCAAAATTGCGTTGAAAATACGACCTAATTTCTCAGTGGTGCGACTAAAAAAAATCCTAGGTGGCACTGGTGTGACCAGCCGTTAGAGATAACAAAAAGTGTCCGCAACTCGGAAAGCCTCCATGTGGTCAACAACTGACACACATTATGCCCCTATCGTGATCTAAACCAATCAGAGACAGTCAGGGGTGGGACCTCTCTGATTGGCTGTGGTCCAGACATTCCTGTCGATGTCGATGTATGTTTGAAAGTGCAGGCGGATAGAAAGAGGTGAGCACGGGGGGGTTTCAACAATCGATTTTCCGATTAAAATGGATTTTAGCTTGAATGATGTGATATTGATTCATTAAATCCTGAATCGATTTTTAAATATAAATGTATTTTGCCAGAAACGCCAGAAGCTCACAAAACGATTTCAACAGCCACCAAACAGCTAAAACAGTAAATGAGAGCAGGTACACGGATTCCAGACAAAGACGTGAACACACAGCGTGGACCTGACGCGTCAGTGAGATGTCAGCTTTCTCGTACACAGACACGCCGTCGGGGCTGAAGGTCAACGGCTCACACCAAAATGTACTTCAAGAACAGTTTCTCGAATCTGTTTTCTGCATTATTTGTTTGCTTATTGCGCACCAGTCTGCTGTTCAATACTGAAGAAACGTAAACTTTTTAAAATGATGACAATTTGCAAAACACTCAGCTGTGTCTGTAATCAAACCTCTGTAACTTTGCTTCACTTCAGCAGCATCAGGTAATGTTCATACGTTGATTCATGGTTTTCTTTGTTTTTGTTCTACTGCAGAATATTTTTGAGGTCATCTGCTATAAAAAGCCAGAACAGGAAAATCTGCTTCTTGTTTTTCTGTTTTATTCACAGTTACTTTGACACAAAGACCTCTGCTGTGATGCTCACACCTCTGATGAAGTCTCACAGCGTCAGTACTGATAAATGATCAGAATGATGATATTTCTGACTGTCTGAGTCAAAATTGAATTGAAGTGAATGGATTATAGAAATCAGCGATGATACCCAGCCCTAGTGGCTGACAGAAGAAGATGTAGCTGTGGGTAACGAGAAAAGGTGAAAAGAACGATTGATAACTTTTTTGTTAAGGCCTGATTCATGGCTCTGACACACAGCCATCAACCTCTCAGGTTATGTCTAACACTGGTTCGGAGACAGCATCACATAATGAGCCACATACGATCGACTCCGAGCCAGAGCCCACTGAAAGTAAAAGAAGGAAAGTGTATACATTTGGAAGAGAGCGGCTTGACCAGTTTCCCTGGCTAAGATACAGTAAAGCTGACAACATGATGCACTGCATTTACTGCTGTGGGTGTGGACAGACCGCGGCCGGCAATACTGCATTTGTGACTGGTGCTAATACGTTTTAAACTGAAACGCTGAAAAAGCACAGCGTATCCAGAAAACACATTACATGCTGTGATAAATGCACTGCCCAAGTGTCCCCTCTGCCCACGGCCTTTCAGCAGCAGGCAGCAGCAAACAGGTCGTCAGAGGAGCCGATGTGATGATTAAGTTTAACATTGCTTACAATATTACCAAAGAGTGCCAACGCACTTTAAGCACTTTTTCAGTAACTTATCTTTCTTGTAGAACTGTGCTCCAAATAAATAATAATAGACTGTATTTTTATGGCGCTTTTTGAGACCCTCAAAGCGCTTTACAATGCCACTATTCATTCACTCTCACATTCACACACTGGTGGAGGCAGCTACAGTTGTAGCCACAGCTGCTCTGGGGCAGACTGACAGAAGCGAGGCTGCCATATTGCGCCATCGGCCCATCTGGCCATCACCAGTAGGCAGTAAGTGAAGTGTCTTGCCCAAGGACACAAAGACCAAGACAGACAGAGCTGGGGATCTAACCAGCAACCTTCCAGTTACAAGATGAGCTTCCCAACCCCCTGAGCCACGGTCGCGCCCCAATGAAGAACTTTGTGTTGACAAGATTGTTAGTTAATCATTTACAAATCAATATTGGCTGTATGGACAGCAAATTTCCACCCCAAAAAGTGCACATGTAAAACTGCGGTGTTAAGCGATGTGGTTGAAAAATTTGGGTGCACCTAACTTTTGTGCTGGTGCACCTAAGAAAAAAAGTTAGGCGCACCAATGGCACAAAGGTAGTCTAGAGCCCTGATCTATGAAAGCAAAACCTATCAAATGTTGAAGTAGACTGGCACACTGACCAACTGAGCATAAACATCACAGCCAACCTGAGTGTTGTTGCTGATCATGTCCATCCCTTCAGGTCCCTAACCCTAACGCATCTGAATTTAAATAAAAACCACACAATCCAATGCACCTGCATGCTGTATTTCAATTTCAATCACACATAAACATGAAATATATCTAAGTTACATATTTAAAAATCCATATTTAAAGGAAACAGGAAAAAAGGAAATATTGAATGGTTAATTGCTCAAATTATATTTTTTGTATCATGTGTGATGGAGATCAAGAATGGCCTGCATTTGTATAGCGCTTTACTAGTCCCTAAGGACCCCAAAGCGCTTTATACTACATTCAGTCATCCACCCATTCACACACACATTCACACACTGGTGATGGCAGCTACATTGTAGCCACAGCTGCCCTGGGGCGCACTGACAGAGGCGAGGCTGCCGGACACTGGCGCCACCGGGCCCTCTGACCACCACCAGTAGAATGTAGTGATGGGATTTCCGGCTCTTTTTAGAGAACCGGCTCTTTCAGCTCGGCTCACTAAAAACAGCCGGCTCTTTCGGCTCCCAACCGGCTCTTCAGGTTGTTTTGTTGCTTTAATTAATTAATTATCAACAACAACATAAAATTATGCACAAAAGGAATTAGTAATGTAAAAAAACGTGGTTTTCTTTATGCATGTTTATACATAAATTTTTATGGGGGCCCCTAGAGACGAAACATGTACAAACTCCAAAACACATTTCTAGCATTAACTAAACTTCCAAAACAGAGCTACTAGATCACTTAAATTACACAATCGAATTCATATGTCTATTGTTTTTGTATTAATACACAAACACTCATATATATATATTAAAATAATTTTTTAAAAAAACCCTCATTTACCTGTTACTACCACACACCCAATCCAATTGTTGGTACTTCCTGGCTTGTGTAGCCACTAGGTAAAAGCTCAACACGGCCCCTAGCATCCTGGAGCACTTCAGTTGTGTTTTGGAGTTTGTACGTTTTGGAGTTTGTACTTGCTTTGTCTCTAGGGGCCACTGTAAATATACTCCACATAAAATGTAATAAATAAATTATAAAATACACAAACCAACTATTTACATTTCATACATTTTAACTTTTAACTACTTAAATTTTCAGCTTTTTCCTGTTAAACAAATTTAAAGTGAAACAACACAAAACACTGCAAACCACAACACAATCAAATATAAATTAAAATATGGAAAAAAAGCGACAAAAAGAAAAGAACGCCCAGATCTTTAATTAAGGCAAAGGTTGGCATTTAGAAATATTAATATCACACTCAACTGACTGCGTTTTATCTTCCCATTGCACTGATGGGTGGACAGTTCTCAGGTGCCTGTGCATGTTGTTTGTGGAGCCGGCTCTATATGATATCCTTTTCTTGTACACTCTGCCTTTGTTTTGTCAATAAGATTGAAATGGCTCCAGACTTTGCTTCTTTTCTTGGTGTCACTCATTTTCTTTACTGTACCTTTCCAATGTGACGGTGTTGTCTCTTGTTGCTCCCGGCTCTCTTTCTTTCCCTCTCCCTCCTGCTCTTGTTGTGTGCTACTGCTGTTGCGAGTGTAACTACCGCCCCGCCCCCTCAGCTCAGCGCTGAGCAGAGGGGGGAGGGGCGCAAACGCAAGGCTCTGTTTGCCGTCTCTGCTCAGCGCAAACACAAGGGTGATTTGCAACGTGAAGCGAAAAAAAGTGAAAGAGAGGGCAGGAGAAAGAAAAAAAAAACCTTGTTCACTTCAAAGATCCGGCTCTGAGAGCCATTTCGACCGACCCATCACTGGCAGAATGCATGCTTAGTTCTGTCTGGGAAGCTCACTGGTTTATGGCTTAAAAAGAAACTGCAGCGGTTCTTTTTGCAGTCTCTGCAATGATGTCAAAGCTCTGAACAGAGCTGTAGAAAACTTTTTAGAGGTGAGTGTACAGTACAATTTTCAAAATGAGTCATACAGAATTTAATTATCAAAAGTTACATTTTTATATTTACTAATATATACAATGATGAATCAGCCACAGTTTCCTAATTATATCTGAGTATGATATCCATCCTTTCAACATGCTTTTACAACCTAAATAAATAATCTAATGGATGCCTAATTATTTCCGACCATCATCAAAAACTTGTGAAACGGCGTTGAATAACATTTTCTTGTAAAGTTCACTGTTAAAGTTTTATGTGCCAAGTTGAGACTTTGTTTGTTTGTTCAGCATTGTGTAAAAGTGCTGAACGCGCTGAGCCACCATCCTCAAACATCAGTGGAAGACACTGACATCCAAAGTGGATAAAAGAGGTCCCATCGATCCCTGCCACAGGTCTCGGTGATGACATAATATTACTGGTTTGAACACACAGGTGTGATCTGTTAAGTATGATGTTATCAAGGCTGTCGCAGATACCGACAGAACCGTCAGCTTTCTGTCACCTCGGAGGAGACCAGCGGCAGCAGACGCGGAGACTCGTACCTTGGCCAGCTCCAAGAGTTCGCGCAGTCTCTCTGGAGTCTCTGTGGGTAACCGTCTGAGCGCAGCGCTGTCCGGTGTCTGCAGCTGACACAACGCCCAGGCCCACCGGGTCCGTCAGCCACCTTATCCCGTCACACTTCCTGGGATTTTCCTTTTAGTAACGGGACCCACAGTGCTGCACGATCGCAGATTCTGGTGATGAGACGCATGCGCGGTTTACTTAAGCGCTCGTGGGGGAGATCAATGTTGCATTAACGTGTCAGAAAAGCTAAAAGAGAGAGATGCGTAGAAAAAGAAAATAAATGAGCTCATTATATTATAGCAAAAACAAACAAAAAAGGAAAAATAAACAAAAAAACATGTTGTTTTAATGCAAAAGTCGTCCTTTTGCGTTTCTACCATTTAAATCAAAAATAATACGGAGGTGGTTCTGGTGGTTACCACTTAACTATATTCTACTTTTTTAATCAATAGAAGTTTTTTTTTCGCATCTAATGTCATAAAACAATTATAATGCTGAATGCTGAGGAGCCATAATCATAAAAGGTGCACTGATAACGTCAATTATATTTATTTTTTCATGAAAACATACTCATTCATAGCTTTTATGATAAGTAATGTTTTATTGTAACCATTGCTTTCAAAGACTCTGCATAAAAAAACTATATTTACATGCAATCTATGTTTATTGGCTTTCAAACTCTGTCCTGTATTAAATTCATTTTCCTCTCCAAAACATGTTGTTTATTACAAACTCAAAAAGTTTTCACTGAAAAAAGTCGAAAGTTTGGTGTTTTCTTTGGACATGAAGGCAGCATTACCTTTGCTGTAACTTGTATTTGTTCCAACAACAGTAACAGGAGTTCTGGTGACACAGTCTCACACAGTGTGCATGTGGTGTCAGCTTACCAAGCCAGCAGTTATGTTACGCTGGGAAGAAGCTGAAGTATCACTGCTGAGAGTCTCATTATGTAACTCTGTAATGCAACCTGCTCTCATTACAACAACAGCATACACACACTGTTAAAGAGTCTAACTAGCATATGGTGTCCTATTGTTCTGTTCAGATTAGAAGAATCCTAGAAATTAGAATCTGAGAAAATGTGATTTTCTCTGACAATACTAAATGTTAATTTACTCAAACTCATTTATAATACCACATCAGCAGTAAAAAGAAACCCAGTAAATTTGCAGCTGTTTAGTGTCCCCAGAGGTTTCACATGGTTTGTGTTCTGTTAGTCTAACAACAGAGACTTACTTAGACTTAGGTCCTGCTGTTTGCATTGGGCGGCAGATCTCCGCCAGCACAATCGATCAGCTTCGGCTGTCTAAGGTGTGTAACTCACCGATGAAAGTCCTCCGCCATGTTGTACGGGGGCGGCCTGGATTGTGTCTTCCAAGGGGTGGGTTCCATGGGATGGTGATCTTGGGCAGTTGGTGCGGGAGTTGGCACAGTGTTTGTCCCCCAAAAGGCCGGTCAGTCACAATGTCATTGAGGGGACATGTGGCAGTCCGGCGGTGGACTTCTTCATTGGTGACATGGTCCGAGTAAGAAACAGGGAGGATCCGTCTTAGACATGAGTGTTGAGCCACATTGAGTCTTTGGCGATTTTGGCTGATGTTTTCCATGTATCACAAGTGCAGATCGCGGTAGGTATAATGATGGAGTTGAGCAGATGGATCTTTGTAGCCCGGTCGATCTTCGGGATCAACCAGATCAGCCAGAGTCACTGGAAAACCGCACCCGCTTTCACAATCTGACACACGACTAATGATCAGCATCTCTGTCGCCTGCAAGGATGCTGCCCAGGGTGGTGAATTGGTTCACCTCCACCAGACATTGCTGTCCTACCTGTGGGATACTGTGCCGTCACGTAACCAATTCTCATGACCTTGGCCTGGTTCCCGCTAATCCGGAAGCCCACTTTGGCTGCCTCTTGCTCCAAGTTTTCATGTCATGGTCTTCATGTTTTTCCAGACGTCAGCCAACAAAACAATGCCATCTGCGAAGTTGAGGTCCGTCTGGCGTGTTGATGGACGCCAAGGTATCCCAAAGCCATCTTGGTCCATAGAAGTCTGCATAATAATAATAATAATAATAATAATAATAATAATAATAATAATAATAATGATGATGATGATAGTAATAGTAATAATAATGAGTAATAATAAATAGTAATAATAATTTTGAGCTGTGACTTAAATAAGGGAACGGAATCTATATTTCTTATAACTGGAGGAAGTGAGTTCCTGAGCCGAGGAGCAGAGCAACTGAAAGACAAGATGAGCAGAAGGAACAACAAGATGAGTGGCAGATGAAGATCTGAGAGAGCAGGAAACAGAGGTTATTTGAAGCAGATCACACAGATAAGGAGGGGCAAGGTTATGGATGCACTTAAACGTGAGAATTTAATATTTAAAGTTTATCTGAGCTTCTATGGGCAACCAGTGAAGCTGTTGAAGAATTGGGGTAATATGGTCTCTTAATGGAGTATGAGTTATGACCTGAGCTGCAGAAAGAAGAAGTTGAAGTTTATGGAGGGACTTATTGGGGAGACCAAATAAGAGGGAGTTGCAATAATTGATCTGGGAAGTAATAAGACTATAGACAAGGATGGCAGCAGCACGGGGAGTAAGGAAGGGACGAAGTCGGTTAATGTTAGGTAAGTGAAAGTATGTGTAACGATGTAAAATAATGAACATGGTTTTGTTGTGGTTAAATTCCTGTTAAACTTGGGATCGCAACCATGGGTTTATTTTGAAAGATTTGATTTTAAAACTTTTATTTTGAAAATCCGCAGTGGAAGTCTGCTACTGGTAAACGGGCTTTCCCTAAGCTTATCCCTTTAGTAGCAATGAAGCTTTTGCTGTGGTAAGTTCTTCCTCAGTCCGCCCTGACTGAACATGAGTTTAAAACATATTTGAAGATCCCCATTGAGGTTAACATGACAGCATTAACAGCATGAACTGCCCATACAGTAGCATCTGAGTAGATTTCAGTTTTATGATCTTGTTTCGCAATTAATGGGTTAGACGGTAGGAAAAATGGACACGCTGAGCTAGCAGCTAACAGCTAGAGGAGACTGTCGTGTCTAATAATTTGAAATTTCTCTTGATAGTTGGGCGGGATCCTGTTGCTGGAAACCCATGGTTACTCATGTCCCATGTTATTGCAGGTATGTGTATTTTGTGCTGCAGGCTAATTCTGTTTAAGAAGTACTGCTTATTAAGTTTTGCCCAGTAGATGGCAGCATTGTTCCATTTACTATTGTACATGAAAGGAAATTTTGGCTTTGGTCTGGAAGTGTATTTATTTTCACATGAATGCGCATTTAAGTGAATTAATTTCTCTTTTTTTTTTACCTAAACCACAATGCAGTAATATTTTTATTTTATTTTATAGAATGCACCCTTTCCTCATATCGGTCTCAGTGGTGATGTAGCGATCCTCTGTGAGGACGCAGCAACTGGATCGAAGGTAGAGGGTTCAGAATATTTTGATGAACTTTTCAGGGATGCCATATGACGCTATCAAATGCCTATGTGAAATCGACAAAATTAATCGAGAGATGCTGCTGGTATTCCAAAGTCTGTTCGGTGATTGTGAACAGGATTAAATTCTGCTCTGTGCACAACCAGCCACTGCAGAATCCGGCTTGTTCTTCCCGGAATTTCTGGTCCAGGGCCTTATGAAGTCTTCGGCTATAGTGTGATTCCTCAGTTGTTGCAGTCCGCCAGGTTGCCTTTCTTGGGGAGCTTTACTGTAACTCCTCTTAGCCAATCTTCTTGCACTTGTGCCGATGACCAACATAAGCTGACGGGGCACTGATGTGCTTCAGCATTTCTGCAGACACCATGTACATGCCCAATGCATTGCCATTCTCAAGGAGTTTGATCACGGCTGCAGTTTCTTCAGTGGTTATGGCGTCTGTCCTAATGTCCAAGTCATTCAGAGTCTTTTTGAAGTGTTCCCCCCCTGACAACAGAGGCCTCTAGTATAAGAGGAGATTTTGTCATATCCAGGTAACTTCAGGGTTAACCCCGGGTTTTCTGCTTCAAATGTGATTCACTTTTTACTGAGTTAAATCAGGACTTAACTTATGCCCTAATCTGGAAACTAGCCTGCTTGTTATGCCATTCCATGCTAAAACCACCAACTGTAGTTCACATTTTGTATCACATTGTTGCAGGAATGTGCATGTAATAATTGGTAATTTAGAAAATGTATAAATGTAGTTATACGTGATTCTATTCTGCTGCTGAGTGTATGTTCTTTAAGGCTCAGAACTGAAGGCTGCATTCAGGACTTTATCACACTGGTACATAACGAGAGGGACCTTGAACAAGTGTGCACACACGTACACACACAAACAGCATCTCACTTCATGCTTGCTCTTTCCCTAGCCTCTTATGTCACTTATATGTTTGGTCTTATTATTGTCTTATTTGTTGTGATTTCTGAGCACATGCAGAGGTTTTTGCTTGGGAAGCAACTGTCACCTTGTTTTCAGGGTCTTATGTAACATTCAGTGGTATTGAACTATGTAAAACTTTTCTGCTCTACCTAAAGCTAAACAGCTGAGAGCATCTTGAGGACTGCAGAGAAAAAGGTTTGCACTTTGAACTGTGGTGTTTCCACTGCTGAGGACTTTTGGACACAGGAGTCACAGATCCTTATTGACTTAGCTGCTGTTCACAGTTTTAAAAAGTCTTCATCAGAAAAAGCACTTGTAATTGTTAGAATTGATATTTTTTAGGTTGTCATTTGTGCTTAGAAACATATAATTATTTATGCTTGGAGATATATAATCATTTATATGTTGATAAAATATCTTAACCTTATTAGGTCTGATAAGGACTGTGTACACTCTGTGTACCATGAGATGAGAGGAAGCGGTCTCGAGTTGGCCATGTCATCAGAGAATTTCTGGAGGAGACAGTCACAGATGGTGAAGAGGAAAGGGGACAGAACAGGGTGCTCAGTTGCTGCAGTCTCACAAACTGTGGTCTGCCTGTCAGGAAGTCACTGATCCACTGGACCTGTGTATTGTTGAAAACAAGCAGTTCTTTTAATCTTTGGGCTGAAGGAAGGACAATACTCGGTGTATAAATGCTCAATCAACAATCATTTATTTCCATACAATTCAACACGTAAGAGCATTTGAACCATCATGATGGGGAGCTGCTGGCGGAGGGTACGCAGCAGATCTCAAAATGGTAGCCACTTTCACAGACTTTTATAGCTAGTAACAGCCCCCCTCCTTGTCATAAAAGCCCAAGCATTCACATTCTTTCTCTCACGGCGCCTAAATTATGACCTCGGCTCCTTGCTCCTCTGCTCTCTGTAAGGTGGGGGGGCATGGAATGTGGTCTATCTCTCCTGCCCTAGACACAAAGTCTCCTGGTTACAACTTTCTTCATATGATTCAGCAATAAAGCATTTAAAGAAAACAGTGTAAGACATTCACAGCCGATCAAGGATACAGAGTGATGCATATTTATCTAATGAACTACAAAATGATTATGTTCCTTTAACTCAAGAATATAATGAAAACTAAACTACATACAGATCACACACTCTATTTTAAAGGGTATAATATGATCTATAGCAACATCATAATTCAACTATTTTGATTACATAAATAAGGTAACATATGATAACAGAATAATCTGATAGTATTCTCCACCTGCATGTCTTCCAACTTCTCCCTCAGCATCCTGGACTGGATCATGTTATCGGGGCCAGAGAAGTCGAAGAAAATTATCCGAATTGTGGTGCTCGTTGTTATTAAAGCTTTAGCTTGAGTGTAGAAAGGAGCTCTTCTCTTCTGTGGTGGTTAAGAGAAAGTGATGTATGGTTCTAATGAAAACATTAGACAGTAGAACTCTTTTGCTTTGATTTTTTTTTTCAGTCACATTCTGTTTACATAATTTTTATTTAGACGATGTGTTCTCAAACTTCTACTTGCAAATGCATTTCTGTCTGATTCATCTTTTTAACACTCCTCATAGCATGAAAAATAGAAAACAGCGTTCACCTGGCATGTTCTTTATTTGATTAGACATTTACAGGAACAGGTCTCTGTTTACAGCTTATCATCCTCAAACTTTCAGACCAGTCAATATTTGCGTGGACTTTGTCCCTTAAAAATACATGACATAAACAGAACTGACCTAAACAGCTGTTTTCTCTCTTCTCAGTAATTTGGTCACTCTGTTATTGCCTCAGAGGTAATTTGTTGTTATGCATATCTCAGGACATCTGACTTTTCAGATGTTAAATGGATTTCCTGCAGGTGCTCCAGTAGCATACCGGCCCACAGTTTGTAGGATTCTCATGTATTTTTAAAACATGTCTGAGAATCACATTATATTTCGTATAATTACTATACATGTGTCTGGAGCTTCTTCTTTTCTTTTTGCCATAACATCTCAAAAATGTTGCGATGGGGGCAACAGAACCCTGGAACAGAAAGTAATACTAAGAAAGAAAGAACTGTTGGAACATTTTACACATGATTAGTTGATAACAGGTTAGTAAGATGATTCAGTCTAAAAACAGCATCTCTGATGGTATGGTGCTGCATTAGTGCCTAATGCCATAGCAGCTTTCACATCTGAAAAGGCGTACATGTTAAACAGTATGTACAGGTTGTAGAGCAGGAAATGCTCTGATCCAGACATCCTTTTTAGGGAAGGCCTTCATGTGTCAGCATGATGATGCTAAACCACATACTGCATTTATCCCAGCAGCATGGCTTCATAGCAGGCGAATGTAAAATGGCACGATTACTCAGTTCAAACATTTGATGTGTTTCTGTGTTCTATTGAGGATAAAATACAATTGTATGGAATTGTAATTGAAATTGATTCTATTTCTTGTAGTTCAAATACACTAAACCTTGAGCTTATTAAGCAATAAAATGGGGAGCAAATAGTAAGGGATACAATATCTGAGAGATCTTCAGTTTTTGTTTTTTATCCTGTTTTTTCTGGGAAAATCTAATTTGTGTTGACACAGTATTTCATTAATGTTTCAAACTAATGTACACACAAAGTTCACACAGTCCTGTGTGGTCTCCTGTTTTTCTGTTTCTCCTGAGAATCTTCACTTATCAGCAAAATGTTAACGAACTTCTTCTAGGAAAACCTTAATTTTTAAATGAAAAAAACAATAAAAGGGAAATATAAATTACACTATTTTGTGTGCATGTAGTGTTTAATTTATTTTGACTTTGCATGTTTCAAAGTGAGTACTGTGTTATTGTTCAAAAACACAAGTTAATTGAAGCTGTATTTGTATCCTTTTAATTAAGCAATTAATTCATCTTCTTAGGTATGAAAGAAAATTAAAGAAGCAGAAATTCAAACACCAGGAGGCACTGCAGAAAGGCTCAACAACTGCAGAATAAATGACAATGAGTGAAAGCATAACAAACATAACATAAACCAGATGTATTTTATCCAGATTTATTATTTTATTGTTTGTCATATTGTAATACTTGTCACACATCTTTTCAGAATGATAATTAAACTAACACTTGCGAATCTTTCCTTTCCCTTATGTTTTTAATATTTAACGGCAGGATTGGTAAAGTCCACAGTGAAGTAAGTTGAGCTGTATTCAGCCTGTCACTGACGGATCCAAGTGGATTCTTTTGCCCTGGACAGGGTCAGAGTCAGGCTCACAGTCAATGTCCATGTTGGTTGGGGTCGTACTACATTCATCAAACTCTCTAGCAAACTCCCAGAACTTGTCTCTTACGTCTCTGTTCACAATGCACAGCGCCCCGCCTCGTCTCTGATACTGGGTTTCAGCCCTGTTGACATCAGCTATACAGGTCCATTCACTGCTGGATTCACTGTTGGTCACACACCACTTTGAATGGTCCTTTGTAGGACTCCATGTACTAGCAGGACCCAGAACCTTTTTTATAGTTTTAATGTTGTACACATGATTGGGGCCTGAGCAGTCAGAATCGGCCCGATCTTTCTGGCAGCCCCACGTCTGCACATACACATGACTCCGAACTGCCCGGGCAATAGTGCGGTACAGGTCTCCATCTGCAAAAGGATCAAGGAGCATTTAAAGCATTTCCTGTCTTTTTGAAACATTGAACCTTTTAAAACCCGTTTACACTCACACTCTCTTCTCAGACACTGCATTTCAGCCATTGATGAAGACATAACGTCAGTAACAAAGTGAATAACAGTACGTGGATTTCAGATAGGCAGCAACTGTCGGCAGCTATAGGCAGCATTATAATATCATCGCCTAAATTTCTATTTGGATGTAAATACATATATGTTAACTGGCATTGAGCTAGGCTGATCCTAAAACCTGTCCTCTCTTTAAAGATTCCAAGTCATCCATTCTCATCCCCAATGATATTTGTCTGGTTTAAGACCAGACAAATATCACTGTAACCATTAAAAGCTTAACCAACAAAAACGGGTGTTATGGCAGCCAACTAGGGGGCTCCACTCACACCCAGGTTGCTGGGAGGTTTGTTGTCAAGTGTGTGGCGCAAAGTTATGTGGAGACGGATAAAGTCGGAGTGAAAAGCTGGAGTTCCTGTGTCGTCTGTGCCATACCTCCACAGTGTAATTTAAAGGATGATTATTACTTTAACCTTTAAACATGCAGACATCTCACCTGGCTCTTGCAACTGTTGTTTAGCAATGCTATAAAACCTCAGACCTCCTCTTGATGTGAGTGTTTGGTAATCACTCGATGGGGGAACTTCAACCCATTTTGTTGCATCTATGAGCTCTTGATGGAAATCATCTGGAATATCATGTTCAAATGGAAAAGCTCTGATGTACTGCAGATGTTTACCTGGAAAAAGTTAAACAAGATCTTTACTGTGAGGTTTAGATCAGCCTCTGGGCTTTAAATTGTGAAATGTCCAGAGTTCGAACTGAGCTTTTTACCGATCTGTATGAACTGGTTATAGTTGAAAGTTACACAGATGAACGTCTGAGCAAGTTGTAATCCAGATTCAGGCCAGAAATTGTTTTGGTCTCTTCTGAAGGGGAATTGAGGTGTGCTGTGCAAGAGCCAGACCCCAGGTCTGTCTCTTTCCACCATGATCACCCCTGTGGACAGTAAACAGTTACAGTGCTGGTCATAAAATAAGGAATAGGATGCATTTTATTCAAAGCACTTTAATCCTTTCACTGCCTTCATAATAATGATTCAGTCATTTTATAAGATCAATAGTCTAACAAACTTTTTCCAGTGTTTGTTTTATATGTTTGACAATGTGTTGTCTGTAAAAAGAAGCTTTCTTTACCTTTACTGTGGCCAAATGTGGTATGTGAGGAACATCCTGGAGGTTGATCACTGTAGCTGATGAATCCAAAGTTTGGCAGCTGTAAATCATACAAAAAAAAAAGAAATAATCTGCATTAACACTTTCACGAGACTTCCTCGGCCTACATGACAGCACAGTCTCATAGACGTTTGTGAAATGGTGAAAACACTGAATCTAATCTAATTCCTGCTTCTGGATGTGGATTTTTTTCTCCTGGTAATAAAAATTCCTCAGTTGCCTGAAGCTGTCTCATGTGATGCGCTTTTGCCTCTTCGACTAAAGTGGGCATGTTGTTTTTTTCACTTGTCCACTGACAGCACTACCCAGCCATTGTTTTTCTTCAATCCCTTGCATGCGCTTGTAATAGTTTCAACTGGATATGTCAGAACTACTGTTAAGCACCTACAATTTAAGCAAATCATTATTTCTCTCCATTTCATGGAGCTAAAATGAAAAATCATGATAAAACAGCATTCACACTTTAAATCTGCACGTGTACCTGTATTGAGTGTTTCCAGCATATGCATTAAATGATGTGTTTTGGTAGAGGACCATTACTGGACCAAACTAATGGTCTCACCATGTTTCTAATTTTCTTCAAGATTGGTCTCAGGGTGTGGGCCAAGGCACCAGATGGATCTTTGAGGTTCTTGTAGTCGGGTCTATTGTGCATGTAGGACTTGCTGTTTGCTGAATCAATGTACAAGTAGTTCATCTTGTTGTTATATCTTCTAGGGTTAGATCTAGGGATAATCTCTCCAGGTGCTTTGTAAATGATGAACCTGATGAGAAACAAACAAAACATGACATGAAAAGAAACAAACTCCAAAGTGAAAATGTTAACCTGTTAGATGCACCGGTTCACCCAACATCAGCCTACGCAGAGGTTTGATCAAAAACCCCTTCGTATCATATTTTGATGCTCTCCGTACACTCTTAGTGGCATTTTCCAACATGAGGAAGAATGAAAACTTCTTATTGGGAGGTAAAAAATTAAGCCACATACAGTCGGGCAAAAAAGCATTTAGTCAGCCACCAGATGTGCAAGTTCTCCCACTTAAAAAGATGAGAGAGGCCTGTAATTTTCATCTTGGATATACCTCAACTATGAGAGACAAAATGAGAAAAGAAAATCCAAAAAAAATCACATTGTCTGATTGAGGTGGGGGTGTGGTCTCTGGCCTGCTGCAGTATGGTGAGCTCTCAGGGCAGCGTTGAGGTGGCAGAGGAATTAGGTGTGGACTAAAATTAATCATGCTCTTTCTGCTCTATTTATGTACAGTGATGAAGGAGGTGAGGAGAAGAGTGTGAGGAGTCGTGAGAGCAGGGGATGCTCCTGGAGTAGGGATGGGTACCGGTATCCGGTGCCATGATGGCACTGGTTCTGACATAAACAGTAGTAACCAGACCGAAAAGCAGCGCACATTTCGGTGCTTTATTTCGGTGCTTTTTTTTCCTGAGCTGTGATACACTTTAGATTCTAGCCAATCATTTTACGTTTCCGAGGATAGTAGGCGGGTCCAGGTACGTACGTTCTTTTAGAGCAGAGCTACAGATTAAAAATGCCCAAGGCGAAGCGGTCAAAAGTCTGGCTGTACTTCACAGCAAAAGATGCAAACTCAGCAGCAACAAGTGCTTTAAGCTGATACTGTGATACTGTCAAAGGAGGTAACACCTCGAATCCGATGAATCACCTGGCGACGCATAGCATCCCCCAAGAACCCGAAGAGGAGAGTCCTGGCCCCTAGCCCTGCCAGTGTAGCAGAAATGATGAGGATGATGATGCAGCAGCAGCCATTCTTCTCTGCGTGAGTAGCTTAATGTTGTTCGTGTGTAATTTACGTTGAGTAGGCTAACCACGTTATTACATTAATGCATGTAAGGTGAACTAGCAAACATCATCATAGCTACATGCGGCTGTCTTCTTGTTTGATGCCAGATGCTCCCTTCACCCTGGCCAAAAAGGCTAAAATGACCAAAGAAAAAGTGGAAAACGGTTAAACATGAGAGGTTTTTGGACAAAGTTTGTGTTTTTTTCCATTGTTTAAGCACTGCTTCCAGCCTAGAGTGATACCATATATGCCCCATAGCTGCAGAAAAGGCTAACATTGTTATCTTTTTACAAAAAAACAGCTGAACATGAGAGGTTTTTGGACAAAGTTGGTGTTCTCCATTCTTTAAGCACCGGTTTGAGCACCGTTTAAGCACCGGCACTGTTTCAGAAGTACCGGTTTGGCACCGGTATCGGATAAAACCTAAACGATACCCATCCCTATCCTGGAGTTACCTGTGCTGTCACGTTGAAAAGTGAAACAGCTGAAAGTCGCAAAGAGTTGTGAGCACAGAAATCCTGTGTGTGTGTGTGTGTGTGTGTGTGTGTGTGTGTGTGTGTGTGTGTGTGTGTGTGTGTGTGTGTGTGTGTGGAGTCCGTGCCACACCAATTACTAAAGAATTTTTTGCTAATTATGGTGGAAAATAAGTATTTGATCAGTAAGAAAAGTTAATCACAAAACTTGGTTATATACCATTTGTTTTCAATGACAGAGGTCAGGAGGGGAAATCTGAACTGTGTATAATGTGCCATAGCCCCGTCCCCCAGGGCATGAAGCAGGCATGGAGGAGATCCAGGCCCCAGACATCCAGAGGCCCCAGAGTATAAGAGCCCAAGGAGGACCACTGGAGGGGCATCGTGCCACCCTCATGGGAAGGGGTGAGGATCCCCAGACGAGGCGTCACCCAGTAGCCACCGAGCAGAAGCTAGAGGGGGCTGCACCGGCGTGCCCGCTGGCTCTGCCGGCAGCCAGCTGTGCCAGAGTGAACCGAGCCGCAGGCCCAGAGGCCGGAGGCCCGAGGGCCCCCCGCACCCCGGAGGAGGCCTGACCGAGCAACAGGCGCCAGGCCCCGCCAAGTAGCCACCGGGAGTGAGCCGGTACATACCTGAGTGCCCAGCCCCGGACACCAAGAACCACCAATGCACCGACCCCTGAGGGCATCAGTCACCGGCAGGGAGTGTGGTGAGGGGAGATAGGGGAGAGACCTGACATATAGACACAGACACAAACATGCATTCCCACCCTCATGCACACATATACAAACACTCAGCACTCACCCAACGTAAGGATTGACATAAATGGACATGTACACACAATCACACTCCCCAAACATACTCTTTACCCCGGGTCCAGGTACCCTCGCCCCCAGAGGGGGAAACAGAACCCAGACCCAAGAGATGTTACCCTTCCTCCCCGGGTGGAGGCAAGCAGACCGTCCCAGGCTCCGCAGCAGCAGGGAGGCCAATCGGACAGCCAACATCTCCTCACAGCCCCCCCGCCCCAATGGCTAGCAGAGAACAGGGGTGTGTGAAGACCCCATACCTCCCTCCTCCCGCTCATGTGTAGTGTTGCTGCGTGTTGTTCTAAAGTGCATTTAAAACAAGGGAGAGCATGGTGCTGCTGCCAGAGAGCAGCAGGTGTTAGCACGGCCCCTCCCGAGAACCCTCAGTGTCTACATGGATTTAAAATTGAGAGGTGGGCACCAGCGCCAGAGGTAGGTTTGAGTACACAGACCGTCCACTGGACGCCATTAACGTGCCCACCCTCAAGGCCCTATATATATGTGTGTGTTATGAGAGTGTGAGTATTGTGAATGTCTAAGTTGTGAGATAAAATTGAGGCACAGGTGGCCAGAAGGGGACAGGGGGGGAAGGGTCTCCCCTGCACCCTTGTGACACACCCGCACCCCAAGGCCCTACCTGTGTGGGTGAGTGTGGTGGAGCGGGAAGAGGGAGGTAGCCGGGGATGGGGAGGAAAAGGAGGGAGGGGACAGTTGAGATGACATCATACAATCTAGTAAGAGTGGTTAGTTGCCTGGATCCAGCCACTCTTGCTAGATTGTATGATGTCATCTCAACAAGGACAAATTAAGTTGCTGAATTTCATGCAGATGCTACATAATTTAATTACGTTCACCATAGAAACATGGAATTATTTAGTTCAAATTACAAGTTTGGATCTTATGCATGTAACAACCATCCAATTTCATTTTTTTGAGTGCATCTTTTGCTCGTTTCTCCTCCTCTTCTTTTCTCTTTTTTCTAAACTGAGGACCTGATGGCTTTGAACTTTTCTTGTCCATCTTCCACTGGTTTTAATTTTGCCCTCCAGTATGAACACCCATCCCCTACAACCTACACCTTAGTTCACAGATTCACTTTGTCTATGGTTTATTTCTGGGATTTCACACAACCCAGGATTCAAATCATGAATACATGATGGACTTGGATTTACATCATTATGAATGAAATGTGCTCTATTTGGAAGCAGCCAGCCCCTCCCCTTTCGACGGGTTGTGTGAGACTTTAAATCATCAAACTGTAAATTTTAAATTTTAAATTGTTATTGATCCTTTACCCCGAGTCCTAAAGTGTATATTTATTTTCTTACTCTTCTTATATTTATTGTTTGTTTACTTGCACTGCTGTAACTGGAGCCTCGTCGTCTCGTCTCTATATGCTGGACTGTCTGTAGCGGAGATGACAATAAAGTTTACTTTGACTTCAGCAGCGAGCAGGCGCACCGAGGGCTCTCGCGCTCACTTTTCGCGTACAGAATTTCTAAAAAACATCGGTGCAAATTATAAGTCTGTATCATGATGTCTGGTGTTTTCGTGTTTGTTGGTTTGTTTTTATTTTTGTTTTACTTTGGTTGGTTATTAGACGCCGCTCCAGCCACCAGTGAATCCCCCCCCCCCCCTCCTCCCTGTACCGCCAGCAGCAGGCACACCTCGCAAACGGAGGGCGCCCTTACTCCCAGCAAACGGGTGATAGAAAACCGATCGGTGCCTATGCCATTCCCAATATGCGCTGGCTGACGTCGGGGCAGCATGAGTACGAGCAATTTTTTTTTTTGCCGATGCCCCACCACGATGCCGCCCCGGGCAACCGCCCGTGTCGCCCGTATCAAAAACCGCTACTGGCTGTGCTCAGTCGCCTAGTGCCTGAGCTCGGATCATACCAAAATTAGGGGGAATTTACGACTGTGCGCTATGTGCTTCGAATATTGTGTGTAGGTTTTGTTTTATACAGTTGTCAGTCAGGCATCCAACTATGAAACAAATTACAATCCAAAAGACCCCGGGCTTCTGAAAAAAGCAGAGTAATGTTTTCCACGTCTCACAAGTGCAGATCGCGGCAGGTATAATGATGGAGTTGAGCAGACGAATCTTCGTCATCAGGTCGGTCTTTGGAGTGAAGCAGATCAGCTGCTGGAAGACCGCACCCACGTTCACAATCCGACATACAACATAATGATCAGTATCTCCGTCGCATGCAAGGATGCTGCCCAGGTTGGGGAATTGGTTAACCTCCTCCAGAGATGGGATCCTGTGCCGTCATGTAACCAATTCTCATAACCTTGATCTGGTTCCCGCTAATCCACAAGCCCACTTTGGCTGCCTCTTGCTCCAAGTTTTCATGTCACGGTCTTCATATTCTTCCAGATATCAGCAAACAAAGCGATGTCATCCGCAAAGCTGAGGTCCGTCAGGCATGTTGGTGGATGCCAAGGTATCCCAAAGTCATCTTGGTCCATGAATATGGAACGCCAGGACTGCCATAATGAATTAATTAAATACACCATTAAATAATTAATTAAATGTGGCAATAATTAATTAAAAATTGGAATTAATTAATTAAATAAATAGTTATGACACATGTAATTAATTAATTATTGACACATTTAATTAATTATTTAATGATATATTTATTTATTTCATTTTGGCAGTCCTGGCGCCTGGCTCTCATCATGAAATTATTTTATCTGTCAGCCTCACCCATCAAACTCAGGGGGCGGGGTTAACGCTGATCGAGTCAAAACCATTGCTTTGGCCTGGTGGCCATTGTTTCTAGCACACAACAACCGGCATGTGGAAGCTAACAGAACTGAGCTTTGAAAAACCCTGTTTGTGTGTCACCAAATACCGTTTTAATATTTTTTTAGCCGAGAATGTAGTGGTTTAATCTTCATGTGTCTGGTCGGTTTGTCAAGATACAGCCTCTTTGCAAAAGTGCTTCGATGATTTCGGAGATGTCTGCCCAGTCTCACGGCAAAGCGTGGGATAGACCCGCTCGCCTCGCAAGCAATCCCACCGACAAAGCGCAGGCCCCGGTACACAGCTGTAGTAACCCCCGCTGACTTCTTTTACTGAGGTTATATTTATCGGTGTTTTATTTCCTGAAGTTCTTATGTGTCCTACGTGTTTCAGTCGCCAATTCTGAATTATAACTAAGATTAAAAACATGTTTAAGGAGGAGAGAGAGCAAATAAATCTGTTTAACATCTGATCTTTGGGTTTTTGTTCAGTAATCAGCGTGACCTGTGTATAAACGCATAAAAGAGATAACGTTGGTGTTTCCGTCATGTAGTAACTGCTGGCTTTAACTGTACAAAGGTTGTTCGACACTATGAAACACATACAGACTTCATGATGTTCGGCTAATATTTTTATTGTGAATATTAATCATGCTGACCTCGCTCTGTACACCACGCAGCGAGGTCAGCATATCCACGATATCCTCAGCTCCATGAGTTAACACAGAGTTTCCCAGCTAACTATCTAACTGCCAACTATTCCAGAGACGTGAAAATATACAGCATAAAGAAAAGTGTAAGAGACTCAGCAGCAGATTAGAATAACAGTTATACATTTAATAAATCACCAAATGAATCCAAGAAACGAGCAAACCTGTTCCGACAATTTGAATTTGTATTCCCTCAGCTGCAGACTCGCTGCTGTTTAAATGTTTGAAAAGGAAGATTAGATATAAAAAACGTCAAACATAGACTCAGTCTGCCTTCACATTTGATATGAGGCCAGCACGTATAGTGGCCTCAGCAGGCTATTACTGAAATACACGTGCTATATCATAAACTATGATATAAACAGGGAGGTCCTATTAACATGTTTAGTTTTAAAGGACACCTTCCTGCCTTTAGTCTCATTCATGAGCAGTATTAGTTTTCTTCTAACATCCAGAAGTCTGCACGATGTGTTTCATAGTTTGTAACAAGCCTTTGACAGGTAAACATAACATGACCGAAAAAGCAAAAAAAAAAAAAGAAAAAAGAGAGAGAGAGAGTGTTGAGATAAGAAGAGAAAATGCTCTCAATTATGGAGACAGGCAAATGGTTCATTTATGTTTGATGTGTGTTTATTCCTCCCTAAATATCGTCGGTGAAGTTCGCCATGCACGTCAGATTTTCCTGCGCATTTTTATACGTCTGCCAACAGAGAGAGAGAAAAAAATCACATTCTAACAGACAGCTGGTGCTTAGAATACAGTTGAATAACTATTAAAAAACAGATGATATTTAGATGATAGTTCAGTCTAACACATGTGCCAGTGAACCATTAAACGTCTGTGAAACTATGCAGTTATGAAACGTAACTTTAACCTCAGCCAAACCGATTTGCTCAGTTGTAAATAAAGCAGCGAAGTAAACGTGACCCGACAGACAGAACCTGAGTGAATGAAGTCCAGCGTTTAACCACTGAGAGCTAAAACTCAGCTGAGGTTTGAAAGCTGTGTGCCGGTGATTGGACATCAGCCGCCGATGAAGCTGTTCGCCTATAAAGTGCTCTGTAAGGAAACAAGCTCCAGCAGCTCTGCGCTCGGGGAAAACACTATATTTACTTATCTTGTGCAGAAAAATGCGCTGACATTGCGTTATATCGAGCACCGGCTGCCCAGTTAAACTGTGACTATCACCAGGTAACTAGGCGTGTTTCTTGAATTAGCAGCAGGTGTTAAACAGCTGACAGATGAGGAGGAGGATGCATGCAGGTAAACTGAGGGTCTGTTGAGCTGATCGCTGGTTTCGTGAGAAAAATGTCAGCTCGTTCTTTATGTTACAGAAGCACAGAGACACAAGACCAGGCGGAAAGAGACGATCGTTCAGTGAAAATGAGAATCTGCGAATGCAACATGTGGAACACGGAGAGTGGAATATGTAAACAAACCGGTTAACGTAACCCCCTCGGTGCACTCTGCATGCTAACTGTTAGCAGAGCTAGTGAAATCTCTGAAAACATCTGAGCACTTTTGCAAACATGTTCTATGTTGACAACCTGACCAGACATACGGCGTTAAAAGTGTAGCTGGTGACAGAAAAACGGGGTATTTTAAAACTACACCACCACCATTGCTGCCTGTGATTTGATCTGCATTCTGGGATAACTGGCTGCCCCAAGTCTACACAAGCAATCGATTATCTAGGATCGACCTGTTTTGACTTACTTTGCACGGCAACCAATCAAATGTTAGAGAAGCTGCATGGGCAGCGTTAACCCCGCCTCCTGAGTTTGATGGGTGAGGCTGACAGATAAAATTATTTCATGATGAGAGCCAGGCGTCAGGACTGCCAAAATGAAATAATTAAATACACCATTAAATAATTAATTAAATGTGTCAATAATTAATTAATTACATGTGTCATAACTATTTATTTAGGCAAGGCAAGGCAAGGCAAGGCAAGGCAAGGCAAGTTTATTTGTATAGCACAATTCAACAACAAGGTGATTCAAAGTGCTTTACAGAGACATTAGAAACAAGAACAAATAAAAAGCATGATTTAAAATTGATTAAAACAAGCAAATAACCTAACTAACTAATTAACAAACAAACAAACAAACAAACAAACAAAACAGTATATAAAATCAAAACAGATAAAATCAGAACAGTAGATAAAATCAGTAGTTAAATGTAAGTTTTGAAATTTAAGCTTAAAGTGTGGATTTGGTGCTTTATTCAAATGCAGCTGAGAACAGGTGAGTCTTCAACCTGGATTTAAATAAACTGAGTGTTTCAGCTGATCTGAGGCTTTCTGGGAGTTTGTTCCAGATATAAGGAGCATAAAAGCTGAATGCAGCTTCTCCGTGTCTGGTTCTGACTCTGGGAACTGATAAAAGACCGGATCCAGATGACCTGAGGGATCTGGATGGTTCATACTGGGTCAGGAGGTCATTGATGTATTTTGGTCCTAAACCATTCAGAGCTTTATAGGCCAGCATCAGGACTTTAAAGTCTATCCTCTGACGGACAGGCAGCCAGTGTAAAGACCTCAGAGCTGGACTGATGTGGTCCACTTTTTTGGTCTTAGTGAGGACTCGAGCAGCAGAGTTCTGAATGAGCTGTAGTTGTCTGACTGATTTTTTAGGTAGACCTGTAAAGATGCTGTTACAGTAATCAAGCCTACTAAAGATGAAAGCATGGACTAGTTTTTCCAGGTCCTGTTGGGACATCAGATCTTTTATCCTTGATATATTCTTGGGGTGATAGTAAGCTGACTTTGTTATTGTCTTAATGTGTTTTTCTAAGTTTAGGTCTGCATCCATCACTACACCCAAATTTCTCGCCTGGTTTGTGGTTTTTAGGTGTATAGATTGAAGTTCTCTGGTGACCTGTAATCGTTTTTCTTTGGCGCCAAAGACTATTACCTCAGTTTTGTTTTTGTTTAGCTGGAGAAAATTGTGGCACAACCAGTCATTAATTTCCTCAATGCATTTACCAAGAGCCTGTACAGGGCCTCGGTCTCCTGGTGACATTGTGATATATATTTGTGTGTCATCTGCATAGCTGTGATAGTTTATTTTGTTGTTGTTTATAATCTGTGCCAGTGGGAGCATGTAGATGTTAAACAGAAGGGGTCCCAAGATGGAACCTTGGGGAACTCCACATGTGATACTTGTCTGCTCAGATGTGAAGTTACCTATTGATACAAAGTATTTCCTGTTTTCTACGTATGTTTTGAACCAGTTTAGTACAGTTCCTGAAAGACCTGCCCAGTTCTCCAGTCGTTTGAGTAATATGTTGTGGTCAACTGTATCAAATGCTGCACTGAGATCCAGTAAAACTAGGACTGACATTTTTCCACTGTCTGTATTCATACATATGTCATTAAACACTTTGGTCAGAGCGGTTTCAGTGCTGTGGTTCTGTCTAAAACCTGACTGGAAGGCATCGTAGCAATTATTCTGTTTTAAGAAGTAACTGAGCTGTTGAGAAACTGCTTTTTCAATGATCTTACTTAAAAACGGGAGATTTGAGATCGGCCTGTAGTTGTTCATTGTCAAGATTGTCCTTTTTCAGTATAGGTTTGATTACAGCAGTTTTTAGTGATTCTGGAAACACACCTGATAATAAAGAAAAGTTGACGATCTGTAACAGGTCTGACTCTAAAGTCTTTGAGACCTTTTTGAAAAAACTTGTTGGCAGGACATCTAAACAGCAGGAGGAAGAGTTCAGTTGACCTAAGATGTCCTCCAGGTCTTTGCTGTTAATAGGTTGAAACTGTTTCATGGTGTTTAAACAGTTTTTTGGTGGACACAGTACATATCCTGGATCTGCTGTTGATGTACCAATTGCTTGTCTAATTTTTTGGATTTTTTCAGTGAAGAATTTGGCAAAGTCATTGCAGGCCATGGTCGAATGAAGTTCAGCTGCCACTGACACAGGAGGGTTTGTTAGCCTGTCAACTGTAGAAAATAAGACCCGAGCATTATGGCTGTTTTTAGTGATGATGTCAGAGAAGTAGGACCTTCTTGCACTCCTCAGTTGTAAATTATAATTGTGAAGTTTCTCTTTATAGATGTCATAATGAACCTGGAGGTTTGTTTTTCTCCATCTGCGCTCAGCTTTCCTACACTCTCTTTTTTCATTTTTCACCAGTGTGGAGTTTCTCCATGGAGACTTTTTCCTTCCAGAGATAACCTTCACCTTAATGGGAGCAATAGTGTCCATTACATTTAACATGTTAGCATTGAAGCTATTGACGAGCTCATTGACTGAACCTTTGGACAGGTCAGGTGTTAATGGGAAGACCTGGTTAAAAATTGCACTACTGTGTTCAGTTATACACCGTTTTGTGATCACTGTTGTTGATATATTTGTGTGGGCTGAGATTTTACTTTCAAAGAAAACACAGTAATGATCAGACACGCCCACATCAGACACAGTAACCTCTGAAATGCTCAGGCCTTTGGAGATCAGTAGGTCAAGAGTGTGTCCTCTATTATGTGTGGCCTCTGTTACATGCTGAGTCAGCCCAAAGTTGCCCAGAGTGTTACTCAGGTCTTTAGTCCCTTTGTCCTGAGGGTTGTCCACATGAATGTTAAAATCCCCAGCAATAATTACACAGTCAAAATCAACACAGATCACAGACAGCAGTTCACCGAGGTCATTAAAAAAGTCTGTGCAGTATTTGGGAGGCCTGTAAACATTAAGAAACACAACTTTGGATGGGGCCTTCAGCTGTAAAGCCACATATTCAAAAGACTGAAAACTTCCAGGAGATAGCTGCTTACATTGAAATGATTCATTAAATAAGACAGCAACCCCTCCTCCTCTCCTGCTCGCCCTGACCTCACTGATAAAACTGTAGTTAGGAGGGGTCGTCTCGATGAGAACAGCTTCACTGTTACTTTGGTCCAACCAAGTTTCAGTTAAAAACATAAAATCAAGGCTGTGCTCAGTGATTAAATCATTAATTAAAAATGTTTTCCCAGCTAGAGATCTAATGTTTAATAAAGCCAACTTAAGTGTTTTAGAGGTATTACTTGTCCCCTCGTGTTTGGGAGCAGTCTGTGGCACACAAGGTATGTTTACTATGTTTAAAGATCTTTTAGAGTGCAGCTCTCTGTGTTTTGACCAGGCCACATGTCTCCTGTCACCTAAAAGTACAGAAATTTTAAAACCTTCTAGTAAACAGGGTCCCAGCTTCTCCTGGGAAAAGTCATCACTGCCATAATCCTCACAGCCCGGACCCTTCACACATCACACATCAGACTGCGGAGACAGGGCATGAAGAGGAACTAAGGGGGGCGAGGCTGGGCAATGTGACTTCGATTGCTCTGTTGAGGGTGGGGCTCGATGGCGAACCTTTGGCCGCTCTGGTGGGGGGTTTATGGGGGACAAAAAGGGATTGGGACGGGGGGTAGATCTGAGCCCAGCATTGACCCGCTCCATCATCTCCTCAGTGAATTTCAGGTGTGGGGAGGAGGGAGAAAGGGAGGGGGAGGAGGGTGATGGCCTGTCAGGGGTTTGGGGGACTGGGGAAGGTCGTGGTCCCTTGTCCTGGTCGTTGGTGTTGTTGAGAGAGTTGGAGGCAAATAGGGACCCCTCTTCTTGCCTTAGATGTCTCTCCTTTCTGAGGCTCTTCCTCAGATGCCATGGATGTCTCTCCTTTCTGAGGCTCTTCCCGGGTGGGGGCAAATGGAGCTCCTCCTCAAGGTTTCTGCTGGGCTTTGTCTGTTCTTGGAGTACTGTTTGTTCCTCTTTATGAGATAACTCCTCGTTTATCTCAGCCTTGGCACCAAGCACAGATGGATTATTAATTAATTAATTCCAATTTTAATTAATTATTGCCACATTTAATTAATTATTTAATGGTGTATTTAATTAATTCATTATGGCAGTCCTGGCGTTCCATACATGACAGTCCGCATGATAATAATAATAATAATAATAATAATAATAATAATAATAATAATACATTATATTTGAGGGTGCCTTTCTGAAACCCAAGTTCACCTTACAAAGAGAAAAATGTATCAATATAGCAGTAGATTAAAAATAGATTAAAATAAATTAAAATAGCAAAACAATAAACAATAAACAAGATTTGACAACATCTGTATTAAAGTGAGTAAGCCATACAAGTATGTTTTGAGCTGTGACTTAAATAAGGGAAGAGAATCTAGGGGGACACTGATTCAGGGTCTCTTTGAAGTGTTCCACCCCTGACACAACAAATCCAGTAAACGTGTTTTTATGGTTTGGTGTAGTAATCTGTCCTCATCTCTTTTTATTTAAATGTTTTTTTTCTCTGTACTTTATGTTTATTTTATGGGTAAAAGTCCTGTCAGCCTTCTGCTGAGATCTGTTCTGTTCTAATAAACCCAAATTTCAGGAACACCTTTGGAGCTGTTCAGTTTAGCACCACTTAGCAGTCAACAAATGTTGTCTGAAGGTAAAGACCCTACAGTGTTAATCTAGCACACATGCTCAGTCTGATTTCATTTGGGAATAAAAGGTGAGTTTAAAAAAAAAAACTTTGACCATAACTGACTACATATACTGTATCATCAGCTCAGCAACCACAAGGCAGCGATCCTACCTTAAAGCCACTCTGGATGTTATTATGTCTATAGTATATTATTTTTATTATATTGGTAAATGTTGGGATTGTCAGGTATCCTGTTTGAAGAAAACACGTCGCAGCCACTTAAATGAATGTATATCAACGTATTCACATAAAGAAACATTTATTTCAAGGAACATAAAAATGCTCAAATTTTAAAGATGACTTATTTTGTTCACGTGTTAGCTGTTTACTCGTTTTATGAAGAGGTGGATGTTGTCGTTAGTATCCCAGATATCAAATACTGATTGAAACAAAGTTAAATCAGTATCAGGCAATTCTGTTGAATCAACGCTGAAATCTGATATCTGCAACTCAAGAACTATATAAGGATATTTAACATTAATTGTACAAATGTTGCTGTTTACAAAGCACAGATTATTTTAAGAAGTTTACATTTAAGAATTTGTGAGCAAATGGTGCATTAGGTTGTAATTGTGTGGAAATATGTGTTTAAGGATATAAAGACGTACATTTAATGAGTTACAGTAAAAAGAAGTCCCTCTAAATGTTAACATAAACGGAAAATATCCGTCAATGGTACCAAAATATAACGTGAATTTAACATCCGTAGCCGATATCGGGCTTAATTTGATTTTGGGGGACGTACGTTGGAAATGCCAGTTTTGGCACTATTTAGGAACAGCTTTCAGATACATAAAGTTGCCTCTGATGTCGCTGCTGATGTGACGTTAAATATGAGGAAAGCAAAGAGGGAAACCTTTACGATGTGTTTTAAACGCAGAGGAACAGGGCTGCTTATGCGCCATAATCACCACAAATGATGCCATAACACCTAAGCGTGAGCAGCGTGTGGCAAAGCAGCATTCATATTACGTTTAAGAATATGTGAAACAGACGTTTTTGCATGCACATCCACTTTGGTGGTCCACCGTCAGCCCTCCTCAGTGCGTCTGCGCTCTCCCCCCCATTCTTTCCTCCTCTCGCTCTGTTGCTCAGGCGCTGTTCTCTACCTAACAGCAAGCGGAGAGAAACACACAGAACCGCGCTCCCAGCAGCTCACCAGCAGCTCACCAGCAGGTATAAAGGGTCGCGCTGGAGGGAGCATCGGGTCCCCGTGCTGAACACTGAGCGGTTGTTGCATACTGCTATACACAGCGGTATGGAGCGCTCCTGATTCCAGCAGGACGCCTGGAGGAGCGCAGCCATTCTTTCCTCGTTACATCTCGGATCTGTTTGGACGTTCAGAGGCCGACCATGTCTGTACGAGAGAAGAGGATCCAGACTAAAGACAGTGTTAGCCTGCTGCCCTGCTTCTATTTCGTAGAGGTGAGTCAGGCTTTGCTTTGTACCTCCATCAAACGCCTGCTACAGCGAGGATGTCATTTGATTTGATCGTATTTATATCAGAGCTGCATTATTATACACGAGCCTCTATTAGTAGGTGCGTTATATGAAGCTATATAAAAATAGATAATTCTAATTGGTCAGCATTAAAATGCAATAGCCTGTGATGAGCAAATGGCGCGCACGTTTTCATCGAGATTTTCATCCACTTAAAGTATGTGATAAAGCACAGCATCCCCCCTTTACCCCCTCTGCTTGTGCTCAGCACAGCCACCTGTTCTCATTATCAAAATAGGTCAAGTAAAAGCCAATGGGCTGCTGCTTTTTTCTATTTTTTAAGTAGCTGTGCAGCTGCAGCTATTGAATTTTATATTTCTAATATGTATGATATTAGCTGCTCACACAGTAAAACGCTGACATCTCAACAATCATCCGTGGTAATACACACAATATCACAACGTAGCATCATTTCTTAATTTATTTTTAATTTTTTCTGCTTTCTGTTGGATCCAATAGAAAGCAAAATGCAAACCACGAAAACAAATGTTTTTAAATTAGGGGAGACCGGGGATAGTTGTAACACTTCCAATTTCTCCAATCAGGGCTAAGTTTCAAATGATGTGACTCATCCTGTGCATGCCCAATTCAGTTCTGCTATTACATGTGAAAAATCAGCACATTTTGTCAAACACAGACAATTTAACATGAAAAAAAGTAATTTGTATGCCAAAAAGTAAGTTTTTCTACTTTATTTCAATGTGTAATAGCATTATCTGCTTTGCAGTTAAACTCATCAAACTTAAATTGTGTTATTTGTATGTCTATGGGGATATATTCTGTGTAGGTCTTTAGTGCTAATGTTTTAGCCGTTGGCTGTAATGTTAGCTAGTTCATGGCTATAGGAGTCTGGGTCAGTTGTAACAATAATGTATGTTACAACTTACCGCACTATTACTTTAACTTATATTAAACAAGTTGGGGCAACGACATCAGCAGAGAGAGGTTCACTGGTCGCTTTTGTATATGCGGTTAATGCCATTGGCAACACAATTCCTCCACTGTTTGTGTTCCCACACATACATTATGCAGACCACTGTGTCAGAGATGGACCAGTAGGAAGTACTGGTAGTGGAAATAAATCAGGATGGGTGCAAGAAACAGATTTCCTCATCTTTCTGAAGCACTTTGCAAACCACACCAAGGTAAGCCATGATAAAAAGTAATGGAATTGCGATGTTGGTGAACAAATACATTTTTCCAGCTTCATTGTTATGTTCAAAATTGGTGCAAGAGTTGTAGGTTATAATGCCCACTGAGCCAATGAGGCCAAACTCAAGGAAGACCAACCAAAATTAATGAAATATTCAGTTGCAGAAAATTCCATAATTTCTCTTTTTTGGGGGGTTGGAATATGTTCAAAAGCTAGATTTCTGCATTCTGTCACACACACACACACACACACACACACACACACACACACACACACACACACACACACACACAGCTACATAAATGGCTCTAAGTGCATTCATGTGTTGAATAAACAAAGATTACATGTTAATGTTTTGTTAGTACCCTTATTTCATTGTGTTACATTTTACCCCAGGATATGTTACAACTAACCCAGACTATGGGGTCAATTGTAACATTTCACTCTTTGTGCTTGAGACCATACCATGCAATGGGTAATTGTGCTGCAGAGAAAATAGCTGCACTATTTAATAGCAGAGACATGTAAATACTTTGCATTACATTTTGAATCCACTACCTTAAACGAGCTCCAATTTACAGACAGAAATGTCAAAAATGTTACAACTATCCCCGATCTCCCCTACATTTTAAGTGTTTGGGTTCATGAACATCAGTTATGAGACCTCAACATTTCTGAAATATGTATCATTCAAAAAGCAAAAATCACATATCATAATCATCAGATTCTGCAGAAATCATTGCACAGTCTCACATTCAGCTGCTGTTTTTAGCCCAACTTAGAATCGTCCATCTGCTATTCGTTTTTCCAGCCAACCCCCAAAATACAAAATGAAAACACGCTGGTTTTAACTCCTTCTCAATTTAAAACATTTTAGTTGCTGGATAGTTTTTAGGCTGTGAGTATACATCTAAGGGAATCATTAGACGTATAATATACCCTAAACCAAAAAGACCTTTGTCTAAGGACCTGGAATTAGTCTCCTGCCTACTGTAACAAAAGGAGATCAGAGTCAAAATTTCAAGTTGCAGGGTCTACACGAAAATGCTTTAAGCAGAATATTATGGAAAAAGTATGTAAGTGCATGTTAGGAAGCTGTAAAGTTTAGTCAGTAAAAAGAAAGTACACCTGCCAATTGTAAGTCTTTACTTCTCAGGAATAATACCACGATCTGAAGCACACTGGCATCAGATAATGGAAAGAATCAAAATATTACGAGGTTAGTTCAGGCCTCAAACGCTGTGGTGAGGAGTCAAGAAAGCTGTGGATAAACTAGAGACCTCAATGAACCGAAGCAATGTTTTAAAGAACAGTGGATCAAAATGAGTGTTGCTCACTATGTGTTTATACTCCTCTCTGCATTTAATTATTAGTTTAATTAATTATTAGTTACTATTAACCTCTGTCTCTCTTCCACAGCAGGTCTTTATCCTGTCTTCCTTCTCTCACCCCAACCAATCACAGCCCCTCCCTGAGCCTGGTTCTGCTGGAGGTTTCTTCCTGTTAAAAGGGAGTTTTTCCTTCCCACTGTTGCCAAAGTGCTGCACATAGGGGGTCATATGATTGTTGGGCTTTCTCTGTTCTCTTTGTATTATTGGAGGGTCTTTGCCTTACAATATAAGGCGACTGTTGTTATAATTTGGCACTGTATATATAACATTAAAATGAACTGAATAGAAAACAACTACTTGAAAGGAAGAGTTCTGCAAGCTGCTGGATTATGGTGTATTGAGTTGTTCACACAGTCCCCTGCATTGTGTCTTAGTTTTTGTTAAAATGACACAGTGTAATTTCACTTGTGTTGTTGTTCTCAGGTTGTATTTACCTAATCTATCAAATTTTGTAATTTCTTGTTATGTCCTGATAGTAAAACCTTAGAACTCAAAGGGGGTGCACTTTCTTTTTTACCATTTTTAGGTGACAAATTAGTGCATTTAGTGCAGCCATGACAGAAGCAGATGAAGGCCAACAGTGTAGCGGTGCATTTTTATTTTCACACACATTTATATCAGGAAAATCAGGTTAAAAGGTCGGTTACAAGATAATGAAAATGAACTGATGATTTCAAACACTGAAGCGCTGCATGCAGCTTCTGTTGGCCGTTGCTCATTCCCCCACTGCTATCTTTATGCATGCCCTAATTCACTGCTGGCCTTTGGCTCTACAGTTATACAGCATTATGTATAATATATGACTCCATTTAATACTGTGTGATAGGTATTTCTGGAATGACTGCAACATTTCCATGAACGTCTCTCTCAGCAGTGACATTGTCAGGGGATTCCCTGGATTTTGTTTTGGGAATCTTTCATTCACACAGCAGTGCGACCTCACTGCAGTTAATGTGGCAGAACAGTGAAAGTCAGCCTCGAGCTTTTTAGAATCACTGAAGCAGCTCACTGAAGGATTTTTGCTTTTCTATTTTTGCAAACAGCAGGAGGCTTAAAGTAGGTCAGTGCTGAAAGTTTACTGTGCCCAAAGAACAAAGTCCCTCGTACTTATTGTTGTGGTGAGAATGATGTGTACACCGATCATGGGCATGCATGTCATGTTAATGTGAGCTTCACATGATTTCTTTGAAGTCTTGTCTTTGCAGGGTGGACTGATTGTTCAGCATTCACCTTTAATACTTAAAACAACAACAATTGAAAGCACAAGTTTTAGTTAATGTTGGAGTTTCTCTAATTCACATATGCTCAAAAGCTTAAAACATCTAGCTGTTGATTTGAGGTGAAGTTGAAGAATTTGGAGGCAGTCCTCCTCCTCCTGTTTACTTTGTGCAATGTACCAGTACCACTGGGAGCAAACAGCCCCAGAGCATGATCCTACTGGGAGCAAAACAGTAAGTGAGTTAAACGTATTTATATGTCATTAAAGTTACAATACAACCAGAAATATAAATAATAATATAAAACAATGAGAAAATTAATTAAAAGCTTGTTTGCATAGAAATGTCTTCAGCTGCTTTTTAAAGAGTCGATGGAGTCTGTACAGCCTAAAGACAACAGAGCTCCACAGCCTTGGTGCCCAGGACCAACAGTGACCTCTGACCTGACGACCTAAGTGCTCAGGATGAAGTTTCAGCAGGTCAGAGATAAACTGGGGAGCCTCACCGTGCAGAGCTCTAAAAGATAAAACTACAATTTTAAAATGAAACCTAAAATTTACTGACAACCAATGAAGAGAAGCCAAAACTGGATTCTGGAGCGTTCTGTACAGTCTGAAGGCGATCCAAAGCTGATTTGAAACAAGTAAAAAGACCACTACAATAATCCAAACGAGAAGAAATAAAAGCAGGTTCTGCCTTTGACACCAGCAGTCTGAGTTTAGAAATGTTTCTTGGATGAAAAAAACAGTTGTTTGGAGTGTTTGTCAAGCGACATTGAACTGTCAAATATAACACTCAAATATAACACTCAAATTTCTGAGACAGCCAGAGCATGCTCGGCAGCTGGAACAGTTTTCTTAGGTTTCAAAGCCTCGCTTTTACTCCTCTCGCCGTTGTGGCCACGTAGCTCAATTCTCGTCTCATCGTTAGAACTGCAAATGTTCAGTTGAGCTTTGGAGGAGTGGATTTTGGAGCAGTTTGCAGTTTGACCCTGGAAAAGGTGTGCTTATGTACATTTGTCTGAACTCATTATGTTGGAATCTGCAGTTGTTTAGGAAGAGTTTCAAGAGACCTACCAACTAGTGTAAATTTGTAATTCTGCTTCTTTGACTTGACTTTTGTTGTGAATACCAGTCAGTCCAATGACTGTTGTTAAATCCTTGCTACGCTGCAAAGAGAAACGAGTAGTTGTGGTAAATAATGAGCAGTTAATAGACTTTGGTCAAGTTAGAAGACACCGTAGATCCTTTAGCACCACTTACTGAAAGGCTTGAATGCATGTATATATTTGTATGTATACTTCTGACCCTGTGTGGATTAGATCAGTAGTCCCCAACCTTTTTTGCACCACAGACCGGTTTATGTCTGACAATATTTTCACGCACCGCCCTTTAAGGTGTCGCAGATAAGTACAACAAAATAAAACCAAAAAAAAGAAGAAGATTTATTCATAACAGACGGGAAAAGACCCAGGGACACCGAGTTAATGATAAAAGCCCTGAAAACCATATTTCACACCGAAGCCTCAGCTCTCGCGGCCCGGTACTAAATGGCTCACGGACCAGGACCGGTCCGTGGCCCGGGGGTTGGGGACCGCTGGATTAGAATAAATCTAAAATAAAGTGAACCTTGTTCACCCACTTTCTTTTTGAACATGAATATTGTACAATCATTCTACCCCAGGAAAAAACATTTGAGGGGCAGACAGTAAGCAGGGCATTACTGCTAATCGAGTGAGTCAGTTTTGTGCAATTATAAGAGACTCACAGTTCATCTGCAGCTCTGGAGGCTTTGCTGCAGATTTTCTCTGTGTAAAACAAACGGTGGTGGATCAGGTGCTCTGATGAAGGAGTCCTGTTAGCGTTAGTCAAGGTTTTAATGGTGAGCACAGTAACAGTGCGACTGCTTTGGAGGCTAGAAACATGTTTTCTTCACTCTGCTTGAGATCACGGTCTCAGTAATGGCTCCGCCTCTTCGTTCTTCACGGTGCGTAAACAAACGCCGACTCCATGTTAAACTGTGAAAGTGTCATCACGTCTGCTGCTGTTGTGTTATCAGTGTTTCTGTTTAAAACTGGCGCGTCACAGAGCCGTGCCTTCAGTGAAGCATCGAAGAAAAGAATTTGTGTCGAGAATTTTTTATTATCAAATTATTCGAAATACTCGATGAATCGTTGCAGCTCTATTTCCAACTAGAGCATGGATCACACTCGTCAGGCTCCCCAGGAACCTGATGTGTGTGCCAGGACACCTGAGAGGAGAGGTTGCCTGCTTTGGAGGAACAGTGTGGTGTTTATTCTGGTTGTGTAACGCTGGAGAAGCTCTTCATGCATGTATTCGTCTTACAGCTTGTTTAATGTGAGGAACAGAGAATCTGTTGTCTTCCACTGTGTGACAAACTGAGCCTGACTCTGTGCACCTCGTCCGCTGTTTTCTCAGCCTGCAAACTGCAAAGCAAGCTATTATGTGGCTGCATGTCAAACAGCAAACTATCTGGATTCATTAAGCTTTGATGCTATCAAGTATTTCCCTCAATATTCATTCAATAAAAATGATATATGATAATAATAATACATAGTCAGCTTTATCACGGCTTTAGTCTAACATGTGCTTAACACGGTCTTTTAAGTTTGCCCCAAAGGTTTTTCAGAATGTTAAAAACTGACAATGTTTTTCAAGGTTCTGTGGTTCGGTGGCTAAAAACAGAACTTGTTGTTTGAGACAGATGTCCTGAGCGTATGTGTGAAGCAAAGCTGCCAACATTTATTTTATGTGCCATTAAAAGTGTGCACTTCACACAGCTAGTCCTGACTTACTGCAGCCTCAAATTCTGCCAAGAGGCTCTTGTACATCAGCCATGGAAACAGTTGGCATTGCCACCCAGTCACACCTGACACCCCCGTGCTTTCAAACAGCTTGCTTCATCTGTTGGTCTAATAATAGGAACACACAGAGCAGAATGAGGTGGAAACAGTCTATTTAGCCCTTCATCCATTCATCTTAACTGCTTATCCAGCTTGGGCCAGTGTGGGGACTAGACGCAGAGAACAGCCTGGGCAGGTCACTGAGCTCAAACAGACACAGTGCTTATTAAATATTTCCTACAGAATTTCAGTGAGGATTACTGAATATTAACACGTTTATATAGATGTAAATATCGCTGAGGTTTGGTTCAGCTCACTGGTGTGACTGCACAGTCCATAACTCAACATGTTACACTGTAGTGGGACAGTTCAAGCTTGTGCAAGCAAAGATGACACAGACATCAGTACAAGCTACATATGAACTTAATATTATTGTTAAGACAAAAAACAGACAAAAGACTTGGAGACGAGGAACAAAGTTTCGTTGATTGAAGTTGCTGCAATATTCTTTTTCTTGTCACGATAAGAACAGCTCCACCTCCTTTGTTTACTGTTGTTGGCAGTCACATCTGATTTGCTTTTCCTCTTCTGCTTCAGATATTATTTAGCATCAGCTGACAGCAGGTGGACTTCTATTCCAAATGTTATTTGACAGTAAACTGAAAGTGGGTTGTGAACCTAAATAGATTCAACCTGTTTTGAATGTTCTCCTGGTGACGTGAGTCATTATTAGCAGGAAGTTTCACTAAGCCTCGTGGATTTTAAAAGATTAATGTTTGATTCCTGTAATACTGCGATTGCCAAGCAATATTTACGGGAACACAGACAAAAATGAAAAAGTATATATATAAGTATAAGTAAGTATATATGAAGGTATTTTTAGTCTATGAGTCTCAAAGTTTAAGGAAGCTGCAACTAATGTAATCATGCTGCCTGCACAGTTTGGTGATTGGATACTGTAGCAACTATCCAGCTACTGTGGGTCGTCCTCAATAAGAGTGAGAGCACTTCACTGTTTTGTACAGTTCAGTTACTTTTTGCATGCATACCTAATACTGCTGGGTGCATACTATGACCCAGCCAAGGAGCAGTCTTTCTTTAGAGATTCTCACAGCTACCTACTCATTAGTTATTATTCATCTCTAGCTACAGAGCTAATCTCTCTCTTCGACAGCATGTTCTCCTCCTCCTGTTACCCCAAACTGGCCCCTGAGCCTCTGTCAGAGGTTTCTTCTTATTAAAGACGGTTTTTCCTTCTCACTGTCATGAAGTGCTTTCTCAGAGGGGATCATTTGATTGTTGGGCTTTTCTCTGTATTATTGTAGGGTCCTAACCTTACAATATAAAGAGCACCGTGATTTGGCACTGCGTAATTAAAAATGAATTGAACTGAACTGTGTGCACTGCTCCGCCTCCATGTGCATGTCGTGGGCCTACATGTGTTATCTAAGGAGAGGAGATTCTCAGCTAAATCACAGCCACACTTCTTCCTTCTGCAGCTAAGCCAGAACAAACACAGCTGACAGCCACAGCAAAGCTTCAGCAACACTTGTAGGATAAAGAACAACTCTGTTGTTCGACTGACACATTTCATCTCGTGCCCTTCACCAGGGTCATGGTGACAGGCTTTTTTTAATGCATCTTGGAAGTAGGTGAAGTTGTGCCAGAAACCACTGCTTCTGCAGTAGTTCAGTCATGAGTTTGCTGGGCTCCTAAATAAGACTTTGAGTAAAAATGCAAGGCACAATCAATTTTATTTGCAGTTTTGAAATAAAACTTATGATATGACAAAAAGAAAAGGGCAATGAGACACAAAGTAGGCTGGCAGCGAGTGTTTGCATATGTAGGCCAATGGAGGATCTCTGCTGGGCTGAGCTATCCCACAGGAGACGAGGCTTTTCAGAGAAAGGCAGCATAAGCAATGCAAGACAGTCTTGGCTCCGATCACTCTGCTAATCTTCCATTCTGACAGCACTGGTCGCTTTGCGAGCCTTCAGTTGACTCACTAATCACTGTCTGTAAAATAATTGTGTTCATTAGGTATTCAGTCAAATAGTCATTACTTGGGTAAACTAGCCTATCACTAAAATGGTCCAGTAACACTCATTCTGTTTGTCTTCTAGCTGAGTGTGAAAAGCCTTTGCCTCTGGATGCTGTACAACAGCCAAGCCTGTTTTTGAAATATGTGTCAAGTTGGGTGCTTCAGATGCTTCAGATGCTTTAGAAAATGTTGTTTTTTCTTTTCTATTTATTCTCTGAGAAACGGGGAATTAATATGACAGAAATATCCATAGTACCAGTTTGCCCAGTGGTAGAACTCTCCATCTATGTACAAATGTGTTGTTAAAATAAGTAATTGACATCTATCCGTCTGGAAAGGGTTACAAAGCCATCTCTAAGGCGTGAACCACAGCGGCAGTCAGAATCCATAAAAGGAGAAAATATAGCCAGCCTACCAAAATTACTGCAAGAGTGCAACTAATCCGAAGGCAAGAAAACCATCCAAACATCATTAACCTGCAGGCTATTTGTCTCAGTTAAGGTCAAAGTTCTTTGTTCAACAACAAGAAAGAGACTGGACAAGTGGCATTGATGGCAGTGTTCAAAGGAGAAAACCACTGCTGACAAAAAGAACACAAAGACTCGTCTCTTTTGGGCCAATATTCTGTGGATTGACAAAAGTGGAACTTTTTGAATGTACAACTTCCAAAAAGTTCAACTTTGGAACTTACATCCCATTACATTAGTGTCTTAAAACTAACACATTTGCTGGAAGCATCAAACATGGCGGTGGTAGCATGATGGTTTGGGGCTGCTTTGCTGCTTCAGTGCTTGAATGCTTCGCCTCTACTGATGGAACCATGAATTTTGCTCTCTATCAGATAATCCTGAAGGTCACAGACATGACTTTCAACATTTTGCTACAAGTCAGACACTTAACCCACACATTACAATGAATAACAGGGGTTTTTAATCGTATATACAGAAACCTGACAGAGATGACTGGCAATACTTTACCTCAAACAACTGAATGGATACATACGCTGTTTGAAGCAACTATTTAAGATAAGATAAGATAAGATAAGATAAGATAAGATAAGATAAGATAAGATAAGATAACCTTTATTAGTCCCACAGCAGGAAGTGGACAGTGCAAAAGTTATGAGGCAAAAAATTAGAATACAATAAGAATAAATACAGTACACAGCTGTACAGAATAGAATAAAATAAAATACTATATACAGTAGAATAAAATAAAATAAATATACAATAAGATAAAAATAGAATACAAATACAAATACTATATACAACGGAGTAAAAATACAACGATGACAGAAAGGATTATTGCACTTAGTATTATTGCATATGTATGGATGTGTGTGCTTGATCAGTTAAAGTCTTTATTATGGAGTCTGACAGCAGTGGGGAGGAAAGACCTGCGAAATCTCTCCGTCCCACACCGTGGAGCAGCCCGTGATGCACTAAGTGTATTTTTTAAGCCACTTATTGTGTTTGTGTCAAGAGATTTTTGTTTTTATATAATTTGATCAGCTTTATGAAATGTGTTTTTCTGTTGTTTAAGCAATCTAAATGTCTATGTGATCTTTCACCTAATAACTTTCTGATGAACTTATTCAGCTACTAAATCCACTTCCTGTTTTTTCTGAGAACAAATGTAGAAAGGGGAAATAACCCGTTGCTTTGGGTTTGTGCAGAGTCAGAGTGACGTTGTTACTTTTACACACACACAGACATGTATAAAAATAAAAGTACGCAGGCAGCAGGGCGCAGTTGTAGGGTGCGTTTGCTGCTGCCCACATGTGTAAAAACGACTGCAGTCTCTGTGTTTTCTAACTCAGGTGTCTTAGCTGAAGAATTACAGGGTGATTTAAAGAAATCCCCTGTCAGTTTGTTTGGTTTTTTTCCACAAAACAGTAAATTTCAGAAAGGAACCCTTCCTTACTATTCAGTTACAATACCCCGTCTGCCTTATATGTTAGGGACTCATCTAATTATTGTGTAGTTTCTTATAACTATTTAAATAATAATAATCGATTGGATTCATATAGCACTTTTCAAGGCACCCAAAGTGCTTTACAATGCCACTATTCATTCACACACTGGTCTTTCCATATTGCTTATGCTCCCTCTCTCTTTTTAATTTCATTTTCCAGTTGTTGCTGGTTTTTGAGCCTTTTTTGAGAGAAGCTTCCCCCTTACTGTGGCCTTACTTGCATCCCACATCAAGAGAAAACATTACCTTCATCGAACAAAGTATTCGAGTAAAGCAGCTTGTAGTTCTTGTTTAATCCAAGTATCTGTTAGTAATGAAACATTTAGCCTAAAATGGTCCCGTAGTCCTGTATTAATGTTGATGACAGCTGGGTATAGTCAGAAATAGTGACTGGTTCAATTGCTGTTGTGTCTTTCAACCTATACTTTTTTTTTAAATTTTTTCAGTTCACTCTGCATACCTCTATATTTCTTCTTGGAACGGGCCTTAATACTGTGTCCCTCTAGTCCTAACGTTGCTCCTCCAGCCTTCCTTCAGCTCTTTCTGCTCAGTGCGTCTCAGCTCAGAGCTGCTTCAGCTGCAGCGAGGCCTCTGTTAGTGCTGCAAAGATGGTGTCCAGTTTCATTTGCACTTTTGCTGGATACAGACATTTCACTTGTACATCTTTTCTTTTGAGTTGTCTGATCATTTTGTAAACCTTGGATTTTGATGTCCTTTTCTGGTAGTTGTGTCACTTTCTACCAAAGCAGCTTCACAAATCCGATCATATCTTCACTCTGGAATAAGGAGCTTGGAAAAGTCTTCACATCAAACATTAGGATCTTCACTCTGAAAGATGCTAATGTTGTTGCATCTCAGTCTGATTTGGAGATCCTTGCAGCTTGTGGAGAGGTCCATATCATGGTGAATCTGGTATGGTGCAAAATCGCTGTCTTTGACTGTGCAAGCTCTTTCCTCTATTTGTCCAGTTCTTCCTTTGTGTTTAGCAATTTGGTCTTTAATATCTGTAACCGCTCAAGACATTTTTGTGTAATTATGCCCATCTTGATATACTTTATGCAGCGTTTTCAACTCTTTGAGTAGCATTAGGTCAGGCTGGCTTGGTGCTCTCTGTTTATCTTCCTTTTCTTTCCAAGTATCTGTACACAGAGTTATTGTCTCATGGTTGTAGTCATTTTGTAGGAGTGTATTTATTTTTTGCTGCTATTATGTATAATGTCACTTATTTTTCTCACTGTTTGGTGGAGCACCACTGTTTTGCTAAATTAGCTTCTGTGATGTCACTGGAAGTGTTACTTTGTTTTGTTTTTATTCATTCATTTTTGTGATAATCCAACAGAAACACAACGTTAACATTCTCTGACAAAGGAGCATAAAAAACAAACATATCCCAGACCAAGATCAATAAAATAAGATATCATAAAGGGAATTTACAACCTTATAATACAGCATTCCAGGATTCTTGTTCATTCACCCAGGTATCTGGTCATTTTCAGTTGTCATTCACTCCTTTGTGTGAACTCTTTTCAGTATGTTTCCATTGTTATGGACGGTGGGCTTGTTTCTTTCCATTAGTATCTGTAGAATACAGTTTTTGACTGGACTGTATGTCTCTCGAGGTATAGCTCATTTAGTGGAGAATTAACTAGAAGGATTTTCTCTGTTTCTTCTTTGATTCTTATCCAGAATCCTTGGATTCGGACATATTTCTATATTTTAGGTTTTTTTATAACATGGGGAGATAACAAGAGGTGTATTAAAAATCAGATTTTAAATTTCCAATCAGATTCTCTCCACAGTTGACTAGTTGACTGCTTATTCGCCTCTGTCAGTGCGCCCCAGGGTGGCTGTGGCTACAATGTAGCTGCCATCACCAGTGTGTGAATGTGTGTGTGGATGGGTGGATGACTGGTTGTGTAACGCGCTTTGGGGTCCTTAGGGACTAGTAAAGCGCTATACAAATACAGGCCATTTACCATTTATTCCCTTGTGACAGGGGTTGCACAAGAACTATATAAGGATATTTAACATTAATTGTACAAATGTTGCTGTTTACAAAGCACAGATTATTTTAAGAAGTTTACATTTAAGAATTTGTGAGCAAATGGTGCATTAGGTTGTAATTGTGTGGAAATATGTGTTTAAGGATATAAAGACGTACATTTAATGAGTTACAGTAAAAAGAAGTCCCTCTAAATGTTAACATAAACGGAAAATATCCGTCAATGGTACCAAAATATAACGTGAATTTAACATCCGTAGCCGATATCGGGCTTAATTTGATTTTGGGGGACGTACGTTGGAAATGCCAGTTTTGGCACTATTTAGGAACAGCTTTCAGATACATAAAGTTGCCTCTGATGTCGCTGCTGATGTGACGTTAAATATGAGGAAAGCAAAGAGGGAAACCTTTACGATGTGTTTTAAACGCAGAGGAACAGTCGCACAGATAATGATCTTCCGATACATTATCAGTGATAATAACACTCAATAGTTCCCATTTCTCCTAAATATGTCCTGTATTTTGGCAGGACTCATATAAGGCTTTTGTATTTATGAGAAACATGTTCCTTAGTTGGGAGATGTTTTTCTTCTATGCTGTTAGGATCAATCAAAGCTCTTTCTTTGTGGTTCAGGATGTAGTGTCTTATTTGAAGATATCTATATGCGTGTTTAGAGGGGAGTTGGAATTGTTCCTGAAGCTGGTTAAATGACTTGTTCCATTAATGAGTTGATTTATTGTATTAAGGCCTGCATTGGCTACCTACTAAATCCACTGTCCACACAGGGACAGTTCTACATTGCCTCTCACTGGCATGGCACTTGAGACAGATAAAGAGCCCCCCAATTTTTTACTTATTGTTGTCCACACCTCCAGAGTATGTTTTGTCCAATCCTTTTCTATTTTTAGGTTTTTGTCAGATTTTGCATTAATGAAAGGTAAAGTGTTGGAGTCCCTGCCATAAGTAAGAGTCCTTCACCTTTTTCATCTTCATTTGGAGCATATAAGCCTCCAGTTGTTCCAGTTACCATCATATAACGGCCTTCATCATCCTGAAAAACCTTTCCATTACTGTAATAAGCACATTTGTTAAACAGGACAGCAACCCCTCTGTTCGTCCTGCTCCTGCAGGATGCATCATATTCTTGGTTGATGTTCTGTCTCAGATGCGCGAGTTTATTGAATGAGAGCTACAGAGCACCGCAGTCTCTTTAATTGTCCGAGGATTTTTTTCCCTTAATTAGGTTATTAATTCTTTTTACGTTATAACTAACGAAGTTCATATCTGTCATATTCGCCACATGATGGCATATTCCCCTTTGTGTTCTAACATGTGTATAATGTATACATGCTTAGTCTGTAAGTGAAAATGTAAACTATGTCTGTAACATGTCAGAGAGAAGGAAAAAGAACAGGGCTTCCACGCTTCCAGTCGTCCACATTGTGGACAACCCCATTTATACTGGGGCAGAGAAGTGTGACCCTCCTTCTCTGTGGGAAAAAATGCTTAATGCACAAATAACCAATATCCCACTGTTGTGTAAAAATGAGTGTGGTCCACTCATATTAATCCTACACATCCACCGCCTGGACTTTATGAAGCATAATGTTTGTAAATATGTGACAGTTTACATCTATATTTTGGGGCGATTGTGGCTCAAGAGTTGGGAGTTCGCCTTGGAATTGGAAGGTTGCCAGTTCAAGCCCCGGCTTGGACAGTCTCGGTCGTTGTGTCCTTGGGCGAGACACTTCACCCGTTGCCTACTGGTGGTGGTCAGAGGGCCCGGTGGCGCCAGTGTCCGACAGCCTCGCATCTGTCAGTGCGCCCCAGGGTGACTGTGGCTACAATGTAGCTGCCATCACCAATGTGTGTGTGAATGGGTGGATGACTGGATATATAAAGCGCTTTGGGGTCCTTAGGGACTAGTAAAGTAAAGACTAGTATTATAAATACAGGCCATTTACCATTTATATTTTGGCAGGAACAAATATCCAGATATACTCTGTCTTCTTTCTTTTTTCCTTTTCTACATGTCAATCAGCGTACCTTTAAGTCACTCTAGCATTTAACTCATTTAAAGTTCTTCCTGCATGAGGGCTCTTAGGTCTGATGTTGACAACGCTGTGTCTCTTTGGGTCTTCCTGTTGCATGTCCAACCTTCCTTCCGCTCGTCTTCGATGTCGCACCATGTTCTGACTCTGAGCTCTTTCAGCAGCGGTCTTCTCTCCTGCATCCAGTTTTATTCTCAGGTTTGCTGGGTATAGACATTTCGCCTGCACCTTGTTGCTTGATAACCTCATATGTTCTGGTTCTCTTCTTCTGTAGGTCGGACGAGTAGTCGTGGTCACAAAAGATTTGTGTATCTTTGAAAAAGACTTGTCTCTGGCTCCATGCTGTCTGTATGGTCATCTCACTATGATAGATCTAGGAGGCGTCGTGGGGTCTTTAGGTCGAGGACCACATGAAGGATGCACCCTCTCAATGATGATACCCATCTCCATTGGGAGTTTCAGTGATCCAGCTTCCGGTTAATTTTGATCATATCATTTCCTTCACTTCCCTCTGGAATCTGAAAAATCCACGTTGTTGCGTGTCAGTCTGTTTTGTAGCAGGAATCACAGCGCCGTCTGGTGTCGCATAACTGTGTCTTCTGCTAGTTCTTTCATCTATTGGTCCAATTCGCTCTTCGAGTTGGTCTCTAATATCTGTGACCTCTTGTTCCAGTCTTTCGAGTGACATCTTTGTGTGGTTGTGTCCATCTTGGTTCTCTTTACGTAGCTTTTGCAGTTCTTCCAGTAGCATTAGATCCGGCTTTGTTTTTTGTTCATAGTCATTTCATATAGATTTTCTGTTCTCCTGGCTGTTTAACAGCCTGTTGACTTCAGTCATCCCTTATTTCGTGTGTTGTGTGGCGGCGCTTTGTTGTTTTGCTGCTTCACCGGCATCACCGGAAGTCCGCCTGAAGTGTTTCTTTTTTAGTCACTATGTGTTTATATACAACTCTGCATGTGATCATTAGTTATTATTAATCTCTGGCTCTCTTCCACAGCGTGTCTTCGTCTCGTCTTCCTCCCCTCACCCCACCCAGTTACGGCAGATGGCCGCCCCTGAGCCTGGTTCTGCCGGAGGTATCTTCCTGTTCAAAGGCAGTTTTTGCTTCCCACTGTTGCCAAAGCAGTTGCTCATAGGGGATATAATAAGCAAACTTACAGAAAGATTACTCCCCTGTCTCTGCCATCTGTTGTGGCGTCTTTCAATGGTGTAGAATTATAGGAAATTAAACATTGCCAATTCTTAAAACTTAGACCCTGTAATGATGGGTTAAAATATACGTGGAACGTGCATATCAACATAAAAATGTGATATTCAATTTATGTGAATAAAATCAGCATGTACTCATGTACATGCTGATTGTTGGGTTTTTCTCTGTATCTATGAAGCGCCTTGAGGCGACTTTTGTTGTGATTTGGCGCTATATAAATAAAATTGAATTGAATTGAATTCGTCTTGATCACGTAGTTTCTGTCAGGGTGGTGAGGCCATTATGGAAAAATGCACCCAAAAGCAGAGCGACAAAGACTAAGATTTACAGAGTTTACTTTTACACCAGAGAATGAAGATAAGTACAAGTCTGGGGAAGGAACACACAGGTTTCTTCCTCGTCTGAAGGATGTATTGACTAGGGATGGGAATTGATAAGAATTTGGTGAGTCTGATTCATTATCGATATTACTTATCGATTGTCACTGGGTTCTCACTAGTGCCGCTTAGTGATGGTGGTAACTCTCAAAGACATTTCTGCAAATATCTGCATGTTGTATTGTCAAATGTTTGTGCATGTTGGATGTATTTCCCCTCTTTGTTGTGATCAGTGTTGGGTTGTTACTCAAAAAAGAAATGTATTACACACATCACACAGAATGCTTTTATTCAAAGTACGTTAGTTAATCACTCCAAGGAGACAATAATTCATTATATTGCTCATAGCGTAACTCTTGGTTTTTAGCTAGCTTAGCGTTAGCATGCTGTCTGTGCAGGTGCTTGCAAAGAGCCTAAGTTGTGTTAGCAGCATAATACAGTTGTTTCTGTCCTGGATGCAGTTTGCACTTTACCATTAGCTCTCGTCCTTAAAAATACAAGTAATGTCCAAATCTGCCCTATAAGTGCCCAACTATTCCAAAGATTCTCCCTGGATTCAAATTCAAATTCAAATTCAAATTTTATTTGTCACACACACACAACCATACACAGTATGACATGGGGGTGAAATGCTTGTAGCTGTACAATGCCCGACCATTAAATGACAGAAGAAAAGTTTTACAATATTTACAATTTACAGTTTACTACAAAAATTTACAAATTAACTTAGGAATTTACAGTAAAGAATGTGCAAATAGCAGAAGAGATTATAAAGATAAGGATTATAAATTATAGGAATTATAGGATTATAGGAAATGTGTGGTGGTGCGTGTGGTGACGTGTGTGAGAGTCCAGTCTTATAGTGACATGTTTGGGAGAGTCCAGTCCTACACCTGGTTCAGGCCCCGAATAGCCTGGGGGAAGAAGCTCCTCCTCATTCTCTCTGTTTTGGCCTTAAGGGAGCGGAAGCGCTTCCCAGACCTCAACAGTGAGAAGAGTCCATTGTTGGGATGGGAGAGGTCCATCATAATCTTCCTAGCTTTGGACTTGCACCGCTTGGTGTAGATGGACAGCAGGTCAGGGAGCTCTGATTGAATGATGCGTTCGGCTGAGCGCACCACTCTTTGCAGATCTCGTCTGTCCTGCTTGGTGCTGTTCCCAAATCAGGTCCAGATTCTCAGCAGGGTTGAAGATTCAGCTCTCACATGCCAGCAGGCCATTAATCACTGAGATATGAAATTATCCTGCGGGCCGGATATAATTGTATCATGGGTCACATGTACGTTTGACTTCCCTGGCAGGATCGATAGGCCACAGCCTAACAAGAGAGTATAGTTTTTATATACCAATACATGGAAAAAGAAAATTTTATAGTAAACATTTTAATTTTGAATCAGTCACCTTATAGATGTTATGAATTTTGGTTCTCTAGGAAGTTTCATCTAGATTAAACCGGTCATGTAGGAGGAATTCAGGAGCAATTATGGAATTATCTTTGTCTAACATTAAAATTAGTTTGATGATCTGAAACATCATCGTCATCCTCATCATCAGCGTTTATTTATATAGCACTGTAAAAACACACCTGGGAGACCAAAGTGCTGTACAATACAAATATAAATATAGTAATAAAATAGCAAAAAGCAGACATAGCAATAAAATTAATAAAAGTGTCAGTTACCCACAGAGTTAAAAGCCAGGGAATAAAAATAGGTTTTTAATCTGAACTTTACAACTGGCACTGATGTAGTCTGTCTAATATGGAGAGGAAGGCTATTCCAAAGCATTGGCGCTGCAACAGGAAATGCTCGGTCTCCTCTAAGTTTTAGCCGTGACTTTGGGACCGAAAGCAACAGCTGCTCAGCTGACCGAAGTGAAAGAATGGGGACGTGGGGCTTCAACAAATCAGACGAATTTCCTTTTGCCAGTTAAAGATCGTACCGCAGCATTTTGCACTAGTTGCAAGCGTGACAAAGTGCCCTGCCCAACCCCTATTAACAGAATTCCGATAATCCAAACGTGAAGTAATAAAGGCGTGAATAACACTTTCCAAGTCACGCTTGGAAAGAAATGGCTCAACCTTTCTTTAAACATTCTTAAACATTTAAGTTTGACAAAAAGCTGAGAAATCAGGAAGGAGGTAAAGACTTTGTCATAGCGCTGTAGCTTGGTTATACATTTGATGCTGAATCCTCTTATAGCGAGTTTGGTATTCCTTCAAACTGTAAATGCATCACTCAGCAGCTTCAGGCTAAATCAGTGCCTCCTCCTTTATGTAACTACACTGACACATGTGGACGGTGGTGCTACAGAGGGTATCTGCCCCCAGCAGGATGTAATCACAGCTGCAGCACTAACCCTCTAACCTGGAGGCTGGTTCCAAAGGGCTTTGTGTCCATTCTACTTTTGTGTGACAGAATTCACTTTATGACATTTTTAACTTTCTGCTGATATACTGGAATTACTACCAGTGAGTCACTCAAAAAGCTCTATGACTGTTGGTGCCATTGGCCCAGGACCCACCAAAAATAACTGCCAGGAAAAGCCCACTGGAGCCTGCTTTCCATTTTTACACATCTATTATTCAAAATGCACTGTCTCTACGCTGTGCTCTCATCTCTGTAATCACTAAGGAGCTGCCAGGAACACATACGAGCCAGTAGAAGGATTGTGTCAGAAGAACTTTAAGGGATTTTATATGCTTCAAGTCCAAAATTCTGATCATTATGGGTTACAGCTCATGGAATCCTGTACCTTAAATGATTATAATATTTATTTTCAAATGTGAGTAAATTACTGTTCAAACTCTGTAACTCTGTGTGTTCATGCCAATGCCTGTCCCTGCTTTTACACTCCAGCAGGAGTGTGAACAGTGTGTGCTGTGGGTGGGTGCGGTCCTTGATGATATTGTGTGCCCTTTTCCTGACCCGAGTGCTGTAAATGTCCTGAGTGGTGCTGTTCCCTGGGGTGGCTGTAGCTCAGATGGCAGAGCAGGTCAGCCACTAATCAGAAGGTCGGTGGTTCGATCCCAGGCTGCATCCTGGCTGCATGCCAAATATCCTTGGGCAAGATACTAACCCCATGTTTGCCTACTGGTGGTGGTCAGAGGGCCTGGTGGCTTGCTATCGCCAGTGTGTGAATGTGTGTGTGAATGGGTGAATGACTGAATGTAGTGCAAAGCGCTTTGGGGTCCTATGAACTAGAAAAGCGCTATACAAATGCAGGCCATTTACCACACTGTGATGGAGTTTGTCAGGATACGCTCCACTGTGCATCTGTAGAAGTTGCTGAGAAGTTTGGAGGTTAATTCACAATTTTATTGTTGAGCCTTCATGATGATCTGCCATGTGTTATGGGTCCAGGTGAGATTCTCACTGATATGGGTGCCGAGGCATTAAAGAAAAACTTTAACCATTGGAGAAAAAATTATTCATAAACATCCCACAGATGTAATATTATCTACAGCTACTCTTAGTACCATTGATGTTAAGTTAGACTCTTTTTCTCCAATTGATCTTTCTGAGTTAACTTCAATAATTACTTCCTCCAAACCATCAACTTGTCTTTTAGACCCCATTCCTACAAAACTGCTCAAAGAAGTCCTGCCATTAATTAATTCTTCAATCTTAAATATGATCAACCTATCTCTAATGATCAGCTATGTACCACAGGCCTTCAAGCTGGCTGTAGTTAAACCTTTACTCAAAAAGCATCTCTAGACCCAGCAGTCTTAGCTAATTATAGGCCAATCTCCATTAACCTTCCTACAGTAGTTGTCAAACAGCTAACTGATCATCTGAGGAATGGTTTATTTGAACAGCTTTAGAGACGGTTACATTACATTATATAGGTTTCCCTTAGGCCAGGGGTGTCAAACATACATGTGGCCCATGACACAACTATATCCGGGATATGGTATGTTTGTATGTGGGAGCTGAATCCCTGCTGAAAATCCATGGAGAGTCCTTGGAATCATTAGTCTGCTTGCCTATTGATTCTGCTCATAGGTTCTTGCATTTGTCCTTTAGTGCAATAAAAATAAAAGTAAAGTGCAAACTGCATGCAGGACAGGAACATCTGCATACTGCTTCTAACACTCTCGCTCTTTGCAAGCATCTGCACAGATAGCATGCTAACGCTAAACTAGCCAAGGACCCCAAGTGACAAACATTTGACCACACAACATGCAATTAATTTCCACAAATGTAATGTCTTTGATATGCTGCTTACTAATGGTGTTGACTCTTAAAGTGGAGCTAGTGAGAACCCAATGAGAATCAATAAGTAATAACAATAATGGAATCGGAATAGCTAAATTCTTGTCAATTCCCATCCCGAAGACAGCAAGTGTAGTGGTACGTTCCAGGTATACTGAGAGATGGAGGAGCCGGATTTAAGTGCAAGCATGCTGGGGAAAAGTGAAGAAATAAGGGAAAGCATAAAGTGAGCAGCATCTGGGTGCATTTCAATGATATTGGAGACGGCAAAGCTGAGGGCAGAATTTATAAAATTAGGAGCTGACACCCATTTTTATTTTTACCCATTTTCCATTGTGGAAGACAGAAAATTCCAAACCTGTCCAGGCCTTAAACTTCATGTTTGTTTACCCTCGTAAATGCATAGAAACAAGGTTTTTATGAAAACACTGAACAAAAAATTTCCTTGAAAAAGTCTAAAATCTACAGTTCAGTATTGAGTGTTACATAAAATAAAGTAGATACAAGGTGTCTTTGATTAGCAGAGATGCAGAGATGTCTGCATGTACCACAGAGCCATGGCTCAGTGTCTATCTAATTGAGTCTCACAGGCCTGAATGTGCGCTTGAAGCCATTTTTAATTATTAACTGCTCACCAAACACAAACAGAAGCTGAAATTTTGGACTTTTAACTGTATTTTCTTCAGTTTTACTGCTTTTCCTACAGATAAAAACTTCCCTTATGGCCACTCATACTACACAAAGCAATTAAGCAATTACAAATTAACCTGTTTAACTCCAATGCCCTCGGTACCAGAGGTTCTCTACTATAGAAATTTCAGTTTCTTTATAGCTACAGTTAAAAAACAAAACAAAACTGGACAGTCTGGGCAATGAACTGTTTACACATTTCTTCCAATCTAACTCCAAAGAGTCGCACTGACAAATTTCTCTCTCTGTCACAGCATCTTTTTTGTAATCATGTAGAAAAACAATATGTAAGTTCTTTCCTCTGACAGAAAGGAGAATGTCACTGGTGCAGCCCACTTAAGGTCAGAGTGGACTGTATGTGGCCCACAGTGTAAAATGAATTTGACAGCCGTCTCATGCATCAGAAGACATAGCATACATTTTCACTGCTATGCAGATGACACCCAGCTCTATCTGTCCATGAAGCCAGATAACACACACCAATGAGTTAAACTGCAGGAATGTCTTAAAGACATAAAGACCTGGATGGCTGCTAACTTTCTGCTTCTTAATTCAAATAAAACTGAGGTTATTGTACTCGGCCCTGAAAATCTTAGAAATATGGTATCTAAGCAGATTCTTACTCTGGATGGCATTACCTCGGCCTCCAGTAACACTGTGAGGAACCTTGGAGTCATTTTTGACCAGGACATGTCCTTCAACGCACATATTAAACACATATAGCCTTCAGTCTTTCAGTCTGTGGCACCAAGGCCGTGGAACAGTCAACCACCACAACTACGTTTGGTTGACTCTGTGGAATCCTTTAAAAAGCAGTTAAAAACTTTTCTGTTTAAATCAGCCTTTTGTTGATCAACGCTTTTTAAATTTTAAATTTTTCATTTACATTTAACATTTTTTATTGTGTATATTGTCTAATTTGTTACTTAACTTTCTGTTTGTTTTCATCTTTGTGTACAGCCCTGTGACGGCCTGTCTATGAAAAGCGCTTAATAAATAAACTTTACTTACTTACTTACTACATAGTACTGCTTTCTTCCATTTGTGAAATATTTCTAAAATAAGAAACATCCTGTCTCAGAGTGATGTTGGAAAAACATGCACTCATTACTTCCGGGCTGGACGACTGTAATTCATTATTATCAGGATGTCCTAAAAACTCCATGAAAAGCCTTCAGTTAATCCAAGTGTTTTTATCTCAGTTTGAAAATCTCTTCAGTGATCTATTGGTTTACCTTTTCAGCTTCATTTACTGATATTCACTGAGGATCATTTCTGTACAATGAAATAAATTCAACGTGGCTTTAGCAAGAACCCAGAACAACAGCACCATCCCTTCTAACCAGGGCATTCTCCTTTGTGGCATACATCTAACTCACGATGTTTCACAGCATCTGAAAAACATTTAATTACTTTGTTAGGCAATTAACAGAGAAATTCAATTAAATGTTTGTTAATTACATAGAGGACAGTGAACTTTACTTATTTCAGGGGTTGGTTACAATAAACTCTACGATTCATTCCGCCTTTGTGAGACTTTTAAATAATGGAGGTGAGCCAAAAAAAAGCATTGATGTGTGTTACCTCACAGCTGAAAGGAATCATGACACTATGAAATGTTTCAAATGCAGTTAGCTGCTATTGACCTGTGCAAATCATACTGCACTCTCAAAATGAGACCATGTGACATAAATTATTCCGCTAAAATCGGCTTTGAAGAATGAAGGGTACAGTATTTCTCCTGGAGCAGCTTCGTCTGCAGTGTTAGCAACGTGAGTCACTGACCTATATTTGTCATATTCACAAGCTGAGGGAAGCTGGCAGCGGCCGGGAAAAAACAGACGAGAAAATGGGAGTCGGGAGGAACGTAGGGATGAGCTCAGTGTGTGGAGGTGGTTCACTGTCAAACATGGATGACTCCTGCATCCATCGTGCTTCCTTTATTCATTCACCCAGCATGTTATATTTAATAGGCATCATCAAAGGAAGATGGACGCTTTCACAGCTCTGATTAGTCTTTTTATTTTTTATCAGCAAACACTAATCACAGCTTGTTTGAATGCACTCTGTGCAGACCGGTGTAAAACTAGCAGGGCTCAACAACCTCATTCACCTCGCAGTAGTGCCCACGGGGGCAGGGATAGCTCAGTAGGTAGAGTGGTGGCCCCATGATCGGAAGGTCGGGGGTTCGATTCCCCTGAACAGCTACCCTGAGGTACCCCTGAGCAAGGTACCGTCCCCACACACTGCTCCCCGGGCGCCCAGTGGCTGCCCACTGCTTCACTGAGTGAATGGGTTAAATGCAGAGAGGGATTTTCCCCACGGGGACCAATAAAGTACACCTTCTTCTTCTAAAGAAGCATATAGACCCATCTTCACTATGCACTGTGTGACTCTTCCATCATTCTCATCTCCAGCATGGCAGCTAAGTCCTTCTGAAGTATTTATCTTTCATGTCCAGGTAATCTGTAGGGCTGGGCAGGGGGTCATCTGTTGAAAAATCTACTGTCGAGGCTGGTGTGGGAAGGTTTTTCACAACAGGGTGAGGCAGGAATGATGAGTTTGGTGCCTCAGGTCCCGGCTCATTTCTGTCCACCAAACTGTGGATTCTTCGTCCTTCCATTTTTTAGGAGGTTCCAGCACTTCCAGCACTCCTGCCTATGAGTGGAAACCAGTGTCCATAGCTGCTCTGGGACCTGAAGAGAGAGAGCAGACACGAAGGTGTTACTCCATGTGCTAGGTTGTGGTGGCCCATGATGATGATGATGGTCCAGGAGAAGCAATGAATCCTGCTTCTTCACAGGCAGCCCGTCCACAAACTGCTCTCACACACTCACAGTCACATTTCTCTCTCCGGCTGCAGCCAGTTGGTCACCGTGTCTCTGAGCCTCTGGACATAAGAGAGGACAGTGTTTAATGATTGTAGCTGCTATACATGGTTCTAGAATGTTTATGCAACTTACCCTTTGAAAACAATATAAATTGAGAACATAATATTGTCTGATAATAGATGTTTGTATCCAAAAATCAGTGTTGTTAAAGCTAAACAATACATTCTTCCAGGTCTCTGAAACATTAATTAGGTATTAATCATCCATTTATACATTCTCAATAGAAGTGTGTAGGCACGTACGTACTTGGTCAAAATTGAACCAAAAATGCTGGAAAGGCATGTAAAGAGCATGTAAGAGTTGTCCTGGTCCTGCTCTGTCGACCCAGTGTTTATGTTTTTGATGATTAATATTCTTTGATGAATGTTTCCATGGTTTAGTCTCTTGCAGTTCTTTTGTATTTTGTGATTTCTTCTGCGTTTCATGTGTCACGTCTCATCGAGTTACATCCTCGTTCCAGCGTCAGCTCTGCGTCTCTCTTTTTATCTCTTGTTTCCTATTGTATTTACTTCCTGTTCTGGTGTTAGTGTGTTCAGTTTTGCTAACACAGCATACCTTCAGAGTGTTGTTTGTGAGTTTGTGTGTTTAATGTTGGGATTTTCATTTCTTTCTTATTATGTCTTGATTACAAAAATCTCAGCAGAGCAACATTAGATGCTCAAATTTCCGGGCCAAGTAATAAGACAAGCAATTTAATGACTTGTAATGGCTCATTCATCATAAAATATCGATATTTTAGTAATTTAGAGTAAATTTGTAGTTTATCATTAACAGGAACACAGTGGAAAAGAAACTATAACATTCGGATTGTCTACATTCAAAGGAACTACTTCCTCTTCCGCCTTTCACAGTCATGTGCAAAATAGGGCTGTATAAATGCCTCGCAGCCCCTTGGCGTGCGCACTCACAACAATGGCTGAGCGTAATCGTAGTCACGTGCGGACTTATTTTACCTCCACAAACAGCTGAGACGTGGTTTGCGATACATGTGGCAAAAAAGTGCTCCAAGAGTGAGGTGTTGTGGCCATACTAGGGAGACATTCATAAGGGCTGTTGGGGGGGATGGGGGGGTAAAAACATTTTACAGAGTTTATTTATCGGATAAACTACGTTAAATGTCACCGTTATTATTGGCCGGCCCAGAAACAGCGGGGGTGTCCAAATTCAGAGGATGCTTCCACCTGAGGACCCGGCCTTCACGGTCTAAAGAAAGCCGGGTAGTACGTCACGAGCTCCCTCGGTGGAGTAAAACTGCCGTCTGCTCCTTGCTATCTAAAATATAACCGGGCGCTGACGTAAACTCTTCTGTTTAATTATTTTCTGTTTGACGTTTATTCAGCTGTGTGAAAACCCCAGAGGAACCCTCCCAAGTAGGGATGGGTACCGGTTCTGACATAAACGGTAGTAACCAGACCGAAAAGCAGCGCACATTTCGGTGCTTTATTTCGATGCTTTTTTTCCTGAGATGTCATACACTTTAGATTCTAGCCAATCATTTTACCTTTCCAAGGATAGTAGGCGGGCCCAGGTACGTACGTTCTTTTAGAGCAGAGCTACAGATTAAAAATGCCCAAGGCGAAGCGGTCAAAAGTCTGGCTGTACTTCACAGCAAAAGATGCAAACTCAGCAGCAACAAGTGCTTTAAGCTGATACTGTGATACTGTCAAAGGAGGTAACACCTCGAATCTGATGAAACACCTGGCGACGCATAGCATTTTTTTAAGAGCCGAGAAATGCGCCGTATTTGATAGCTTGCTGCGAGACCTCACACCGTGCACATCTACTGCGGGTGTGGTGCCTGTTATCGGACCAGGAGTTAGCAACATCCCCCAAAAACACGAAGAGGAGAGTCGTCTGTGAAGGTTCTCAGTCATCCAGGTCATCGTAGTCAAAGGAGCTTGCAAAGAAAAGCGTCTGGACTTCTTTAAGTTACTTGAAGACGTTTCACCTCTCATCCGAGAAGCTTCTTCAGTTCTAAGGTCAAATGGTGGAGAGTCCCAGATATAAACCTAGTGGGAGTTTCCCCCCACAGAGGGACAAAAGGACCCCCTGATGATCCTCTAATCGCCTGAGCCAAGGTGTGAAACTGGGTGTGGGTCCCGTGGATGAGAGGTGAAACGTCTTCAAGTAACTTAAAGAAGTCCAGACGCTTTTCTTTGCAAGCTCCTTTGATGAAGAGCAGAGTCCTGGCCCCTAGCCCTGCCAGTGTAGCAGAAATGATGAGGATGATGATGCAGCAGCAGCCGTTCTTCTCTGCGTGAGTAGCTTAATGTTGTTCATGTGTAATTCACGTTGAGTAGGCTAACCACGTGATTACATTAATGCATGTAAGGTGAACTAGCAAACATCATCATAGCTACATGCAGCTGTCTTCTTGTTTGATGGCAGATACTCCCTTCACCCTGGCCAAAAAGGCTAAAATGACCAAAGAAAAAGTGGAAAACAGTTAAACATGAGAGGTTTTTGGACAAAGTTTGTGTTTTTTCCATTGTTTAAGCACTGCTTCCAGCCAAGAGTGATACCATATATGCCCCATAGCTGCAGAAAAGGCTAACATTGTTATCTTTTTACAAAAAAACAGCTGAACATGAGAGGTTTTTGGACAAAGTTGGTGTTCTCCATTCTTTAAGCACCGGCACCGTTTCAAAAGTACCGGTTTGGCACCGGTATCGGATAAAACCTAAACGATACCCATCCCTACTCCCGAGGGAATAATAAAGTTAAATTTAATTTAATCTAATCTAATAACTTTAATCTCAGCCAAACCGATTTACTCACGAACAAATAAAACACTGAAAAAGTCAAACAATAACATTTTTAAGTTATCAAAGTGACTTATATATCATGCTTAACCCGAGTAGCGAAAGACCGCAGGGTTTGAAGACGATGTGTCAGTCGGCTCAGATATTTGAAGTTTACACAGCTACATTCACTCCTGAAAATATGTTAAAAGTTTTTTTGCGACCCAGAAAGAGAAATAAGAGTGATATTAAAACTAAGTTGCTGCTGCCATTGTTAGAGACTGGAATTGGCTGGGCCACGCTATGAATTCTGCGATATGGTTTTTTGAATTTTGTTGTCTGGGTGGAAATTTGGGAGAAATTCGGGAGAATGGTGGCTCCGGGAGATTTTCGGGAGGGGCACTAAAAGACCACGCAGACCACGCCTCACCACAGATTGATTCACACTATTTGCTCAAATCCAGCTAAATGCACTCAGACTGACTCGGTGGCGTTTCATAAAACAGATGGACTGAAAGAAAACAAAAAACACTAAAGCAATATCAAATATGGTACTTCATATTTTTCCCATATTATAGTTTTTCTTCTTGGTAAAACCCACTGCTCATCTGGCAAGCAGAGTGTGGTTAGGTGGGCCATGCTGGGCACCTAGGAGATGTTATGGTACTGGGCACTGGCAGTTGAACTCTGGTGAAGAATGTCAAAAGGAAAACCGAGTATGCTCCCGTTTGCACACATAAACCTCCTCTCAGCTTCACAGTTCTGCTAAAAACAATGTCCCTAGCTCACTGTATAAAGCAGATATTTATGTAACTAGTTGAGTATTTTGCTTACACATCAGTACAGCGAGTACTTCCATTTGCTGAATTGAAAAAGTAAATACCACATTTATAACTCTGACCTTATTTTATAGTTGGGATTGAACTGAACATGTTATAATTAATGTTGTCTTAAGACCTGGTTGTCATTTTGTTTGTTGGGATGTAATTAATAAGAGGAATTAAGTCCACGTGCCATCTTGCATAACCGTCCATCCATCCTGACCTTTCTATGTTGTTGTTCTTATTATGAAATGAAATGTTAATGTGCTCATTGACCCACGGGTTCATATGGGCATTTGCAGCTTTGACTGGCTGTTTAGCTATTCAGTGGCAATCTGCTGAAGCTCTTGCTGTTTATGACTTTGAACTAACGCCTCATTTTCTCTGTCTGCTGATGTTGTGTCTGTGTGTAGCTGCCCATCCTGGTCTCATCTGTGGTGAGTCTGTACTTCCTGGAGTGGACGGATGTGTTCAAGCCAGTGAAGTCTGGCTTCAACTGTCATGACCGCAGCCTAAGCCTGCCCTACATTGACCCTAACCACGAGGTCATCCCCTTCCTGATGTTGCTCAGCCTGGCCTTTGCTGGACCTGCCATCACAGTAAGGCTTCACACTTGACAACAGCCTTATTTTAAGTCTTGAAACAGTGCAAAATAGCCTTTAGCAGTCATTATGGAGGTGCTCTAGTCTTAGATTTTATAGTATAAACACACAACCATTGTAAAATGTAAATTAGAAAGAAGGGGAAGAGATCTGCATTTTTTCCTCTGGGTGTCCGTCATCTTTATCACAAATCAAATTACCAGAAAAGCTCTGAGAAAACTGTCAAAGCTAACAGGCAGTGAGACTCCAGACCTGGACAACTCAAGTGCAGGACTCGGGAGATTACAGCTCAGTGCATTTATTTACAGTGAAGTTATTTACAGTTACCTTTGCAGTTATTTATTTGTAAAACATGCTTGGAATCGTATGATTTTCGTTCCACTTCTCACGTGTGCACCACTTTGTGTTGGTCTTTCACGTGGAATTCCAATAAAATTGATTCATGTTTGTGGCTGTAATGTGACAAAATGTGGGAAAGTTCAAGGGGGCGAAATACTTTTGCAAGCCACTGTATGTACGACAGTTACAATACAATACAACTTTATTTATGTAGCACAAAGACCAGAGGTACATCAAAGTGCTTCTCAATAATACAATAGTAGGAAACTAAATTAAAATTACATAAAATTGAAATCACTTAAGGAAGTGCAAAATACACTACCAGATGAAACAGAGCGCTAATTACTCGGCAGTGCTAAGTTAAATAAATAAGTTATTGATCGTAATTTAAAAGATTGAATGAATTCAGACACGGGAATATCAACTGGAAGATTATTCCAGTAATGCAATAATATAAGTTAAGATTGCATACAGGTGCGATTGGAAAATGCAATGAATACTACCTGATAAAAACACCAACTAGTGTCAGAGTTCATGTGCAAGTGGGGGTGGGGCAGTCAGTGAAAGGGCGGCGTTGGATTCGGAGGGAGGAGCTGGATACAGGTCTGGAGTTCATGTGTGTGAGAGTCGAGAGGGACGGAGCAGGGCGAGACTTCAGCTTCCTGACAGCCTGATGGACGAAGCTGTCTCTCAGTCTGCTGGTTCTAGCCCGGAGGCTCTGGAGTAGCAGGAGCACGGTTTTAACTAACCGATTAGCTCGATGATCCAGTGAATACAAAGTCTCAGCAGCTACTTTAAGTAGTGGCTTCTTAATTAGATCATTAGGTGGGTGATTGGAGCAGGTGTGTTCGGCCACAGACGGGAACCTGTGATGAGTCCCGCCCACAAACACATACAAACAAGAACAAGGACACAAGGAAAAAGAGAATGTCATGAGGGACCATGACCAAAAACAGGGTGAGGACATCTAACAAAGCTGAAGTCACAGAAAACTAAGAACTAAAGTCACAAATAACAATACAATAAAAAATCATCTTAAGACAACAAGAAGTTCAGGGAAATGCAGAATAAAATTATTAACAGAAAAAAAAATAATACAGAACTCGAACACATAATATATCAATAAAGAGCTGTAAAAGCTGCTAATAATAAAATGCTCAAACAGATTTAAGGAAGGATCATGTCAGTTAAACCTCAGTTAAGTAGCAGAAGTGTTGATGAAATTAACAGGCATGAATTAACATGTGTGCTAGAGTGGCAACAATGAGACAACCCCCAGGACAATGTTAAATTGTCTCTGATCAAGGAATCAGAAACTGACTTCATGAGGGGGGCCTGAGGGCCCAGCGTACTCTAGTGGGTGCCTGTGAACAGCTGAAATTACATTATTTGGAAATGGTCCAGGAAACCTTACCAACTTTGATTCTACAAGTTTTCTTCTTAGATCTTCACTGAGTTCATTGGAGTTCAAGGTTCAAGGCTCAAGGTTCTTTATTTGTCACATGCATAGTTAAACAAGTATAACACACAGTGAAATGTAGCCTGACACGCTCCTCGACATTTGCAAAAAGGGGGGGGGGGGGGGGGGGGTAGAGGAAGAACATTATATATATAGTATATACATTAGGTGAATGTGCAGTAGTAGCAGCAAGCAGGTGAATTCTGTGCATTAAGTGAATTAAATAAGAATAGACAATCTGACTATTTTACAGGATAGACAATATAAACATATTTAAAATTAAAGGAATTTGAAATGTACATTGTGCCTTGGTTTAGTGTCTGGGAGAGTCCTGTCTCAGTCAATTATAGATGATGTGAGAGGGCGGGTGTGTGTGTTTAGGGCACGGATGGCTTGGGGATAGAAGCTCCTCTTGAGTCTCTCTGTCCTTACCCGGATGATGCTGAACCTTCTACCAGATTGCAGAAGTTGGAACAGTTTGTTGCCTGGATGGGACGGGTCCTTCAGTATCTGCGCTGCTCTAGTCCGGCATCTCCTGGTGTAGGTGTCCTGAAGCGGGGGGAGAGCAATCCTGCAGCAGCGTTCTGCTGTACGGATCACTCTCTGGAGAGCTTTTTGGTCCTTCACACAGCTGTTCCCAAACCACGATGTCATGTTCTGTGTGAGGATGCTCTCCACAGCGCCTGTATAGAAAATCCTGAGGATCTTTGGAGAGACCCTGAACTTCCTCAGTTGTCGTAGGTGATACAGGCGCTGCCTAGCCTTTTTGGTCTGGACCTGAATGTGGGCAGCCCATGTCAGGTCTGAGGAGATGTGGACACCAAGATACTTGAAGGACTGCACCCTCTCCACTGGAGCTCCATTGATGATAATGGGCTTGTAGTCTCTGTGCTGACTCCTTCTGAAGTCCACCACCAGCTCCTTGGTCTTGCTGACGTTCAGCTGGAGGTGGTTGTCCTGGCACCATGATGCCAGATTCTTCACTTCATCCATGTAGGCCGCCTCATCGTTGTTGGAGATGGCACCCAACACCACTGTGTCGTCAGCAAACTTCACAAGGGTGTTGGAGCCGTGGGTGGCCACACAGTCTGAAGTGTAGAGGGAGTAGAGCAGTGGCGAGAGGACACATCCCTGAGGTGCTCCTGTGTTGATGGTGATGCTGTTAGAGACGCATCTATCCACCCTCACCACCTGAGTTCTGCCAGTGAGGAAGTCCAACACCCATGCACACAGACGGCTGTTAAGTCCCAGATCCCTCAGCTTTGTGAACAGTCTGCAGAGCACTATTGTGTTAAACGCTGAACTGTAATCAACAAATAGCATTCTCACATAGTTACCCTGTTTCTTGTCCACGTGGCTGAGAGTGGTGTGTAGGACGTGGGCGATGGCATCCTCTGTGGATCTGTTGGATCTGTAGGCGAACTGCAGCGGATCTGTGGTGTCTGGGATGGAGGAGGAGATGATGTTCTTCAGCAGCCTCTCAAACACCTTCATTACTACCGAGGTCAGTGCAACTGGCCGGTAATCGTTCAGGGATGAGGGTTTGCTGTTCTTGGGCACAGGGATGATGGTGGATCTTTTGAAGCATGTGGGGACCACAGACTTCGCCAGGGACTCGTTGAAGATGTAAGTGAACACACCTGCTAGCTGGTCAGCACAGCAGCGCAGCAGACGGCCGGTGATGCCGTCTGGCCCCGCCGCTTTCCTTGTGTTCACTCTCCTCAATGCCGCTCGGACGTCATGCTCCGCGATGCTGGTCACCGGTCTCTCGCTGATGACGTCACTGTCCTCGGTAGTCAGGCGGTAGATAGCATTAGTGAATGCAGAGTCAGCATTGTTCTGAATTCTGTCCACTACCAGAAAATCCTTGGCTTCAAAGTGGCTTCAAAGTTTCTCCATCCATCCATCCATCTATCCATCCATCTTCTTCCGCTTTATCCGGGGCCGGGTCACGGGGGCAGCAGCCTAGCAGGGAAGCCCAGACTTCCCTCTTCCCAGCCACCTCCTCCAGCTTATCCGGGGGAACACCAAGGCGTTCCCAGGCCAGCCAAGAGATATAAGCTTTCCAGCGTGTCCTGGGTCTGCCCTGGGGCCTCCTCCCAGTGGGACATGCCCGGAACACCTCACCCAGGAGGCGCCCAGGAGGCATCCTTGTCAGATGCCTGAACCACCTCAGCTGGCTCCTTTCGATGTAGAGGAGCAGCGGCTCTACTCTGAGCCTCTCCCGGATGGCTGAACTTCTCACCCTATCTCTAAGGGAGAGGCCAGCCACCCTTCGAAGAAAGCTCATTTACACCGCTTGTTTCCGCGATCTCGTTCTCGTCATTACCCACAGCTCGTGGCCATAGGTGAGGGTAGGGACGTAGATCGACCGGTAAATTGAGAGCTTCGCTTTTACACTCAGCTCTTTCTTCACCATGACAGACCGGTGCAGCGTCCACATCACTGCGGCCGCAGCACCAGTTCGTCTGTCGATCTCCAGCTCACTTCTCCTATCACTCGCGAACAAGACCCCAAGATACTTGAACTCCTCCACTTGGGGCAGGAACTCATCCCCAACCCGGAGTGGGCACTCCACCTTTTTCCGGCTGAGAACCATGGCCTCAGATTTGGAGGTGCTGATCCTCATTCCCGCTGCTTCACACTCGACACTAATAACTGCTGTCATATCGAGTGAAAAAAATACAACATGCTTTTTTTACATAAATATTGGTACAATAAGTGGTGTAAAGTGTGTAATATAAAGTATTGAATGAATGTGTTTGAATGGGTGAGTGCAGCTTATAGTGTAAAATGACTGAATTGCCAGTAAGTGTAGAAAAGTTCCGTATATAAATATCAGTGCCATAATATTTAGACACAGTCGTGTAAATCTGATGTAGAAACCTGGTTTGGATATAGGGCTGGGACAACGCGTCGACGTAATCGATTACGTCGACGCAAAAAATACGTCGACGTAAAAAAATCTGCGTCGATGCGTCGTCACTTTCAAAAAAAGACATGGCGGCAGCGAGTAGCGGAATCATGAGTGAGGCAGTTGCAGTCAACTTAAATCACTCCACCCGAACACGCAGTTCTACAGTATGGGGATATTTTAACAGAAAAGGAAGTGATTCAGTCGTTTGCCGACTTTGTAAGGTGGAAATAGCCTATCATAAAAGCACGACGGCTATGCACCAGCACCTCAAACGACTGCATCCAGGAGCAGCTTCTGCAAAGGACAAACCACCGTAAGTTTTCAACTTTTTTACTAACGCTAGTTTTTACCCGTTAATTCATCCAGACCCCCCCACGTAGACGTACACTCACTCATAGACACAGAGATAAACACCCAACCTCCGTAAATGCAAAACTCATTTAAGCTGCTGAGCAGTAACATATAGCAGTTGCTGTTGTTATTGTTTTTTTGGTTTGTGGCCCATGCTGGCGAAATGAGTCTGAATGCGTGCAGGCTGATTATCAGAATCGGCGAAAGACAAAAATGTGAGACAGCGAATTGGCCGCAGGAGAAATGTTAACAAGGATAATGCACCACCTGCTAAACGTAGCCGTCGTGGACACTGTTACAACATTGTTAAAGTGCTTGCAAAAGCAAAATGACAATGAACTCTTGATTTGTCAAATTTAATGTGTTTCATCCTATTTGAACGCTGTTTTTATACATAATGCTTCTCCAGCTTGATCTTATAGGTCAAAGTTATGCCATCTAATGACTAGAAAGCAGTGCACCAGTAAAGGTGCCATCAGCCCTGGGTGTTTAAACGTTATCTTTTCCAGCCATCATGATTACTGCATATCATATGTTCAACATTGGGGATTATCATTAACCTCTTACTGTTATGCTATGAAAGCACATGGCATAACAGTATGTGTGTATATATCTATCTCAACCAGATCCTTATCAAATTATTTTGATATTATGCTTTCCATATGATTATTTTGTAATTATTCGAATTCATCTGTGTGCTGTGTGTGATTTATGATTTCAGGAATAAACAGAAAAGTCTGGAGGACTACTGTCAGAGAAGAAGTATACCATGCACCCCCCAGGGGGTGGCTGTACTTACTGAGAGCGTCTTAGCTATGATTTTAAAAGACAAGAGACCACTTGCTGTGGGTGAGGGATTCAAAGAAATGCTGACCACTTTCCAGCCAGGTTACACTCTGCCGTCTAAGCGTCATTTTACAAGCATGATGGAGAGAAAGTATGAAACTTCAGTGGAGAAACTAAGGAATGAACTAAAAAAAAAGCCTCCAAAACATCCAAAATCTCCCTTACCACTGATGCTTGGACAAGTCTGGTCACAGAGTCCTACTTAGGGGTAACTTGTCATTTCATTATTTGTTCAAAGACGCCATTTCTGCTGTTTGTATATTATTAATTTTTTGCTATGATTTCCTTTGTTATATTTGTTTTGCAAAACATTAAATTTTTTGTTTAAAACAGAAGATTGTAGTACAATGTTATTGTGGATTTTGTTTTGTGAATGAAGAGCACTTTTTGGCAGAAAGCAAAGTGAATGTTACATTTTGTTTGTTTAAAGACACCATTGTTGCTATTTATTTGAAATGTTTTGTTAACTTTTCCTTAATTTTATATATGTTTGCACATTTCATTTCTTGTTAAATGCTATCTCTATTGTATTGATTGTACGACCTCTACAACTTTATTTTGAATTTTTTTTTATTAAAAGGTCTTCAAATGAATAAATTTGTGTTTTTCATTTATATACATAAATTAGTAAATGTGAAATTGCTATACAAGTCAAATAATGGGGGGAAAAATCGTTAATCGAATCGAAATCGAATCGGATTGAAAAATGAATCGTTAGATTAATCGATGCATCGAAAAATTAATCGCTAGATTCATCGATTAGGAAAATAATCATTTTGCCCAGCCCTATTTGGATAATTTACTTCTATGCATCTCTGAGTCTTTGGACGTGTTGGTTACTTTCACAGTAAGTTTTATAGACTTTTAGATATCATCACTGTAAAAAGCATAAAACTTAAAACACCTTGGAAAGTAATTAAACTTTGCAAACATAAATTCCCGTATGAAAAATTTGCAAGAGAAAAATGTGGTGTACATTTCTCTCTGGTTTAGGGTGGGTCATGTGTCCAGGGTCAGTTTTGATAATATGCACATCACTGGAGCCCCCCTCTCCCTCTCCCTTTTGCACCTGTCCAATGCTAAATAATCTCTAAATATTTATTTTTTCCATCCTTCTGGTTCTGCAAAGATGTGTAATCCCATGCAGAGTGCATTTGTGTGTTAGCTACGTGGCTGGGTTTATCCGAGAGCTTTGAGTGGAATCCAAAGAACAAGCTGTGGCACATTGCTCACATAAAGCAGCCAGTTCCTGTTCATGTTCTCAAACTGGCTGATTATGTCAGAACCACTTTGGCAGAGATTTATAGTCTGAATTTTCTGAGTGTCTCCTCCTCTGTGAGCAGACGTAACAGGTGAGTTGTTGTGTTGACAGATAATGATTGGAGAGGCCATCCTGTTTTGCTGTCTGTCTCGGAGAAAGCTCGGCGGTGGCGGTGAGGCTAACATCAACGCAGCTGGCTGCAACTTCAATTCCTTCATACGCAGAGCCGTCCGATTTGTTGGTAGGTTGATTTTTTTAAACTGCACACTTACTCATGTCACATAAAGGCAGTCCATGGTAGCCAGTTAAGAATTCTAGTACCTTTGTGGTGACACTTTTTTCCTTATGGGAGCTCAAAATGGGAATTTTACAAGACTCCCCAATTTATTCATATACATGCCGTTTTTTTATTCTATGCCATCAAGTGCTTTATAATTATTTTACGCACACTCTCGATACATTGGGAGGTGCCCAAGGGTACTTGGGCATTCCGAGTGGAGCAGCAAGGAATCAAACCATCAAACCTCTGATTAGCAGACCTGCTCTACCCTCTCTGAGCCACAGCCACCTCTATGTGTGCATTTTATCTGCTAACAGTAAAATTACTATTATCTCAATGGATTCATGCTTTTCGTTTTGGTTTTGCTTTATTAGCATTGGATATTAAAACTGATTCAGTCTCTAAAGACGATGCATTCATCCACAGTGCTAAACCAAAATCATATAATTCCAGCATTACCCAAAAGTAACAAACACAAACTTTGTTTTTAAACCATTTTTGGTTTGGTCATTACTACATGGTAAATCATCCAAATGGTAAATCATCCAAATGCATCCACTTTATAAATTAGCACATCATCCACATTGCAGTGTCACACTATTTGCTTCACTTAATAAATCCGGCCTGTCATGGTCCTGGGCCATGTTGGCCCAGTGTTCTTAGTTTTCTTGTATGTTTGTATTTTGTTCCCTGTTTAGGTTCTGTTTCCTGAGTTGCCCTGTTGTGTTGTTCCCTGAGTGCTTTCCCTTTGTGACTCTCACCCCCTGTGTGCCCCTCTGTGTATTCATGAGCCCTCGTCCCCTTTCGTGTTTATTCCGTGTCTCCCCTGCCCGTTATGTTGGTGTTCTCCCCGTGCTCTCTCTCCTCCTGTCTGAACCTCTGTACTTCCTGTTTCACCTCTACCGTCAGTGTTGTGTTCACTCCTGCCATGTCCCGTGATTATTATCAGTGTCACCTGTGTTCCCCGTGTGCTCCCACTTCCCTCGTTAACCCTCTGTGTATTTATGTCTGCGTCTCCCTCAGTTCTGTGTCGCGTTTTCCCTCATGTTGTGTGTGTTCTTCCCTGTGTTTCTTGGCGAGCTTTGTATTTAGTTTTCCCAGTTTAGTTTTGTATTTCCTACGTTCTGCCTCTCCAGCATTAAAGCTGTAATTTTTGAGTTCATCCCCGTGTCTGTGAGTTTTGCATTTTGGGTCCTCCTCGTGCCTGCCACACAGCGATCCATGACACGGCCACATAAATACTCTCTCACTCACACAAAGAAAATATAATACATAATACAACACTTCACGGTAATTTTATGGCAAAGTTGTTTGTCGACTGCAGCCTCAATTGTGTAGTTAATTTATTATTCATCGTCATTTTACCCTCCTTCATTTTTGCTATTATTAATTGTTGGACAATTCGTGCGGCGTTGAGAGCAACCATTGAAAAACTGAGCTGAGTTAAACTGGACTGGATTGTGAAGTGATCCAGCGTCAGACTATACCGCGATACATTATTTTGTCTAAATAATACAACCATACAATTTAAACTAAACATTGTAAAATCTGATATTCTCACTCTTTTTCCTCTTGGTAAGCACATATCTCACCATCTATCCTCAGGAGTTCATGCGTTCGGTCTTTGTGCCACGGCCCTCATCACAGACGTCCTCCAACTGATGACTGGATACCCAACACCATATTTCCTAACTGTGTGTAAACCCAATTACACCACCCTAAATGTCAGCTGTGAACAGAACCCATACATAATGGAAGATATTTGCTCAGGGAGTGACCCTGCAGCAATCAACCAGGGCAGGTAAGGAAAGAAAAAACACTCGATATGCTCCACTTTACACTGAAAGACTTGGATTCTGAACACTTTCACGCAAACGACACACAAATTAAGAGTGGATCAGTTTTGTAGTCAAGAAAAATCATTTAACGTGATTCTTTGTGATGCTTTATATCACTAGCTATAAAGTACATTAGCACTCTTAGAGGGGAATATAAGACAATTGTCTTATAAAACAGAGAAAAAAAGGCTTTTTCTTTTTAATATTATTATGAAGTATATCACATAAAGAACAGAGCAGGGATAGATTGGAAAACTTACAGACAAGACAGAGTTGGTAAGAAAAATAATACCAGCAGGACTGTGAATGTGTGCAGTGAATGTGAGGGTGTTAATTTTATTCAGTCCAGGTTTAATGCAAATTAGGAGAGAATTATGACAATAATAATAATTATAGTTCAAGCCAAACATCACCACCAATAATCCCAATCAATAACTACGACCAACAATGACAATAATAACAGTGTCAATCCCAAAATGACTTACTTACCTGGATGACTGAGCATGCATCAAGACAGATAATGACAACAAATTACAACAATAATACCGTTATAAGAAAATTATAGGGAATAACTCAATTGCATGCATCATCAATTCTGCAAAAGTATGCTGGAAGGATGATGACGCTTCTTCAGAAGCTGGACAATGATGCCAGGAAAAGCACGAAGCAACTAAGTAGGTCATTAGAAGAAGAAACAAACTACTGGAGAGAGGAAGATGATCAGGGAGCCAGAAAGAGCCAGAAAGAGACATTCTCTCGTTAAAGAGAATGAGGGAAGGAAAACAGCCTAATTACACACCAGGGAGGGAGAGAGTGTATGAAACAAGTGAATTCAAACACATGACATTAATGAAAACAGGAAAAAAGAACAAAGGGGAAAACACAGATAAGTCAAATGAAAATTCAGTTTGGATTTCATTTCTGCTGCGCTAATAGCAACACAGGCAAAGTCACCACTCTGAAAGACTTTTGTCATTTGGCTCTTTTACATCAACAATGTGGACTTGTGATTTAAATCAAAGGATTTAACACAAGTTTTGCACAAATTGTTTAGATGTATCGCCATTTCAATACATGTCACATATTCCAAAATCAAATGTTCAAAGTAAAGCTTTTAAATATGGATTGTTTTTTAGATCTGGATAAAACACCTTTAGAGTCAATGGCCTGTATTTGTGTAGCACTTTTACTAGCCCTAAGGACCCCATGGCACTTTACACATCCAGTCATCCACCCATCAGTGATGGCAGCTACATTGTAGTAGCTGACCACCACCAGTAGGCACCGGGTGAAGTGTCTTGCCCAAGGACACAACGACCGAGACTGTCCAAGCCGGGGCTCGAACCGGCAACCTTCCGATTACAAGGCGACCTCCCAACACTTGAGCCACGATCGCCCCACCAATGACCACCTTAAATGACCAGCTACAAATATCACACGATACTGTGTTTCCTGTGATTTATCTTCATGCTCGTTTGAATTATGATCAGGTGAATGACTTTCTTTGCCTTAAGAAACTCTTGAGCTGTTTTTGCAATATGAATAAGACTGAAACTGAGAAGAAAGTACGAGCCTGTACACTTCACAACTCATTCTGCTACTTCTATCAGCAGTCACATCAGCAAGAAACATTACTGAAACAGTTCCACCTTGTACCATACATGCCCATGCAATAATGCTGTGATATACTTCAGATCATGAGTGTTCTTTTCCATCTCTATACCTTTCTCTTACCATCCTTCTAGTACAAGTTAATCTTGATTTCCCCTACCCAAAGATTTTTCTTGACTGAGTAGGTCATGTTGTGTGGTCATCATGGTCTTTTGGTGTTGCTGAGTTGGCCGGTGCATTCTTTTTTTTTAACAATGTACCATGTTCTGCCTTTTAGAAGTTACGCTGGATTATACAGTTTTGCACACTGCACTAGAGCTCCCTCTAGTGGCTGATGTGTAATATTGTTTTAAGTGCTTTGGAAGAAGAAAAATAGAGGAAGTCCATCCAAGATGGCTGAACGTAATGCCGAAATATTAAAGTTTTAACCTGATATGGACCTTAAAATATTGTTGCTTTGGACGATATTTGTCTGTAAGAATGAGTGATGATAAAATAATAAAAAAAATTTTGTTTTGTTTAAAAATGGTATGATAATTTGTAAGTTTAGGTGAGATCAACACCAAGGTACCTGTAGCTGTCCACAGTCTCAATGTACCTTGTATGTTCAGTGGTTGCAGTGGAGGATGTTTGTGCCTGTGGAAGTCTACCACCAGCTCCTTGGTTTTTCTAGTGTTGATCTGGAGGTAGTTCTGCTGACACCAGTCCACAAGGCCATGGGTCAGTTTTCATCAGTGATGAGGCCAACTATTGCAGAGTCATCAGAGAACTTCTGCAGGAAGCACTGGGTGGAGTTGTGAGAGAAGTCTGCAGTGTAGATGGTGAAGAGGAACGGAGCCAGAACCGTTCCCTGTGGGGCCCCGTACTGCAGACGACCCTGTCCGACACACAGCCCTGAGTTCTCACATACTGTGAGCGGTCAGTGAGGTAGTGAAAGGTTGTGAAAACTGCATTCCCCAGAATCCTTTGCAGTAGAGATGGAATGTACTCAGGTTTAGCTAGAAAATGAAAAGTTTTTGGGAAGCCATTATATATCTTGCTCTGATGTCAGGTTTTTGTGTTGTACCCCCTTTTTTTGAAGTCTCATATGATGACTATTGTTCCTGTCCATTTTCTTGGCTAAGTGCATTTGCTACAACAGAATCCACCATTCCATACTTGGTATCCGTAGCCAGTCTTGGTAATGATCTGGCTGAGTTTGTTCGCCACTTCCCAATCCTCCTGATGAAGGCCCTTCCTGTTGATCTTGTACAGTTCAAGGCATTACAGGATCCATGTGTGAGGCACTGAGTCATAGGCTTTGTTGTAGTCTATTCATGCAGCGCGCAGGTTGGCCAGTCTGGTCTCACAGTCTCAAGTGACTGCCCTGTCTACACTTGTACTGTATTGACTCTGTGTTTAATCATTACAAGACAAAAAATTAGATTAGATACAACCTCCTCTTTTTGGAATCTGTACATGCTTATTCCAATATAAGTAAGACAAGACATTGTAATTCACATGCTTAAAATGGATGGAACCTGGACTTTTCTGGTCATGATTTCCGATACCATACTTATCCATACCCATAGAAAAAGTGCTTGTGTTAATAGGTGAATGAGGCAAGTTCTGTAAAGCTTTGAGTGCTCCGGTGCTTTGGAGTAAAAGAAGCATGTTTCACTTCGCATTACCTCAGTAAGGCGATGTGAAAATGAACAAATATCATCTTAGGCTGACTTAAATGTGCTTTGTTCCCCTTTTATTAAAACACAGAAAAACACGTCACACAAAAATATTGCAAAAGGAAACAGTTGCCTTATATGCATAAAGTATATAAAGTCAAAACGCACATCTCACTTAAAAATTAAGATAGCCAAATGTAAACAAATCAACTTGTTAGAGTCCTAAATGATCACCTTTAAAGTGCTAATAACATCATGTACAGTGAGACAAGCATGGAGAACAGCACTGACTGGGAGAGGCTTTGAACAGACGACATACTCAGTTCAATTCAACATGTACGACTTTAAGAATGCACAATGCACTCTTTACTGTAACATAAGTAATACCACACAAATTCATTATTACCATTTGCATAATGTGCTTCTTCTGCAATAAATAATTTCAACTTGTTCTAGAATATATTTCACCTTCACAACCTGCAATGAAATTGTTGACATATTTTTTTATTAAATACTTTTTAATTCAATCTAATTAATAATAACTTCTGTTGTTGCAGGATGTGGTAATAATCTTCCCTGTGGTATCAAAAATGGTATTCTGTATCAAGTATTTTCCTAGACATTGGCATGAAGTTTAAATATCTAGTAATGTGACAACTAGAGATGGACCGATCCGATATTACGTATCGGTATCGGTCCGATACTGACCTAAATTACTGGATCGGATATCGGAGAAAAATAAAAAATGTAATCCGATCCATTAAATATCACGAAAGCAAACTTGCAACACGCCGTAACTCACCTCAGAACGTTAGCACGTCGGAGCAGTGTGCATCACGTGATAGAGCGGCTGTGGCATGCGGGACCTGTCGGTGGTCTGGATAGCATGTGGAGCTTCGCTAGCAACCTGGCATTTCATCTCCGACAAAGTTATCCCCGAGAGAAGTAAAGCAAGTGTGTAAGTCCATCTCTGAATGTTTGTAAAGCATTCCCACGTTAAGCTTAACGAGCGACTGCCTCTCGCTCTCCGGATGCTACTTCAATCATGAAACTGATCAATGATCAGCTGATCGGCTTTTCTGTCGCGAGTCCGTCTCTCTTGTTTGTTTTTGGCCCACTTTGCACCAGAAAGAGGAAACCAGCGGCTGAACAACAGCAGCACGTTTAAGCTTGATAAGCTGTTGTTAGAATTTATTTAATATTACTTTCTACACCAGGATCTTTTTCTACGTAGCTGACGGCTGGTAACTGTGCAGGGGCGGATCTAGCAAAGTTTAGCCAGGGGGGCCGATAGGGCATTAACTGGGAAAAGGGGGCACAAAGACATACTTTTCTTTCTTATTCTCATTTAAAATGTCGAGCTTTTAATAAATAATTATCTGACACCCAAAGTTTTAATTTGATGTAAAAGGAATAGAAGTCAATTACTGTATATAGTAACTATTAAGTCTAATATATATACCCTAGTAAGCTATAGTACTTTTTCCTTTGGGAAGGTACCATCTGTGCAGTCTGCAATTTTGTTGAAGAAAGATGTTGAATCTATTTAATATTTCTTGAAAAATAATTGATTTCTGTGCATTTTTTTGTCACACTGCATCAAATTAAGGTTGATTACGTCGATTAAGCATCATGAGGTGGAGTGTGAGGGGTGGTTCCCTATTTTTTATTTATTTATTTTTGTTGTTGCTGGGAGTTGGAACCCTATTAGTTAGGTTGCTTAATATTTACGCTAAGTACTCTTTAAAATACCAGAATAGGGAGGATGGTGTAGGTTTAAGTTTATTAGATTGATCAGTATTGCTGAACTATGAAATTTATTTTTTTTGCATACAGGTATAACAGAATAGCTTTAGTGTAGTTGTTGTTTTAAACTTGAGTATGAAGTTATACAAAATGCAGCAAGATATTTAAAAAAAAAAGTTTTGTTGATTAAAAAACACTATATCGGATTCATATCGGTATCGGCAGATATCCAAATTTATGATATCGGTATCGGACATAAAAAAGTGGTATCGTGCCATCTCTAGTGACAACCATAGTCCTTTAAGATGCAGCTATAAAAAAATAGAAGTATTTTAGATGTTAGGAGGGGTATCACTGCATAAATGGATTGGTTCTTATAAAGTGCTTTTCTACTCCACCTGAGTACTTTTTGCCTCATTCACCCATTCATGCAAGCACTTTTTTCTATGCAAGATTTATACTCTGATGGATGCACCAGAGAACAACTTGTAGTTATTTTCTTGGCCAAATACATTTGGTATGCAGACTGGAGCATGCAGGGATTGAACTACCAACCACTAACCTTCTAATAAGGCAGACGACCTGCTCTGCCTCCTGAGCTATAGACACCACATAGCAGTGGGAGGCCTCACATTACAAGGGTGCACAGTCTCGTCACATCTGCTTTGTAGAACTGAACAATAAACACAAACGTTTTTCCTTTTGCTCCCTACATTTTACATAAATATATATTTTCTACTCCTTACATTTTCAAAACAGGCTCACTACTTCTTACTGACCAGTTGGTATAGAAGAGAATAACTCCCCCCAAAATGCAGCATTTATGTCATGAGAACTGCCCTGAGCAGTAATGACAAGAAAAATGATATCCTAGTCATTATACAAGAAGGGAAAAAAAACAATTTAAATTGGAAAACCAACTGGAAAAATCAATTTGTCATCAACATGATTACAATTACCAGTAATCAAGTAACTTGAACAAATACTTGTTTGTACAAAAGATGTACAAAAAAAACAACCACACAATTTCTAGGATGTTATGTGTTTTCAACGGGTACTTTATTTTCAGATGCCATGGTTTTCTTCGTATATGTCCCCTAAGGCTGAAGTATCATTTTCTGATTGTTAATTAGAAAGAAAATACAAAAGCTGAAGCAGAAGAGACAAGTTTCTCTGAAGAGATGGTGAATAGACAGATTTTACAGAATGAACATTACAAACATTTAACCTCTCTAATATTGATCACCACCTGCACTCATGTATATATCATGTATATATCTATCCACTTAGCACTTTTAATTCTTATTCTTATTTTTATATTTTTATGACAGTATGTTTGCACTGAAGCACCGCAGCAATTTCCTAATGTTGTAAACCTGCTCAACATTTGGCAATAAAACCCTTTCTGATTCTGATTGTATCTGACAGAATTTCTTTTAAAGCAGCACAACTGTGTGTATGTGCTGTATGTGTTGTTCTAAGTTTACAACTGGACTTCCTCCCCCTCTGAGAGAGACAGTGGTCTGTTCCTTCCTGCATGTGTTCCAAGAGCCAAAGAGGTGCTTTTTGGACGCTACTACTACGACTGGTTTAAAGGAGGCTTCAAATGATTATTGCACTCCAGCTTTAAATATTATGCATGTCTTTTGTATTATTTATTACGTTTTGTATTGAAACCTCAGTTTTAAACTGACATACATTGTAACACTTGTGTTACAATGAGATTATTGCAGGTATAATTATAATGGTTATGTCAGCACTAGAGTTGACCCACTTCTAGTGCTGACATAAGCTGTGCTATCTGTTTTCAAACCCTTAATGCAATTTGCATGACACCACAGATGTTGCAACTGTGCAACTATGTTTCCATAAATGCACCAACACTTACCAATGTGCACATATGCAGAGTCAGGAGTTAGCATGAGGCTTTAATATCAGGAGCTGTCATAAGTAGGTCATGGATGGAGCAGAGTGAGAAACAAAGCTACAGATTCACTTTCCTTCTGTAGCACTCTGCAGTTTATAACGCTAGCTTAATTTGGTTCTGCTTTGTTTATATAGGCCAGTTTACAACAATAGTAGCCTTAGGCAAGCCTTGTCTCTATGCTTGTATGTGTTTCATTAGTAAACATATGACTGCAATGTTGCAGAGCACCAGTGTTGGGGAGTAACGGAATACATGTACCGCCGTTACGTATTTAAAATACAAAATATGAGTAACTGTATTCCGTTACAGTTACCGTTTAAAAAGGTGGTATTCAGAATACAGTTACTTTGTTGAAATAAATGGATTACACTGCGGTACTTTCCTGTTTCATTTTGTCGCGGGTCAGGACTGTTTGGGTTTGTTTGACTGTTGTTCTGTTGTTCTAGGCAGCGTTACGGTTGCCATGGTTACAGGGCGACGCTCTCTCTCTCTCTCTCTGTGACTGTGTGTTTCCTGGGTGAGAGAGCGCCTTTTCGTCGTTGTTGTTGTTGTTGTTGTGCTAAGCTAACAGGCAGAATGCTACAAGCATAGCTCTAAAGAATGTAGCATCATGGGCAGTGTAGTCCGTGCTGCAGGGAGAATGGACTGCCATACACGTTATGGGTCTGTGAGCGCGAGGAGGGAGAAAAAGGGGAGTGGAAAGGTACGAGCTGTCATCGAGGAAAAACGGGAGCTGGAAGCATGTAAATATAATAATAACCACTGCAGCCAAGAAGAGTGCCTGACGAGCCCAGCTGTAAGTAAGCTGTTAAGACTCGACTGTACACCGTGTTCGTGTTTTCCTCCGAAACAATAAGTTCCGTTGGAGCAGCCTTTCAACGCGTCTCTCTGTCAAGAAAAGTTGACCCACACAACAAAGTAAAGCTAGTTTTCGGCTACGAGCCAACAGGGACCCCGCCGTATTAGTCAGAGGTGTCACGGTCTTGGGTCTCCTGACCCAGCGTCTTAGTTCTTTGTGATTTTTGTATTATTGTACTTGGTGTGAGTTTCTATGGTTTCTTGTTTCGATCCCTTGCCCTTCATGTTTCTCTATGTCCCCTCTGTTCTGTGTAAGTCTGTGTCTGCATGTTTGGGTTCCCCTCTGTGTCTCTCGGTTCTTAGTCCTCTGCCTTATGGTTTATGTCTCTGTGTTTCTTAGTTGCTGTCTCCACTGTGTCAAGTTCGCGTCTCTGTGTGATACTTCCTGTTTTACTTTGAAGGTCCGTGTCTTATGTGAATGTGTCCTGCTTTGCTTGTCTCGTCAGTTCTAATTTCCCCCAGCTGTGCTCTCCTTCTGTGTCTCATTCTCCTCGTTACTTCCCAGTGTATTTAGTCCCTGTGTTTCTCTGAGTCAGTGTTGCGTCGCACCCTCAACAAGCTGTGTGTGTTTTCCCTCCGTGTTACCAGTGTTTTTGTTTCCAGCTCAGTATTTCTGCTTCAGTGTTTTAGTCCACCAGCGTTTTTGTTTGTCTTTTGGTGAGTTTAGTTAGTAAGAGGTTTTACAGCAATAAAGCTGCACTTTAAGTTGAACTTCTGTGTCTGAGTCCTGCATTTTGGATCCACCACTCCTGCTTACCCACCTGCCACACAGCCAACCATGACAAGAGGTCCCTTTACTACAGTTCGGAGTCGCGGACCTTCAGTAATAGTAATAAATCACACAGCAATAGTACATTCACGTTGTTGTAAAAAGCATGATAATATATTAAGTAATCCTAAGTATTCAGAATACGTTACTGTCATTGAGTAACGTAACGGAATACGTTACAGAATACATTTTGGAGCATGTATTCTGTAATCTGTAATGGAATACATTTTAAAAGTAACCTTCCCAACACTGCAGAGCACATGAAATGAGGTTCAGTTTTGGTTCAGTCATTTAGTCCCTAAGATAGTGTGTAGGATTTTGTTTTTGATATCTCAGGCCAGTTGTGTTTCTTTTTACCTCCTGCTCTCCTGCTGAGGTGAATCTTGGATGAATTTGTTTTTGTTCTTTTGTCTCTTGCAGGAAATCCTTCCCATCACAGCATGCTACTCTGGCATCCTTTGCTGCCGTCTATGTTTCGGTGAGTGATGTTTTGAGCTCGTGCAAATGGTGATCCCCAGTGTTACAGCAGAAGTCCCTCACATCTTCTTAGGATACCGTTGTTTATTTGACTTAACAAAAAAACTTCAATTCAACTTATCTTCTTATTTTTTTATCAGTTACATAACAAACAACTCAACCCTCTGTGAACCAAACAGGCTTTCTTTTCAGTTAAAATGTAAAATGAGTTTTTCTCCTTATGGAATATGTCTGTGAAGGTTCTCAGTCATCCAGGTTATCGTAGTTTAAGGAGCTTGAAAAGAAAAGGATCTGGACAAAGAGTGACCTTGGTCCTTTAGATGCAGATGGACAGTCAAGTCCATCTCGACGGGACAAGACTCAGCTGTCCATCTAAATGACAAAGGTCACTCTTTTGAGGACGCCAGTGTTCACATTTTGGACAGAGAAGACCAATGGTTTGAAAGAAGGGTGAAAGAAGCCATCTATGTCCTCTGTGAGCGACCATCTTTGAACAGAGGCGGGGCTTACGACACCAACTGTCTGCCATCTATAATCCCGTTTTGAGATCCTTCCCTCCGCACACATCCTAGAGCATTTGACCTCAGGAAATCACAAGATGGGGTGGGGCTAGGTTTCACAATGAGCTCACCCAAAACCCTGGCTGATTGTGACCTACACCCGTTTTCACACCTTGGCTCATGTGATTAGGGAGAGGATCATTAGGGGGTCCATGACGTTCATGGGGGGACACTCCCATGGACCTTAAATCTGGGACCCTTTACACCAGTTGCTCTTAGAACTGAAGAAGCTTCTCGGATGAAACAACTTCAAGGAAACTTAAAGAAGTCCAGACACTTTTCTTTCCGAGCTCCTTAGACTCCTCATGGAAGATGCTTTGAGCAGCAAAAGTGAAAATTGTTGTATTTAGACATAGGAAGAATGCACTTATATTGGTGAATGAGACATATTGTACAAAGTGCTGAAATTGTTCAAAATCAATTGTATCGGCTTCAGCTGAGCATAGCTTCAGCTCATTCCTTAGCTGTGCACTCCATAAATTTGTTTTTATTGTTTGGGGGAAATGGTAGTATTTTGAGACAGACCCACAGTATGCTACCTCCCTAAGCGTATATGACAAAAACCAATAAGCTTAAGGCTATAAATAAAACCAGTATTGTATTTGCTGTATGTTGCAGATGTATTTCAACAGCACTCTGACGGACTCATCCAAGCTACTTAAGCCCCTGCTCGTCTTTTCTTTTATTATGAGTGCCATCATTTGTGGCTTGACCAGGATTATTCAATACAAGAACCATGCAATGGACGTCTACCTGGGCTTTCTACTTGGAGGTGCTGTTGCTGTCTATCTGGTATGGAATTAGATGTGGTTTTTGCCACTATGGGTACAGATGTTCTCATCATAATAAAAGTTTATGTTTGGAGACACATGTGTTGGCTGCTTTTAAGTTTTCAACCAACTTAATTTAAATCAAGGTTAGATATTTTATCAGGTATGTATGAGATTTAATTGGATTCAAATTGAGTTAGACAATCACCAAAGCCAGTGGGATTTTTTCTCACATCAAAGCACTCGATCAAATAGTCTCATGAAAGACTGGGGCTTTCAATGTAGTATAAAGCATTGAACCGACTAAATTGTTCACAGTGTTATGGGTGGGATTAAGGGACCTGAATCCATCCAGTTCAACAATAGACCCATCCTGAAGGCCCATGAGAAGTATTTTCTGTTTTTCCTTAATTTATACACACACTTGAAATCGCTTGTAATAAAAAGGGTAGTATTACTGTAGTTACAAGGCCCTGCCCAAATTACACTAGGGCTGCCACAAACGATTATTTTGATAGTCGACTAGTCACCGATTATTTTTGCGATTAGTCGACTAATCAGATCATCATCCATTGAATGTAAAAGTACAGCTTATTGCACCAGCAGCATCTGCTCTTATATAACTATCATTAGCTTACAGCTTTAAGTGTTTAAGGTCTGTGCTAACTAAAAATAAAGACAAGATGATAGTTTATTCAATTTTAATGAAATCTGCAGATTGTTTCGGTGAAGTTTAATAAACTCTTGCTATCTAAAATATAACAGGACACCGGAGTAAATTCTCAGCATCTCACACTTCTGATAATCAGCTGTCTGCTTGACGTTTATTCAGCTGTGTAAAAACTATAACTTTAATCTCAGCCAAACCGATTTACTCAGGAACAAATAAAATACTGAAAAAAGCCAAACAATAACATTTTTAAGTTATCTAAGTGACTCATATATATTTAACCTGAGTAGCGAAAGACGGCGGTGGGTTTGAAAATGATTTGCCGGGAGTCTGGTGTTCTCACGGCTCTAGCTAGCCTCGCCCCCGGCTCGCTATCGAGCTAGTGGGTAACAGACGTCTCCGAAAACGTCGGAGCGCTTTTGAAAATATGTGGTGTCTTGATAAACTGAGCAGATATTTGAGGTTTACACAGCTACATTCTCGCCTGAAAATATGTTAAACGTTTATTTTGTGACCCAGAAAGAATAATAAGAGTAATATTAAAACTAAGTAGCTGCCGCCATTGTTGGAAACTGAGCAGGGCTGCGCTATGAATTCTGGGACACAGCTTCTTCTTTTTCGGGGTTTAACAGCAGCTGGCATCCTTGTACATGCAGTGCTGCCATCTTCTGTTTCAGTCCGTTATTACACTCTTAAATCCTGCTACTTATTCCTGCGTCTTTTGTGATCTTACAAAGCTTCAAACGACGCATCGACTATTAAATCAGTCGTCGACGATTTTGATAGTCGACGTAATCGTGACTAGTCGACTAATAATGGCAGCCCTAATTTACACTAGCCTATCCAAAATCAGAATCCAGGTATCAAGCATGAAATCATATTAATATCATATTAGGTTTTAAGTAAAAGAACCTAGAAGTGTTTCTCTGTTTCTCTGTTGCCAGGGATTGTATGCAGTTGGAAATTTTCAGTCTAGTGAGGAGACCAGCAGCAGTCCTCCTGCACTTGTGCACTGCCCACCTTGCTCCTTGCCACATATTAGCCAGGAAGCTGTCCTCAACCACCTGCAAATGAAAGCTAGCATATCTGGGGAGCCTACCATCCCCATCTCCCATTCTGAGGGTCTGCTTCACCGAGGTCTTCAGCAGCAGAGGCCCGATGGAAGCCTGAAGCGCTCTAGTGCAGATGTGGAAGTGATATCCCCACACAGCCCCCACAGCAAAGATGCCATGATGACCTTTAGTCACACTCTCCCTCGGGTCCACACCCCACAGGCTATGGCAGCATATGAAGAGGCAGCTAGGCGCCATGCTGCCACCCTCCACCATGCCTCCATGGACTCTAGCCGCTCAAAGCAGCTTTTGTCTCAATGGAAAAGTAAGAACAACACTCATAAGTGTTCTCTTCAGGTCCCAGATTCATTCTCCTCGTCTGTAGACTCGTCATCAGGGCCACCCTCCCAGCATCCACACCATCATGGCAGCATGGAGCTCCGATCAAGCTCTGAGCCATCTGCAATGGGTCTGAATGGTGGTTTTGATGCCCATGCATATATGGCCAAACTGGCCACAGGTGCTAGTACCACTTTACCCACTAACTGTAGTGGTATCACTGGAGGAGCTAGGATAAACATGCAGCCTCGACCTGGGTCTTCTCAACTGGTCCACATACCAGAGGAAGGTCATGAAAGTTATGCCATCTCTGACAGGACAGTGGGAGGCAGAGGAGGAAAAGAGGGGATGTCAACAACAAACAGCACTATCCAGGCTACCTGGCAAAGAGCTGCAGAGAAGACTGCAACCTGCAGGACTAATGAAAATGGGCAGAATCTCCAACCTCGAATCATGCAAGTGATTGCTATGTCTAAACAGCAAGGACTTCTACAGACCCATTCCAAAAGCTTAGATGAAAGCAGCATGGCGTGCAACAACACAGGGAGTTTCCAAGGCACTGCTCACTACAGGGCACTTACTGATCAAGACCCCACCAACACCACAGGGCCCAGCTCATTGGGCAGCACATCAGGCAGTATTTCAGGGAGCACTGGTGCAATTGTCAGAGTAGAGGCACACCCCGAAAACAGCAGACCAGTGATCCAAGCTCCATCTACAGATGGAAGCGGAACATGGAGGTGGCGATCCCTGGATCACGGCACTGGAGCTGGTGGAGGTACAGAGACGATTGGTGTAGGGGGAGCATCAAGTGGGTGTTTGAGGCAGTCTTTTGAGCTCAATGATCTGAACAGAGACTCAGAAAGCTCTGACTCAATACGTGAAGGATCTATTGACAGAAAGCGTGCCAATCACATTGTTACTACCACCGCCACCATTAGCACCCCACCCATAATTACAGTTCACACGCAGAAAACTGGGCAGTCAGAGCAGAGGGTTCAACCACAGGGCCTCTCTACTATAAGGGTAACTCCAGGTGATGGAAGCACTTCTGGGTCTGGAGGAGGTGGTGGCGAAGGTGGAGAGAGTGCTTCAGAAACCCCTTCAGTCACCTCAAGTCGAGAGTCCACACTACAAAGAAAAGTCAATAACATCATCCTGATTCCAGAGAGAGCCAACAGCCCAGATAATGCTCGGAATATTTTCTACAAGGGAACATCTATTACTCCTGTTTACAAGGACTAAAATAATAAAAAACTCAGCACTGATGAGATGCAACAATATTTTTAAGGAATCCCCAAATATGATAATAAAATAAAAGAAAGGGTTTTAGTCAGCATGATTTTTGTAAGTGTTTACACTAAAGCACAACCTTTTAAGTGTTGTAGAAATCACTGTGTACTTTTGTGGTCACTCCCTATTGTAATGTAGATGCTCTGCCAGTGGAACCTTTTTTATAGTGTTTTGGATAAAAACATCCACAAAAAAGTAGCGCAGAAACAATGAAAGTGTAGCAGACTACTAAAAATACTTGTATCATAGCCGTAAAACCAATGTTTCGTTCTCTGAACTGTAAATACTGTGTATGGTGCTACACCCCCCAAAACAGTTCACGTACTACATGACATAATGTAAAATCCCAATAGATGCAAAATGTAATATTTCATAAAGCGTTAAAGAATGACATGTGAAAGAGAGAACTTTTATATTCTGTCTCTTTTCTGTACAAATTCCACATATTCAACAAAACACTGTTTAAACCATAAGTGTGCTTAGCATTCCTTCTGTAGCTATGACGTCAAATATGCTGTGACTTGCACTGAAATAAGTGTTTACTGTACAACGTATATCGTTAACCCCAATTTTGTCTTTATATCCTCTACCTATATTTGGACCTCCACGTGGGTCCCAGATCTAAGCACAACAAGGCAGCAAAGTGGTGAAATCTTCTTCTTTATACTGAGAGGTAATTAGTAAATTTTTAAAAAGGCAGTGCAATTAACCTCAAGTCTCCTTCCCTACGTGGCAGGTTGATTTAAATTGTCTTTGTAGCTTTTAGTGAAACACTTTAACTTTTTGTTCACAATAAAGTAACAGAATATTCAGCACCTAGAGTTTGGATATAAAAACCATGTCTACAGTCCCTAAATTGCTCACCCATTTCAGCAGGTGGCCCACATGTTAAAAGGCTACAGCACAGGCCTGGGTTTGAATCTGCTCCAGGTCCCTGCATGTCGTGTCCCTTCTCTCGACTTGCTTTCCTGTCCACTTTCTCCATAATGTCCTAGCAAAACAAGGGGAAAAAAACCTATGCATTTTCAGGCACAGATCTATAGCAGTGTAAAAGCATGTGTTGCACCATAATTTTAATGTCACGTACCCTTTGTTAAAATTTGAATTATAACTTCTGAGGTTATTTTGCATTTAACACATCTAAAAGTAATTTTAATTACAGTCTCGTTAACTGATAGAGACACCTTACAAATCTGGTCTTTAGGTGATGACGTGATGAATCCTGCTTCTGGGCCCAAACTACTCTGAATTTATTAAGGCTCTTGTGTTTTTAACATGTTTTAATGCTTTCTATCTTGTTCTATTTAATCTCAACAAGCCCTTAAAAACAGTCAGTGATCACTGTTGGCCTCTCTCAATTTTTATTACTGCTAATCCTTTTAAAGCTCAGTTTTTAAAACCTTACGATGTAACTACAGCCCAGCCCATGCAGCAGTATATTAATGACTAACCTCGTATTGTGGATGGATTATCTCAGTTGTTCTCCTGGCTGAAGTTTGGTCCGTTTACAGCATCCTGCCATGTGATTACATTTGTTCCTAACCATCAGGAACACTCGCGTTAACTTTTATCGAGTGGAAAAAAGTTAGCGTTCATCCTCCAGCTTCACTGTGTTTATGCTATGCTAACGTAGCTGTGTCGCTAGTGATCATGTAGCACATCATTATATACCAGCTAGCCCAACTTCAATAACAATGTTTCCTCTAAGCTGCGCACATGCGCAATTGCGCACTGCTGGCATGTCTCTGCGCACAGAAAATCTGCGTTGCACACAAAAAAAATCTAACCTGAATTGAAATTAAAATTAATACTTTAACAATTCTGTTTTGCAGTGTGAGTCAGTGACTGGCTGCTCCCGTATGGGATTAGAACGATGCCACCTTATCCCGTAGTCCAGCCAATGATGCGATTCACATTCGTATATACACAGCTAATCAACGTGGTTGACAGGCTATGACAGCGTCCTTATGTGCCGGTGTTTTAGCAAAGCAGCTGATGTGGAGTGAAGCCATGTTAATGACAACGTGCACAACCATTGGAGATGTGAGCAGGACAGACGGAACAACTGACAGACAAAGTGTGGACTTTATACCAGTTTTTAAATTGTGTTGATCGGCCGCGTAAAACCAGAGTTTCTTCCTGAATACTGTCGTTGTTTATATTTACTGCGGGAAAAAAGGTTAAAAACAGCGTTTTATAAGGAAAACGCTCGAAAGCCTGTGAGCAAAGACAACAAAAACAAAAGTCTAACATAAATGTAAATGCTGTGCTTTGATTATTTTAATAAACCTTGGATGGATTCGATGCTGGCGTGACCACAGTGCACACGTCTGCTGTTGCTCACAGTGGTCCAAGGGACGCTCTGGGAGTTTGTGTGTTCGCTCAGACACATGAAACATTAGAGGAAACATTGTTCAGTAACCCTACAAACGTCACTGCTGTTTAGTTTTCTGTCTTCATTTATGTTGGAAGTGATAACAGAGCTGCAGGTTTGAATTGTTTCAGAAATCTCTCAGTCAGAACATGCTATATTATGTTTAGGTGGAAGTTAGCGAGCTAACTTCCTGCTAACTTCAAACTCTGTTAAATTTAATAAATTCTGTTTTCATGGATGCCTGGATGTTAAACTTAATTGTTACACCTGGTAGAGCAGCAACACTGATCATTTTATTACAGATGAAAGAATTTAAACAGTTTTTAACTCTCAGTGATGCTGCAGTGTTTGTTTGACGTTGGGGCCTGAAGCAGAGTTTGAGCCCAGGCACGGTTAATGACGTCAGACTTAAAAGACCGGATTATATTGGAGAAACAAAGAAACACACAAAGTAAAAGTTGTATGTACTTTATGTTATGAATGCTCGATCCACATAAGAGCAGATATAGATGAATAAAATGGGTGACAATCTGTGTTTTGCTAAATGACAATCACTTTTGAAGATGTTTTTTTTTTTTCCTGGTACCAGACTAGTGATTTTTGGGTTTTTTGTAAATATTGGTGACCAACAACTGGAATATTTACTATGAAAGCATGGAACGTTTCAAGTTAGTCACATTAGATATACAACAGTATACACACACACACACACAACAAAACTACAAAGAAAATTGAATAAAATGTCAAATTTATAGAGCCCCCACAGCAGGATGTCATTCAGGATGTCAGGATTCACTTGTAGCATTGCCCAACAGCCCTATATATATATATATATATATATATATATATATATATATATATATATATATATATATATATATATATATAAAACCAACCCTCATTTACAGGTGCTATGTGTAACAAATTTCAAAGAAAATTGTAATACCTCAGCATAATTATCACGATGAAAATAAAAAATGTGATTTTACATGACTAAGCGTGTAAAATGTGTGGACCAATCTTTCCACGAATGCAAGAGCAGCATCATGTTCGCTGCAAATTTATTTTGTGCCATTGAGCAATTTATTTCTATCAAAACTAATCCAGGTACTTTTCTTTAATACTCTATACTGTGTAGAAGCCAGTGTATGCACATTCTCTCAATAATTGTATTTTATGGTGATTCTGAAATCTCTCCCATTATCACGGTTATTGTGACTGTTGATTAAAAACAAACAGAGATCTGCTTAGAAGTTTCCACTTTGGTGGACATTCCACCATCTGCTTCAGGGATTACCACCATGACAGGCACCAATTATCTTGCAAATCAGCAAATGAGATGCAGAACATGGTCTGCATAATCTTGGTGTTCCAGCTTCCCTTCGAATACTGTTCTGGTCTGTGGAGTTGAAGATCTACCGGACTGGGGCCTTTGTTGGTCTTGGCCTTGTTTTTTTTTCCTGTCACAGCAGTCAGCTGAATCACTCTTAGTCTGGCCCCTCACCCAGGACCTGGGATTTTGTTCCCCTGCCACAGAAAAAAAAATCCCAGCAACACTGGGATCACTGTGACAAATAAATCCCTATAGCATGGTAAGGTTGCTGTTCATGGAGGGGCATTTCTATCTTTGCTATCACTGTTTGAATGTTACCATTGTACAACCATGGTACGTTCTGGACAGGTTACAAGTCTGTGATGAGGGTGAAAGGTTTCAGTGAAAAGCACAACTGCAGTGCCACTTTTTGCAAATATTTTTCCTGTTGTTTCTTAGCACCAAATCCTGCAAAAAGACAAAACCCTCAACCTCACTGGTTCTCACCAGCCATTGCCATTCAGGCACATCACATATGGTAAATGGGCTGGTTTTATAGAGCGCTTTTCTACTCTGAGCACTCAAAATGCTTTGTACAACTCATTCATTCACCCAATCACGCCCATTCATACAAGCACTTTTCTACGTTTTTAGTGCTGTCTAACTAACATTCACACTCTGATGGATGCATCGGAAAGCAACCTGGGGTTAGTATCTTGAATATTTGGCATGCAGACTGGAGCAGACTAGGATTGAACCACCTAACCACTTAACCACCTAACCCTCCTAACGGTGACTTGCTTTACCACCTGAGCTACAGCCACCCCATATGAACACATGAACACATCTTCAGAACCCATTGGCACCACATAAAAATGACATTTAAATCTTTTTCCATATTTACGGTAAAGTACAACACTTAAGAACACAAACCTTTCCTAAACCGAACCATGTACAACAGAAAAGATTAAGTTCCCAAAATTGAACCACGGTCTGAAAAACCTGTGACTTCCTCCTGCTCAAGGAGTATTTTGCGAGTTTGGAAAAATGGACTGTTGTAATAATAATAATAATAATAATAATAATAATAATAATAATAATAATAATAATAATAATAATAATAATAATAATAATAATAATAATACAGGCAGCACGGTGGGTAGCACTGTTGCCGCACAGCAAGAAGGTCCTGAGTTCAATTCCACCATCAGGTCTTTCTGTGTGGAGTTTGCATGTTCTCCCCGTGTTTGCGTGGGTTCTCTCCGGGTACTCCGGCTTCCTCCCACCGTCCAAAGACATGCAGCTTGTGGGGATGGGTTAACTGGATAATCTAAATTGCCACTAGGTGTGAATGTGAGTGTGAATGTCAGTGCGAATGGTTGTCTGTCCCTGTGTGTTGGCCCTGCAACAGACTGGCGACCTGTCCAGGGTGTACCCCGCCTTTCGCCCTATGACAGCTGGGATAGGCTCCAGCGCCCCCCGCGACCCTGAAAAGGATAAGCGGAAGCGAATGGATGGATGGATGGATGGATGGATGGATAATAATACATTTTATTTAAAAGCACCTTTCAAGACACCCAAGGATGCTTAAAAAAGAGGTAAAACACATAGTAGAACAATGACAAAATGAAGAACAATAAAAAAGAAGATAAAATAAACAATAAGTTCACAGTGAATATGCAGACTTGGACAGCAGGTTTGAGTTGAAACTGGGGGAGAGAACCAATGCTTCTTATATCAGGGGGTAGAGAGTTCCACAGCCTGGGAGCAGAGCAGCTGAATGCTCTGCTTCCCATCGTGCTGAGGTGGAAAGAAGGCACAGGAATTTGGAAAGAGGAAGATCAAAGTGAGCGAAGAGGTAGTGCTTAACAGGTCAGAAAGGAGGAGCGAGGTTATGACGGGCCTTGAAGGTGAGCAGAAGTTTGAATACTACCGTGAAGTTCCTGAAGGAAGGGGTTGATGTGCTGGTAGGAGGGGGTTCTGGTAATAAAGCAAGCAGTTGAACCAGTTGCAGCTTATGGAGGGATTTTTGGGGGAAACCATGTAAGAGAAAATTACAATAGTCAATGCGGGAGGTAGCGAGACTTTGGACAAGAATGGACGTAGACTGGGTGGAAAGAGAAGAAAGTAATCGGTTAATGTGGTGTAGATGGAAGTAGGCAGAATGGGTGAGATCGTTGTTGTGAGATTTATTGGATAGTGAGCTATCTAGGATGACACCATGGCTCGTTACCTGAGGTGAACAGGAAATCGCGGAGCTGTCAGTAGGGAGAATGAAATGATTTGCCTTCAGTAGGTTGGATTTGGTGCAGATGAGAAGGATTTCAGTTTTATCCTCTTTGAGCTTAAGAAAATTAGAGAAGGTGGGGGGAGGAATGAGGCCTGCAGGAGACATATAAGTGGGTGTCATTGAGAAAACAGTGAAAGTAAAGATTACATTTAGGGAAAATGGTACCAAGAAAAGAGAATACACCTTCTGTTCATAATATATGTGCTGGACCTTGGAGTGCACCAGAAGTGAGTGGGTCACTTACTCATTTTAATGTGGGAGTCTGTGGAGACTTTAAATTCTGAGTCAGCCAGGATTAGCCTTAAGAAGAACAACATTTTGTGGCACTTCCACAATGATTTCATTTCTCACTTTCTGAGCTGTGCAATGAATGTGCACCAATGAATTTTACATTAGCCTCTTAACACCTTCAAAGGAAAACATCAGAATTGCCCCCCCCCCCATGACATTTATTAAACCAGCCTGTGTGATGTCACCTGAACATTGCCACGTTTACAAAATTTTATATAAAAGATGCGATGGTGAGAATTACACATTATATTCTTTAGAGTAAAGCTTAGGTCAAAGCAATCCTATCCTCACTCTCTTAAAGAAATTAAAATAAAAGTTGGCCATAAAGAAAAATGACATGAATATTTACACAAAATTTAGTTACTTTATTTCCTGATTTAGCTGTCCCAAAGGTCAAATCCAAAGTAAAGTAAATGTAGCACACGGGTAGAAATGTAAATCCAGTGGGTAGAACTGTGAATGAATACTCTCTCCGTGTGTAGACTCTTGTGTTGTCCCTGGGTGAATAAATGTTTTCTGATGTGATCAGCTGTATGAATTCTACACAGAAAAATGCATTTACAGTCAGCTGAGTTATAATAGTTCACTTGTTGTGATATTGTGCTACAGTCAAATACTACAAAGTGTTGATTGCATAAATCATTGGATCTAGCATCTCACACACAAAATCAACCACTGGATTCTGTGTGTCCAGAGGACGATGATCAGGGTAGAAGACAAACTGTGCACTGTCTCAACTATTTGAATAAATGTTTGTTAATGAAACCAACCAGTATCTCCTGTTGTGATTTCAGATCAGCATTGATTCGAGTATTAAAGACAGGGTAGACTCAGTATGCTCTACCAAGAGGGAACGTCGCTGAGCAGAACGCAGATGGAAAAAGGTGTCATTTCAAATTTCAAACACAAAAGACTACCGCTAGGTAATCTTGAAAAGATTGTCATCACCATGGCTCCTGACTCTGCTGTTTTTACTCAGTTTGAGTTTGTGACTTTCTCCCTTTTAGAGGATGTGGTTCACCAGCTCCCCCCACCGTGATCCTGTCCTAGTACAGAGCACTCTGTTCTTGCCATTATTAGCTGTGTGGTTCCTGCAAATTTCAAACATGCAGTAGTTGCAGCCATTGCTTAAGAAACCTGGCCTCGATCACACTCTATTGGCTAATTATAGGGCTATTTCCAAACTGCTTTTCTTTCCTGCATTTTAGAGAAAATTTTATTTTGTTAACTGAAATATTTTCTAGATGATAACAGCATCCTGGAGGTTTTTCAATCAGGTTTTAAAACACTTCATAGCACAGAGTCTGCATTATTAAAGATCCATAACAACATGTGATTCTGGTAACCATGTTGTTCTGGTGTTGCTTGACCTAACTGCTGCCGTTGACACACTGGACCACAATATTTTAATATTTCGATAAGTGATTTAGTGGGCATTGGTGGCACTGCACTTAATTGGTTTAGGCCCACAGGGCTTAATTTTAGGGCCACTGCTTTTTTTGCAGTATTTATTGCCTCTGGGTTCCATCCTTAGAAGGCATCAATCTCATGTCATCGTTACACTGATGACTGCCAAAGTTATTTGCCCCTGAGGCAGAAGGATGCCCACTCTTGGCATGTTAGATGACATTAGAGTTTATTTGGCCTTAAATGTTTTAAATTTTAATGAAAAGAAAACAGAAGAGTTGCCTTTTAGTAGCCCTGCATCTACACTGGAAAATCTTTGATGAAGCTTGCAAACCATCTGATCCACACAAGGGAAAAGTAACACTCTTTCCGATGTGACTGAGTTGTCCATTCAGTGCATGAACCCACAGTTGCCTCCAGCACAAAATCCTCCCTTTTCTTCTGTTTTTGCCTCGTCTTGGCACCTGGTTCAGGGATACTGTGGGTGTTGCACAGGGCCTTGGTTTTCACATACAGCTCTGTGGCAAATGCACCTGAGTGTTTGTCCTTAAGTGTGTCACACACAGCTTGTTTGCAGATAAAAGCTTCTGCCAGGTCTAAAGTCTCTTTCTACAGGAACTTGTGGAGTCCTTCGGTTACAGACAGAAGTGTGAAACCTCAGTAGTGCAAAGACTGCTGAGAACTTGTAGAGCTTTGCTCTGAGACCAACAGCTATGGGGGATCCTATGGCAGGTAGCAGGCACTCCAAAATGGCAGTCAGTGTCTCAAGAACTGCACTAATTGATCACAACTGACATGCCCAGCAAGTATTTGAAAGTTGCACACGGTCAGTTTTTGACCTAACTATATGCTTTAGCAAAAAGCAAAGTTTGAAGCCTAATCTTGAAAGTAGAGATAGTGTCTGTCTTCTGAATCCAAACTGGAAGCTGGTTCCACAGAAGAGGGGCCTGAAAACTGAAGGCTCTGCCTCCCATTCTACTTTTAAATACTCTAGGAACAACAAGTAGGCCTGCAGAGCGAGAGCGGAGCGCTCTAATAGGGTGATATGGTACTACAAGGTCATTAAGATAAGATGGGACCTGATTATTTAAGACCTTGTATGTGAGGAGCAGGATTTTGAATTCTGGATTTAACAGGAAGCCAAAACAGGAGAAATCTGCTCTCTCTTTCTAGTCCCTGTCAGGACTCTTGCTGCAGCATTTTGGATCAGCTGAAGGCTTTTTCGTTTTTTGGACATCCTGATAATAATGAATTACAGTCGTCCAGCCTGGAAGTAATAAATGCATGAACTAGCTTTTCAGCGTCACTCTGAGACAGGATATTTCTCATTTTAGAGATGTTGCGCAAATGGAAGAACGCAGTCTTACATATTTGTTTAATATGTGCGTTGAAGGACATGTCCTGGTCAAAAATGACTCCAAGGTTCCTCACAGCGTTACTGGAGGCCAAGGTAATGCCATCCAGAGTAAGAATCTGGTTAGATACCATATTTCTAAGCTTTTCAGGGCCGAGTACAATAACCTCAGTTTTATCTGAATTAAGAAGCAGAAAGTTAGCGGCCATCCAGGTCTTTATGTCTTTAAGACATTCCGGCAGTTTAACTCATTGGTGTGTGTTATCTGGCTTCATGGACAGACAGAGCTGGGTGTCATCTGCATAGCAGTGAAAATGTATGCTATGTCTTCTAATGATACTGCCTGTATAATGTATAATGTAAACAGAATTGGTCCTAGCACTGAACCCTGTGGAACTCCATAATTAACCTCAGTGTGTGAAGAGGACTCTCCATTTACATGCACAAACTGGAGTCTATTAGATAGATATGATACAAACCACTGCAGCGCAGTACCTGTAATACCTACAGCATGTTCTAATCGCTCTAATAGGATATTATGGTCAACAGTATCGAATGCTGCACTAAGGTCTAGCAGGACAAGCACAGAGATGAGTCCACTATCAGAGGCCATAAAAAGATCATTTGTAACCTTCACTAAAGCTGTTTCTGTGCTGTGCTGAGCTCTGAAACCTGACTGAAACTCTTCAAATAAGCCATTCCTCTGCAGATGATCAGTTAGCTGTTTGATGGCCTGCATTTGTAAATGGCCTGCATTTGTATATAGGACGCTTTACACTACATTCAGTCATTCACCCATTCACACACACATTCACACACACATTCACACACACATTCACACACTGGCGATGGCAGCTACATTATGGCCACAGCTGCCCTGGGGCGCAGTGACAGAGGCGAGGCTGCCGGACACAGGCGCCACCGGGCCCTCTGACCACCACCAGTAGGCAAACATGGGGTTAGTATCTTGCCCAAGGATATTTGGCATGCAGCCAGGGTGCAGCCTGGGATCAAACCACCGACCTTCTGAATAGTGGCTGACCTGCTCTGCCACCTGAGCTACAGCCACCCACAACCAGTGTTGGTCAAGTTACTTGAAAAAAGTAATCAGTAACTAATTACTGATTACTTCCCCCAAAAGGTAATCCAGTTACTTTACTGATTACTTATTTTCAAAAGTAATTAAAACCCGTAGATTGTCTTGGGACCTTTTTGTGGCTTTTGTGTTCTTCGTATCCAAGCCATTTGCACTGTCTTGAATGGAATATAGCCAGATTTTCCAAAAAAAAGTTCGGTTACATTTAATTTTAAAATTTCAGTCTGACTTCCTTAAATTAGGTTCAGTGGCTAAGCTACAGATAAACTTACACTATTGTGCCAAGTGGTCGATGTGTGCCCCATTGAAACCCATTATAAACGCTATTTTTCACTGCAAAATAATTACCGCTAATGTAATCATCATGTTTCCACTTTCAGTTTCGTTTTGGACTAGGGGCCTTAGAGTTGTAATTTTTTTATTTGTCCACCAGGTGGCGCCCTTGTTTCACATTTGACGCCTGCTCGAAAATACACCTTTCCAGCGGGCTGCTCGAGACAGACCCGCAGGAGAGGGAGACTCATTCCCGGCGTGCAGCAGCAGCTTGGCCCGCTGCTCGGGCGGGACCATTTTCTGCCCTTAGGGCTTTTAGAGGGTTCTTTTTTTTTTTAATCAACAGAAAATTATATATTTGTTGTCACGTGGTATCTGACGTGTGTGCTGTGTGCTTTTGGGGCTAAAAAAAACAGGGCACTTGTGTAATACAACTGAGATTTAAAGGGTTAAAACAACGAAAATATAATTAAAACTTTGTATGAATATTTCAGGGAGAAGTAGTTTTAAAAGACTGACCAATTTAAAGTGAAAGAAAATATGAATATATAAAGTTTTTATAGCACTTTTTGGGGAATTGTCCTTAGGATGCATTTATTTTAATGTGCTCCTGCAAAAAAAATAATGGCAGGTCAAAATGAATGTTGGTGCCAATCTTTGGACCATCTAAAGGCCTAATTATAATAACAATCAAATATTACTTCAAATGGTTTTTTTTGGAAAATATTTAGGGTTTTTTTGTTTTTTGGGGCTAAAAAAACAGGGCACTCGTGTAATACAACTGGGATTTAAAGGGTTAAAACAACGAAAATATAATTAAAACTTTATATGAATATTTCAGGGAGAAGTAGTTTTAAAAGACTGACCAATTTAAAGTGAAAGAAAATATGAATATATAAAGTTTTTATAGCACTTTTTGGGGAATTGTCCTTAGGATGCATTTTTTTTAATGTGCTCCTGCAAAAAAAATAATGGCAGGTCAAAATGAATGTTGGTGCCAATCTTTGGAGCATCTAAAGGCCTAATTATAATAACAATCAAATATTACTTCAAATGTTCTTTTTGAAAATATTAATTTTTTTTTGTTTTTTAGGGCTAAAAAAACAGCGCGCTCATGTAATTAAACTGGGATTTAAAGGGTTTAAACAACGAAAATATAATTAAAACTTTATATGAATATTTCAGGGAGAAGTAGTTTTAAAAGACTGACCAATTTAAAGTGGAAAAAAATGAATATATAATATTTTTATTGCACTTTTTAGGGCGGGGCCGTTTTGTGGCCTTAGGACCAATAGTGTGACCATTTTTTTAGGACAAATTGGGGTTAATTACTTAGTTACTTAGTTACTTTTTAAAAACATGATTTACAATCTGAATAGGTGATAAAGCGATAGATCTTTTAGCCCAATTCTACTTTTTCTACATAATCCATCATACAAAATGTAATCAAATGGAAAAGTTTCTTTTTTTTAAACTTGTTTTATCAGTTTTAATCTTTTAACTTTATGCCTCAAGCAAAAATGAAATTCTATGCAACATTCTCTGACTTGAAGAAATTTGTTTAACATTTAAACCTATTTTGCATGTGACAAATAAAGAACCTTGAACCTTTCTGCACATTCCAGCACATAAAATAAAAATATTTTTTGTGTTTACACTCAGTCTTTCAAATAGATGCAAGTAAAACACAGCAGAAAATAAATAAAATCAAAGACTCAGTGGTCCTGTTGCTCTATTTTCACCTGTAAAGCAGGACTGGGGGTACGCGGAGGTTTACCCTGGTACAGGTGTGCCGCAGTGGTCAGTGGAAGAATCCGCGAGTTTCTCTGTGAATTTCCCATTACGTCGTAGCTACTCGGTGCTTGCTTGGAAGTTTAGGGGGTTTTTTTGCTGTAAAAAGAAGTTTTCTTCCCACGCACGATGGACACTAATGTTTTTGTGACTTTTTATGGAATCAAACTCAAAGTAAGGTCAGTACTTCCACGCTTTAAACGCTGCACGCTGATACTCTCTCCTGCACTCGATATATGATCCACTGTTGATCTGCACACAGCTGTTGTCACGAACGTCACACTCGCTTACGTCACTGTCATGAGACATTCTCACAAAAAATCACAGTTTTAGTAACGCAGTAACTGCGTTCCTACGGGAAAGTAACGGTAATCTAATTACCGTTTTTGCAATAGTAATCCCTTACTTTACTCCATCCATCCATCTTCATCCGCTTTATCCGAGGCCGGGTCGCAGGGGCAGCAGCCTAAGCAAAGAGGCCCAGACCTCCCTCTCCCCAACCACCTCCTCCAACTTATCCGGGGGAATACCAAGGCGTTCCCAGGCCAGCCGAGAGATATAATCTCTCTAGCGTGTCCTGGGTCTGCCCTGGGGCCTCCTCCCGGTGGGACATGCCTGGAACACCTCGCCCAGGAGGCGCCCAGGAAGCATCCTTGTCAGATGCCCGAACCACCTCAGCTGGCTCCTTTCGATGTGGAGCAGCAGCTGCTCTACTCTGAGCCCCTCCCGGATGGCCGAACTTCTCACCCTATCTCTAAGGGAGAGGCCAGCCACCCTTCGGAGGAAGCTCATTTCTGCCGCTTGTATCCGCGATCTCGTTCTTTCGGTCACTACCCACAGCTCGTGGCCATAGGTGAGGGTAGGGACGTAGATTGACCAGTAAATTGAGAGCTTCGCTTTTACACTCAGCTCCCTTTTCACCACCACGGACCGGTGCAGCGTCCGCATTACTGCAGCTGCAGCCCCAATCCGTCTGTCGATCTCCGGCTCCCTTCTCCCATCACTCGTGAACAAGACCCCAAGATACTTGAACTCCTCCACTTGGGGCAGGAACTCATCCCCGACCCGGAGTGGGCACTCCACCCTTTTCCGGCTGAGAACCATGGCCTCAGATTTGGAGGTGCTGATCCTCATTCCCGCTGCTTCACACTCAGCTGCGAACCGTTCCAGTGTGAGCTGGAGGCCCTCACCCGATGAAGCCAACAGAACCACATCATCCGCAAAAATCAGAGATGAGATTCTGAGGCCACCAAAGCGAAAGCCCTCCGCCACTTGGCTGCGCCTAGAAATCCTGTCCATAAAAATTATGAACAGAACCGGCGACAAAGGGCAGCCCTGGCGGAGCCCATCACCCACCGGGAACGAGTCCGACTTATTGCAGGCAATGCGAACCAAGCTCTTGCAACGGTTGTATAGGGATCGAATGGCCCGTAGCAATGGGCCAGACACCCCATACTCCCACAACACCTCCCACAGGACACCCCGAGGGACACGGTCAAATGCCTTCTCCAAGTCCACAAAACACATGTAGACTGGTTGGGCAAACTCCCATGCACCCTCAAGTATCCTCAAGAGGATAAAGAGCTGGTCCAGTGTTCCGCGACCAGGACGAAAACCGCATTGTTCCTCCTGTATCCGAGGTTCGACTAGCGGACGAACTCTCCTTTCCAGCACCCTGGCATAGACTTTCCCCGGGAGGCTGAGGAGTGTGATCGCCCTGTAGTTGGAACACACCCTCCGGTCCCCCTTCTTAAAGATGGGGACCACCACCCCGGTCTGCCAGTCCACAGGTACTGCCCCTGATCTCCACGCAACATTGCAGCCAACCAGGACAGCCCTACAACGTCCAGAGCCTTCAGGAACTCGGAGCGGACCTCATCAACACCAGGGGCTCTGCCATCAAGGAGTTGTTTAACTGCCTCAGTGACCTCACCCCCGAAAATTGGCGGGTCATTCCCCTCATCCCCAGACTCTGCTTCCTCCTCGGAAGACGTGTCAGTGGGATAAAGGAGGTCCTCGAAGTATTCCTTCCACCGCCCGACAATTTTCTCAGTCGACGTCAGCAGCGCTCCGCCAGCACTAAACACAGTGCAGGTAGAGCACCGCTTTCCCCTCCTGAGACGCCTGACGGTTTGCCAGAATCTCTTCGAGGCAGTCCGAAAGTCTTTTTCCATGGCCTCTCCGAACTCCTCCCACACCCGAGTTTTTGCTTCAGCCACTGCCCGAGCCGCATTCCGCTTGGCCTGTCGATACCTGTCGGCTGCCTCCGGAGTCCTACAGGCTAACCAACCCCGATAAGACTCCTTCTTCAGCCTGGTGGCTCCCTTCACCTCTGGTGTCCACCATTTGGTTCGGGGATTACCACCACGGCAGGCACCAACCACCTTGCGGCCGCAGCTCAATGCAGCAGCTTCGGCAATGGAGACGCTGAACGTGGTCCATTCGGACTCAATGTCCCCAGTCTCCCTCGGAATGCTGTTGAAGCTCTGCCGGAGGTGTGCGTTGAAGATCTCGCGGACTGGGGCCTCTGCTAGACGTTCCCAGCACACCCTCATTACGCGTTTAGGTGCACCAGGTCTGTCCAGCGTCCTCCCCCGCCACCTGATCCAACTCACCACCAGGTGGTGATCAGTTGACAGCTCAGCCCCTCTCTTTACCCGAGTGTCCAGAACATATGGTCGCAGGTCTGGTGATACGATTACAAAATCGATCATCGACCTACGGCCTAGAGCGTCCTGGTGCCACGTGCACTTATGGACACTCTTATGTTCGAACAGGGTGTTCGTTATGGCCAAACTGTGATTAGCACAGAAGTCCAATAACAAAGCACCGCTCGGGTTCAGGTCAGGGAGGCCGTTCCTCCCAATCACGCCCCTCCAGGTCTCACTGTCGTTACCCACATGAGCATTGAAGTCTCCCAGCAGGACAACAGAGTCTCCAGGTGTAGCACCTTCCAGCCCCGGTAACCCTATCCCGAGCAGGGTAAACTGTTCCCTCGATATCCTTTTCATAAGGGTCTTCTGAATCGCTCTTTGTCTGATCCCTCACCCAGGACCAATTTGCCATGGGAGACCCTACCAGGGGGCAAAAGCCCCCAGACAACATAGCCCCTGGGATCCCTGGGACACACAAACCCCTCCACCACGATAAGGTAGCGATTCAAGGAGGAGCCTTACTTTACTCGTTACTTGAAAAAGTAATCAGATTACAGTAACGCATTACAAGTAACACGTTACTCATATTTATTCATATTCGATCATATTTAAGATTGAAGAATTAATTAATGGCAGGACTTCTTTGAGCAGTTTTGTAGGAATGGGGTCTAAAAGACACGTTGATGGTTTGGAGGAAGTAATTATTGAAGTTAACTCAGAAAGATCAATTGGAGAAAAAGAGTCTAACTTAACATCAATGGTACTAAGAGTAGCTGTAGATAATATTACATCTGTGGGATGATTATTGGTAATTTTTTCTCTAATGATAAAAATTTTATTTGTGAAGAAGTTCATGAAGTCATTACTAGTTAACGTTAAAGGGATGGTTGGCTCAACAGAGCTCTGACTGTTTGTCAGCCTGGCTACAGAGCTGAAGAGAAACCTGGGGTTGTTCTTATTTTCTTCAATCAGTGATGAATAGTAAGATGTTCTGGCTTTGCGGAGGGCTTTCTTATAAAGCAGCAAACTATTTCTCCAGGCTAAATGATGATCCTCTAAATTTGTGACACACCATTTCCTCTCCAGCTTACGAGTCATCTGCTTTAGGGTGCGTGTTTGAGAATTATACCACGGAGTCAGGTACTTCTAAGTTTAAAGCCCTGAAAAAAATGACTAAATTACTATCTTACTTAACTCTCTCCCCTCTAACTCTGTGCTCTTCTGTCCTGACTCCTACAGGTTCATAGGGATGGACGAGTTATTATTATTAGTGTATTATTATAATGTCCACTGATGACAACCATACCTGAATGAGCTCAGCTCCATTTTTCAAAGCTAAAACAAGTGACACAAATCAACATTATGCTAACAATTTAACTTAGTGTGCTAGCTAGGTTTATCAAAATAAAGCACTTGGTTCATTAATTACATGGGACTTGCTGCTGTTAGCTGGAGCTAACTAACTGTTACTACCAGGAGTGATGAAGGCTTACTTTCTTGTCTTTCTGTGTGCAGCATGTACGCTAGCGCGTCCCCCGGTGTAGATGCAGTAGAGCGTAAAGTAGCACTGAAAACGTGGATTTTCAGTAATGTGGCCGATCACTGTGAACGACTGGAACGGATTGGATAACGAAGCACTGACTCTACCCTAACAGTGTAAAATGAAAGGGACCAAGAGTTTTATGATCATATTTAAGTGAATATATTTATCCATCCATCCATCCATCTTCATCCGCTTTATCCGAGGCTGGGTATATTTATTTATATTTAATTATTATTTATTTAAAGTCATATTCCTGCAAGTCCCTTTTCCTGCCTGCTGAACAGCCGAATCATCACACCGCCTTAATTCCTGAGGTTCTTCAGCCCTACACACCCTCTCAGGTTAGCTGGCCAGCTGCTCCTGGAAGTGCTGAGATCTAGGAGAATGGTCAGAGGAGATAATTGCTCCTAAATTATGGAATAACTTGCCATTGCACGTTATAGAGGCATCTTTGCTGTCCACTTTTAATACACATCTTAAAACCCAGTTTTATTCTTTGGCTTAGACTTTTTTTACTTTTTCTTTTAATTATTTGACCTTTTTTTTTTATAAAATTTGTTTTTTTATTTAGGTCTTATATATTTGTATTTAGTTCCAGTATACAGCACTTCGTATCACCTGTGGTTGTTTTAAAGTGTTTTATAAAGACGGACGGATGGATAGGTGGATAAAAAGGTAAGCGAGTGGTTTTGCTGCATCAGTGCTGCCAGAGGGTAGCTGAGCTCCAGAATCCACATGGCACAGGTGACAAACCTTCTAAACAGACAAGTTTCATGCAAGTCTTCCATGTAAACAACTACAATGGCCACATCTTGATGCATTTTCAATCATCCAGGAAAGTAAATCTCCAAAAGTTGATTCTGTTCATCTGGACGTAGCGTTTTGTGGGAGAAACGTTTCGTCACTCATCCAGGTGACTTCAGTCTCAGCTGACTGCAGGTTTCCCCAATCTTATAAACAGTACATTTACATAATGTCTGAAACCAGCCCACTGAAGGAACAATGGGCTGGGAGGTCAGTTCCTTCATCATAATTATGCAAATTCAAACCAAATCAAATCACTTTTATTGTCACATCACATGTGCAGGTACATTGGTACAGCACATGTGAGTGAAATTCTTGTGTGCGAGCTTCACAAGCAACAGAGTTGTGCAGAATACAATAATGTAAAACAAGCAAAATACAAGAATGGCTAAATCTGAAACTAATAAATATATGTACAATATATATATATGCATACACTATATGCATTTCTGGATGTGTATACTAAATGTGTTTTCCTGCGTGTGTGTGTGTGTGTGTGTGTGTGTGTGTGTGTGTGTGTGTGTGTGTGTGTGTATACACATTTTTACAAATTAAATAGTAAAAAATAATAAATAAAATATATAAAATATACAGAGTTGAATATGTGCAAAACAGTGGCATTTATATACAGTGTGGAGTGCATAATGTTGAAGTTCCAGTAGTGAAGCTGAGGTGTCTATGACGTGTTCAGCAGTCTGATGGCCTGATGGAAGAAGATGTCTCTCAGTCTGCTGGTACGGGACCGGATGCTGCAGAACCTCCTTCCTGATGGAAGCAGTCTGAACAGTTTATGGCTGGGGTGACTGGAGTCCTTGATGATCCTCCCCGCTTTCCTCAGGCAGCGCTTCCTGTAGATGTCTTGGAGGGAGGAAAGCTCACCTCCAATTATCCGTTCAGAGCACCGCACTACTCGCTGGAGAGCTTTGCAGTTGTAGGCGGTGCTGTTGCCATACCAGGTGGTGATGCATCCAGTGAGGATGCTCTCAATGGCACAGTGATAGAAGGTCCTGAGGATGCGGGGGCTTATGCCGAATCTTTTCAGTCTCCTGAGAAAGAAGAGGCGCTGCTGCGCCTTCTTCACTGTTTTGTTTGTGTGTACTGACCACGTAAGATCCTCAGCCAGATGTACTCCAAGGAACCGGAAGCTGCTCACTCTCTCCACTAGCGCCGTTGATGGTGATGGGGGTGTGTACTTCTCTGCACCTCCGGAAGTCCACTATCAACTCCTTTGTCTTTGCGACGTTGAGGGTGAGATGGTTGTCTTGACACCAGTGGGTCAGGGCGCTGACCTCCTCCCTGTAAGCCGTCTCATCACCGTTGGTGATAAGACCCACCACTGTAGTGTCGTCCGCAAACTTCACAATGATGTTGGAGCTGTTAGTGGCTGTGCAGTCGTAGGTGTAGAGTGAGTACAGGAGAGGGCTCAGTACACACCCCTGTGGAGCACCAGTGTTCAGTGTGATGGGGGATGAGGTGATGCTGCCCAGTCTGACCACCTGGCGTCTGTCAGACAGGAAGCTAAGGATCCAGCTGCAGAGGGAGCTGCTCAGTCCTAGATCCTGCAGTTTCCTGTCCAGCTTCGAGGGAACGATGGTATTGAATGCTGAGCTGTAATCTACAAACAGCATTCTCACATACGTGTCTCTCTTCTCCAGGTGTGACAGGGCAGTATGTAGTGTCAGGGCTATGGCATCATCAGTGGACCTGTTGTGGCGGTATGCAAACTGTAGAGGGCCAGTGAGTCGGGTAGTGCAGAGCGGATGAAGTCCCTGACCAGCTTCTCGAAGCATTTGCTCATGATGGGGGTCAGGGCTACAGGTCGCCAGTCGTTCAATGAGGAGATGGTGGAGGATTTGGGTACAGGGACGATGGTGGCCATTTTGAAGCAGGCTGGGACTACAGACAGAGAGAGGGAAAGGTTGAAGATGTTGTCTCATGACCATTGATCAACAACCACTGATCAACAACCACTGATCAATGGCCATGAGTACCATTCACAGAGAGTTGGGGAATGGCTGCAATCACAGCATTGTCAGATGGCCATGGCCACAGAGATTACAGGTAAGCAAAATGTTCTAAACAGACCTAAGCCCAAAGTGGCCTGGTTGTCACCATGTTCACAGATACAGTCTGGCAGACTTCTTCTTGATATACTTCCTGGTTCCACCTGAGAAATCATTAATAGAGAAGGGTAGAAGAAGAGAGAAAGAAAAGCAGAATAAAACCAGTCAGACCAGAAAGCATAAATAAGCAATTTGGTGAACCTGATTTTGCAGTAAGAAGCACTTTGAATGTACCAGTCCATTTACTATTTCACTGGATAAAAAAGGATGCATTTTGTGCACTAAAGCTTTTGAAGAGTTCATTTGTATAAAATCTAACGTACTGCAGAAGGGTTTCAAACCAAACTGTCAAGTAAATGGTGAATAATTAAAAAATGTAAACTCAATAATTTAAAAGTACACACAGGATATGCAAAAGCTGCTTCACTCAAAAGGATAAAATGCCTGTGTAATAATTTAAAGATAGAATATGTTGTTTTCTACATTAGGTCTGCTGAGACTAGGAGGAAAAGATAACAAAGAGCCTCGGCTGCGTGACTTCTGTTCAGCAGTTGAAATGTTGTTGGTATCAGGACAGCCCTATTTATCCCATTTGCTTCCTATACCTGATTTTTGAATGATAACGTACCCATTACAGCCATACATGCATGTCGCTTCAAGATGAAATTAAGTTATGCATACCACCAGACAGGCTTTTGTGGCAATGTAACATCTGTGGGGTCTGTTACAGCCCTGGGCCTTGGAGGGAGTGAGACTGCCTTTTTTTGTTCATGCAAATCCAAGTGAGTCGTGGGTGATTGGTTACTGGGAGACCTGTGCCGGCCTTCTTTTATGCAGATTAAAGTGTGCCAGACCACGCGGACGATTGGCTGCCTGGTGGGTATAAAAGGCTGAAGATCCCTCACACTACGGGGAACTACTGTTCTGACGTGAGCATGCAGTGTCCTCCTCGTCTGCCTACCATTTGAACTGTGTTTGTAACCCCTAATATACAACTGACCTTAGTTATATTAGAGTCTTGTGTTTGCTGGTTCTCCTTAGTTAACCCTTAGCTTTTATTCTTGCCTGTTCTTCTCTTTGTGTATTTGTGTATTAATTGTTTGCCCGGTGGTCTGTTGAACAGCCCCGTCGGTTTTCAGTTTAACGTTTGCAATAAAACCCCTTATTTACTCTGATTTCGTTAGAGGGCTTGTGTATGTTTCTCCCCCACCTGTCGCCTAGCAGAGGGGGTGGTAACAGGGTCGGAGACAAATATCCAAATGGTTTTAAGCAAAACATTTAATTTTTGAGACGGCCCATCATGCATAACGGCCCCCCCTTTCTTGTCCATCATTGCTTTTCTATGGCTTCATGCTCCAAGCGCTCTCTGCCAGACCTAAATAAAAGGTCTAAGTTATATGAACACCAAGATGTCATTATAAGTTTCCTGTAGACATTTGAGTGCTTGCCAAATTCTCCCAAAACGAATGAATTTAGAGGTAGTGAGAGTACAGCTGTGTAATAACATCAGTTTACATCAGGGTCCACAAAAACCACGATATCCTAGTTTATATGTTTGTTTTTTTTTGGGGGGGGGGGGTTGTATCTTGTGTTTGCAAAGTAGTAGAGAATGGAAGCCACAGTTAGGAAACAGAGTCAATGAATAAAAACACAGGGCTGAAAGCACGACATTATCATTAATAATGGTCGATGGTCAATGCTGACTTCTTTTTTGGAGGACACTTACCTTTTCCACTTACAGTTGTCAGGACCTTCTGAGTTTGGGCTTGCGCTGTGCAAGGAATATTACGTCGGACTATCACCACTTCCGGAGGACATAATAAGAACTCCTTCCCAGCGGCAAGCCAAAGAGGAAACGTAAACAAAGGAGGCAAAAGCGTGGCTTTAGGGCGGGGCCGCCCGCACGGATAAAGAAACAACGATTTAGCCACCGCTCCCGAATATCTTCCTCTCCAACGTCAGGTTCATAACCAACAAAACCGATGAACTGAGGTTACAGATTGCAGTCAACAAGTGTGTACGGGACAGCAGCGTTGTACTACTCACAGAGACTTGGCTGCAGCCATCAATTCCGGTCCTCTGTCACGACAGGAACGGCCACCCCGGTAAGAACAAAGGAGGGGTTTATGCATCTACACCAATGACAGCTGGTGCAAAAACACAAAGATATTTGACTGTGAAGTGCAGACCCTTCTACATACCTCGCAAGTTTACTGTTGTCATGGTAACAGCCGTGTATGTACCACCCGATGCTAATGCTAACTCAGCCGTTGAGGAGCTCCACAAGACAATAAGCAGTCAGCAGAACTCCATCCTGACGCAGTGCACATCATAGCTGGGGACTTCAACCACACTGATTTAAGGTCAGTATTCCCCAGATTTAAACAGCATATTAAATGTGCAACACGGGGGAGACCTTAGACAAACGTCTCCGGGTGTATTCCAACCAGAAACCCTTGATGACTAGAGGTCCAGGTCCTGCTGAAGCAGCGTGACCCCACTTTCAGATCCAGTGATGTTATGCAGTACAGTGCAGCCAGATCTGAGCTGAGAACAGTTATCAGAGAGGCCAAGGCAGCGTACAAGAGGAAGACTACTTCAGCAATAACAACTCAAGACCAGTATGGCAGGACGTTCAGCACTTAACCAACTAGAAACCCTGACTGAGGGTAACGTGGCGCTTGTGAAGGAGCTGAACCACTTCTATGGGCTCAAATTGTGATCATAGATAATTTATACTTGTAAATCAAATGCGTGTTGTGTAACCTTGTAAACCAAAATATGTTAAAGTTTTATGTTTGTGCATCTACAGATGAGAATTTGTGTGTTTGCAAAAAATATTTACATGAGTTACAATTTTTTTTGTTAAGGTCTGCTTACAGGTACAGAGCAAAAAACTTCGTGTAAAACTCTGCGCTCAGGTTTCCTGCCTGTGTGGGGATTTCAACTTACAAGTACAAATTTTGACCCGATTTTTCTTCCTTTCAGCTGATTGGTCAATGTCATGTCAATCACAAATGTAACAATCCAATCAGAGAAGAGATGGGTTTGGCTGTTGGAGGGGTGCTTTAGGTCCTGGAAGGGTAATATAGTTTGAAGCTGGAGGATCTCTATATAAATATCATATATAGAAATACCATTATTACTTTAGGATTAGTTTAACAGAAAGAAAAAGAAATAATAATATGGAAATAGTTAATTAAATTGAGAAATAATAAATGTATTAAATATTTATGACACATTTAATTAATTAATTGATTATTGACTCATTTTAATGATTTAATGGTGTATTTATCTAATTCATTTTGGCAGACTTGACTCCTTCAGCTCTCAACATGAAATAATTTTATCTGTCAGCCTCACTCATCAAACTCGGGGCGGGGTTAACGCTGATCGAGTCATAACCGTTGCTTTGGCCTGGTGGCCATTGTTTTTAACCGGCATGTGGAAACTAACAGAACTGTACTTGGAAAAACCCTGTTTGTGTGTCACCAAATACAATTTTAATATTTTTTTAACCAAGAATGTAACGGTTTAATCTTCAGCTATCCGGTCAGTTTGTAAAGATGGAGCCTCTTTGCAAAAGTGCTTCGATGAGTTCGGAGACGTCTGCCCAGCCCAGTCTCACGGCAAAGCGTAGGATAGACCCGTTCGCCTCGCAACTGCTCGACCTGTTATTACCACTGACAAAGCGCAGTACTGAACAGCTACAACCCCCGCTGTCACTGACTTCATTTCCTGAGGTTATATTTATCGGGGTTTTATTTCCTGATGTTCGTATGTGTCATACGTGTTTCAGTCGCCAATTCTGAATTATTACTAACATTAAAAACATGTTTAAGGAGGAGAGAGAGAAAATTAATCCGATTAACATCTGATCTTTGGGTTTTTGTTCAATAATCTTCGTGACCTGTGTATAAACTCATAAACTTTATTAAGATAGATAACGTTGGTGTTTCCGTCACATACTGTTGGGTTTAACTGTACCAGGTTTGTTCGACACTGTGAAATGGTAAAGGGCCTGTATTTGAAACACATACAGACTTCATGATGTTTGGCTAATATTTTTATTGTGAATATTAATCATGAGGGTAAGCAGCACTGTACACCACGGAGCGAGGTCAGCATATCCGTGATATCCTCAGCTCTCTGAGTTAACCCAAAGTTTCCTAATTGGGTCACATGAAAGTGTCGGCAGCGTCAAACTAATCTAACGGTCATCTACGAATAATTTTTTATTTTTTTTATTTTTTTAAGTTTCCAAAAACAAAAAAATTAACACAGTCACAAACAGCGGGACAGAGGAACCCAGACAATAAAGACAACAAAAAGAAAATCAAAACCAAAAACAGGACAAAAAAAGAAAAAAAAGGGCAACAGACCCAACAACAGGATACGCGGCCAGCACTTATTAAGAACAGCGGAAAAGAAAAAAGCAAATGGTATACATGTCACACAATAATCCAGTAAGTTCAATCCACATTGAAGATTGAATCCAGAGATCACTAGGAGGAGCCGATTCATAACAGTTATGGGCAACAGCTCAGAATGATAATAGTTAAAACAACGTAGTCAGGACCCAGGGCGTGGACTGCCCTTCTTAATGTGATCTATAAAGGGACCTCATATCTTCCTGAACTTCTCCATGGAATCAGATGTAGAAAACCAAATTTCTTCCAGGTATAAAAAGGAGACCATCTCCTCGCGCCACCTCTTGAAGCAGGGAGGGGAGGCCGATTTCCACTCCTTTAGAATTAGACATTTGGCAATAACCATACCAAACATTAAGGCCTGTTGCACAGCAAAGGGAACTGCCAAGGAGTTGCTGGAGCAGCCCAGGATTACCATAAGACAGTCAGGATACAGTTGCCGATTGTAAACAATGCTATAGAAACTAAAAATACTAGTCCATGAGGCTGTAAGTGTAGAGCAGGACCAAAAAAGGTGGCCAAGAGTACCGTCCACAAGTTTGCATTTATCACATTTGGGGGAAATGTCCAATGTTCAATTTGGTTTTGGAATAGTGCAGCCTATGGACTACCTTAAATTGAATTAACTGAAGCCGGGCGTTAACAGAGCATAGTTTTATCCGGCTTAACACTTTTGCCCATGCATGGTCAGAGATAACCAAACAAGTGTCCCTTGTCCAAGCCTCTTTAATATGGCGAAAGGGGGCTGCTGAAGAAAAAAGATTAACAAGCCGAGAGATCAAGTGCTTTGAGGTGGGAGGTTTGTTCATTAAATTGTGAAAGACATGCTGTACGGGGATGTTACCTAAATTAGAGAATGCTTGCTTGACATAATTCCTAATTTGTAAGTATCGAAAAAAATGACTTGTAGGGAGGTTGTACTTGGTCTGAAGTTGAGCAAAAGAGGCAAAATGATTGTCAATATAAAGATCCTTTATAGCAGTTAACCCTTTAACAGGCCATTGTTTGAAAGCAGCATCCATTGTACTAGGCTTAAAACTAGGATTGTGGCAGATCAGGACAAAAGTTGCCATTTTCGGGAGGTTCAGGATTCTCTTGATTTGATTCAATATTTTTATAGAGTTTCAAAGAATAAAGTTATCACATAATGGTATACTTTTAATAACCGGTTTTGAAAATAAGATGGTTGGCAAGGATGCTCCAGTGTGCTCGATAGCGGTGCTAGGCTCCATTTCGAGCCATTTAGGGCTGGGCCCGCCTTCCACAGCATCATCAGCTATAGGCTGATTCCAGAAGACCCAGGCTCTGGCGTTACAGGCCCAGTAATAATGTTTATAAACTGGAAGGCCCAGACCTCCCTCGTCCGTGGGCTTTTGCAAGTGAGACTTCGAGATGTTGGGGGGCTTGTAGGCCCAAATAAAAGGCATGATAATGGCATCCAGCCCTTTGAAAAAGAAATACCTGAGAAAAACGGGAACGTTCTGGAATAGGTACGTGAATTTAGGGTGCACAATCATTTTAATTATATTGATACCGCCAATCACTGAAAGTGGGAGAAGTTTCCATTTATCTATCATACACTTGAGCTCATCAGTTAGCACCGAATAATTAAGCCTGAAGAGGAGTTTTGAGTTCCTAGGGATGTTAATACCCAGGTATGAAATATAATCATGGGAGACCTTAAAGGGCAAACTAGACAGGAAACTTCTTCCAATTTATGGTGAACCCTGATAAGTGGCCAAAGGTGTCAATCAGTTTAAGAAGTGGTGGAAGGGAGACCTTTAAGTCTGAAAGAGCCAATATTATATCATCTGCATAAAGACCTATTGTTAAGTCTAATTGTTGAATGTTGCCATTGTGTTTCTTAAATTTGTATAGTCTTAGTTTAAGCAGTAGGATCAAAGCCATTCCTTTGATCCTGACCACCTCTCCAGCCACTGTGCTGGGGGAGGTTTTATTGTAGATACATCCTATCTGAAAGATCTGTTTCTTTTGATGTAAGCTTCCTGGGTTTATGACCCTTTGGTCAGCAGGAGGTCTCACACACACATTCTCACATTCTCACATAACACACACACACACACACACACACACACATTCTTACATAACACACACACACACACACATTCTCACATAACACACACACACACACACTCAGTGTATACATTTATATACAGTGCCTTGTCTTTGTAACCAAAGGGGGGTTGCAAGGGGAGGTGTTTTGTAAACTATTGTTTGAAGTTTGTCAATAAAAGGCAGCGAGAGGAGGCCACCATTGTGGTCATTTCAACGTGCTGGTCACAGATGAGAGGCCTCCCTTGCGCAAGAAATCGATCGAACACTGTTGCTTTGTTTTTCGTTCATGGGAATAAGTCCTGGATACAGCGGGGTCTGAGTTTAGACCCAACACCTATGGTGTACTCTGATGTGCCACAATTTATACCAGAGATATGGCAATGGCCAACGGCTCAAGAGCTAAAGCAAAAAGCGTTGCAGGGAGGCAACAACCCTGCTTGGTCCCACGGTGTAAGAGGAACGGGAGCGACCTCTCATGGTTGGTAAGGACCGAGGAACGAGGGCAAGCGTAAAGCAACTTAACCATATTCAAAAATTTCGGCCCAAATCCAAATTTGTCAAGAGTAGCAAACAAATAACTCCACCTGGGCATCAAGTGAAATCACAGCAGAATTGGGCAGTGTTGTTGAGTACATTGCATTTAAGAGACATCTAGTATTTGAGAAAGAAAGTCTATTGGGGATAAAACCCAATTGATCAGGATGAATTAAATGGGAAAAACTCAAAATGTCAAAAATCTGTTTTTCATAATATAAATATCATCAAATAACTTTAGAAAAACTTCCATTTGACTCGTTACATTTAATGTTAAAAAAATATATATTTTATTGTTTAATTAATGTTAAAATGTTAGTCTGCCAAATGTGCAGCAATTTAATGTATTTATTCTCTTTAGCTGATAGTTTGTGGGGCCCTGGTAGACTGTATAACTGCATCTCTACCAGTTTCTCTGCACTCCAGCCTCCTCTGTGCCACGTGAAGGGATTTCCCTTAATGCAGGAGAAATGATCTCCACAAAAAGGAACAGGTTCGGCCATCACACAGTGGAACAAATTTGCTTCTTAAAAAAATTTTTTAAAAAGGGTTACCTTAAAAGCATCATGTATTTAATTTGCAAGTTCATAAGCATTTTCCTTTTCACAATCAATTCTACCCCAGGTCAGAAATATGTATAGGAAAATTTCCCCAATGTAATATTATTGATAAATACACCCATCTTGCGATTAATTGCATACCTGCATGGAGGCAGGACCTCACAGCAGAAGCATACTCCATAATGTGTTGTACATTATTATATGTATATTATATGTAACGTGGTGTTTTCCAATTATTGTATTTACCAACATCAAGAAGTGAAAAGCAAAGAAAGACCACGCCATGGTGCATGTTTGAACAAGGAGAGTTTACTGGTCAAAATTATTTATTAAACAAATAAACCACATTTTTTAACACGTTTTTAACACGTTAGAAGCAACACAACGGCGGCCCGTATCAGACAGGACACCGCTCTGTAGAGTGGGCAGTCATAATGAAGCAGTTGGTTTTATTGTGTGGATTCAAGCTGCTCTTCATATTTTTGGCCACCAGATGTCACCAGAGAGGACTGTGTTGAAAAGCTTCGAGTAATGAAGCGTTTTTCAATACAAGCTTCAGAAAGCTTCATTTGGCCATCACTAATAGTTTGTTTCGCTCCTCTGAGTTCACTACTTTACTCGCTGTGGATGAAAAGCAGCTCTGCCTGCGCAAACACCTCTTCTTATGCGGTAGACTCACTTTTCCCTTCTTCTTGTCCTGCTGTGACTTGTTACTGTGCAGTCACGTGACTCATCTGCAGGCACAGAGCTGCAGAGAGTGAGAAAGAGGAGTAATAGATATGATTATTAGTGCTAGTAGGACGGAGATTAAGAGTAGAATAGAACACAAAATGAAGGAAAGGTGGCAAAAGCAATGGAGGGAAGAGAGGAAAGGGCGATGGTTTTACAAAATCCAAAGGAAAGTGGGAGACATGAAGTACAGGAAGAAACAGGAGATTAGACGGTTATATCTCGATTTAGATTCAGACACACTGGTTTTAATAGCACATTACGTTCAATAGGAAAAAACTGTACAGGGGAGTGTGACTGCAGTAGGGAACAGGAAATATATGTTGTATTGCATTGTCAGAAGTATGATATTGAAAGAAGACAACTAATCAGAAAGCTGGACGATATGAGAGTAAAACTTGATTTATTTATTTCGCACGAGCTCTATAAGTAAAAGCTACTTTTCCAGCTATCCAAAACATGCAGCTCAACTGGAAACTCAAAGTCACCCACTGAAAACTGACTTAGTTTGAAAATAAAAGAGACCATTTAAAGATTCAACCAATGCTAAATTTTGAATCTATCCAAAACATGTCTAGTTAATGATAAAGGACTGAACAGGTCTCCAGTAAATCTAATCAACTTCTAGATGGTGATTTGTGGTTAGAGATCAAATTTACTCATAAACGTTTTACCGGATAGATTTGAGCACAGTAGTTCCATAACCCAGTTGTCCTCCAATAATTTCCACATACACAGATATGAAAACTGATTTTTAGGATGATTCCTCATCCTTTCTGTCACTCCTCAGCGTGCTGAACACATAAAGATTGCAAAACAAAAAAAAATCCCTGCTGGGATTTGAAACTAGGATCTCTGTTTAGTTACATCAGTTCTGTGATGGAAATTTCTTCTAATTTTAAGTATTGTTTACATATTTTAACAATCTCAACTCTGTGTTACTTAGTTATATACATATGTAATGGCATCACATGTGTGTCAAATGTTGTTTTACACATAGTGGGGCATGTCTTTGGATGGTGGAAGGAAGCTCGCCTCGGAGTCGTCCGCTGCACAGCAGCAATCGCCGCGGGAGGCGTTTCCACACCGCGGCCACAGAGTTCCACTACTTGCCGCTTAGCTCACCCGCCTCCTGCTTGGCGGGTGAGCTAAGCCACCAGATGTCATCGCAAGATGAGGACGAGGACGTCATTTCTCAATTGTCACCAGTGCCATCCAGCAGGAAGCGGCGCCTCCGCCGTCATTCCACACTACAGCCAGAGCCCATTCGTCAGAACAGCAGGCAATGGTGAGTGATGTTGACTTTACCCCTATTGCTTCACCTGTAAATAGTAATGGGGACTGTTTTTCTCTCACGGCTGAGAGAAGTGAGGTGAAGGCGGTTCGTTCTATGGACATTCATTCAGTAGAAAGAATAGACTTTCTGACTGATTGTGACATTTTTTCCGTTAAAAAGTCAGAATGTATGGACAAGACTCTGATTGTGCACCCTGACCCGGCCCACGTTGACCGCAAAGGCCGGGTCCTAAGGAGGATTATCTCTGCTATGTTATAGAAGTCTTCCCCCCAAAGACTCAGAGCCGACCAATAAATGTTAAGACAGAACTTATCCAGAGGAACATCAGCTGTCCACAGTGCTGGAGGACAAGCGGCATGCTCACTGAATACATCAGCAGCCAGAAGGAGGCGCTCATGGAGAGAGAGAAGAAACTAGAGGTTAGACATGGACAGATGCAACAGTCATCAGCAAAACAAGCCCCTAGGAAACGATGTATGAATGCTTGTGTTCATCTCATTATTAATGAGAGCCTGAAGGTAAGAGTTAAGTACTGATGTCTGAATCATAACAGTTACCATACAGCATGCCATATTATTTCACAGGTAACTGCAGGAAAAATCTTCTTGATGCATGCTCAATCAATCAATGTGCTTCTCGGTTTTTTTTGTTTTGTTTTTTTATAAAATGTTATAAAAATTAATCAGTTATAATCAAGTGGAGTGAGTGGAAAGACACAACACATTTACTCGTGAAGCAATATGTTTCACAGCTAAATGGGATCAGCTGCTCATCAATGGTGACATTAGTCCAGGGATGTCAAACAGGGGGAGGTGGTGCACACACTTATTCCACACTGTCCTGATGGCAGCTAGCTTGCCTCTCTGCCGTCGAGCTGGTCTGTCGTCTCGGTTATCAAAACGGATAATCCTGGAAATTTTGTGGAAGTTTTCCAGAGACGTTGATGCACGGAAAGGTTCTTGCCGGTTTCTGCATCCCACAGGGATTCTGTGGATTCCCCTTTGGACCTGAAAACTCCTGCAAGGATAAGAACCCCAAAGTAGGCCTTTGGGGTTCTTAGATGAATTTGGTCCATCTCCTTCCATCTCTCTCCAAAAACACACTGCCCTTCTAGATTACTGCAATCCAGAATAATTTTCTGCATGGAATCTGGGATGAAAAGCTCAAATGAAGACTTGATGTCCTGCACATGAGTAACTGTCAGCCGTGTTGGCCCTGGCTTATCACAGTAGCAGCTCTGTAGGGTGGCTCATTTCTTGGGCAAGAAGACCATTCAATTTCACCAGTTATTGACATCCATATTTCTTCACTTGCTGTCTGGTGGGCTTGTTCTGGTCCTGAGCTGGCTGCAGATGGGGTACTCGTCTTCGTTTTGTTACTAAATGGTGCTCAACCTCATCCTCTTCTTCAAAGTCACTGTCAGACTCTGAATTTTCAGAAATGTGAAATATTCTGAAACCTCTTTGTCAACATCATCATCCGAAGCTCCTCTCTCTTCCAAAATCAATTGGATGGCCCTCGCAGCAGATAATCTTTTGCCATCTTGATCAGTTGTGATAAAGAACCACACTGGCAAAGTCTTATTTATAGTATTATGCCCCTAATTTGCAGGTGGGACAGGGTATGAGAAAATAAAATTTGGATCCCTCAATAAAGAGGGTAAAATGTGTGGGAATGTCAGAGCAGATGGTGTTGATAGTTTAATTTTCAACAATGCTGCAACTTTGTGCGCCAGCAGGAGGGGAAGAAAACACTATCAGCAGCACCAGAAAGGAGGAAGACAGAGTGTGGGAACACAGGACCTGCACTTTAAACACTTTTATTAGACCTGGGTCCAGTGGACCCCAACACCTTGTATGTAATCAGTATGAGGTCATTGAAAATTAGTTCGGATTTATGTTCTTCACAGAAAATAAGCCAAAGCCAATGAATTTCAGGTTGAATAAATAATTGAATAAATAATTAACTGTTTAATTTTTCTTTTGAAAAAAGCTGAAAACGGGTCTCACAGACCCGAACACCATACGAGGGTTAATCATAATTATGCAAATTCTCATGACCATTGATCAACAACCACTGACCAAAACCCACTGATCAAAGACCACTGATGGCCATGAGTACCATTCACAGAGAGTTGGGGAATAGCTGCAGCTGAGAAAAAGACAGAGTGGATGTGCTATTAGATCGATGCTACTGTGACGAGATTGATATTTGAACACTGAATCGTATAAATGTCTATTTTTTTCTTTATGGAAATGTAAAAGAAAAGTATACTTCAAACACGCTCCATGAAAAATGGCTTAACCTTTTAATGTTGATTTTTAGCTCTATTTTATTTATAGCCTCGGCTATGAGACATTAAACAGCAGAAGCAGAGTCAAAGTTTTAGAGACATGCACATTTACATTTCATGTGTGTTTTTATTGTGTTGACTCATTATTGTGGGAAGTAAAAGTCATTCAAATGTGTTAAGAATTCATCTCATACTGTCACGGCTGTCGAGGCGAGCCGTGTGGAGTTAGAAGAAGGACCCAAGATGCAGGCAGTGGATGAGATGCTGGTGAGTTTATTTACACAGTGGTGAGAAGGCAAAACAGGCAAGAGGGAAGACAAAACTAAAGACCTGAACTGGGAAAGCTAAATGACAAACCTGAGATGAAACAAAAAGGGATGAGAGGCAGCGAGACGAGCAGGACACCGAGTAACACAGACTGACGCGGAGTTCCACAGACGAACCGGCAACAGGCAGGAGAACACACAGGGCTTAAATACACACCAGTAATCAGGGGATGAGAGACAGGAGGGCAACACAGCTGGGAGGAATCTGAGCTGACGGGACAGGGGAAACATAAACTGATCACACTCACATATGACACAGACCTTCACAATAAAACAGGAAACTCAGACACATGGAACCAGACAAGACATTGAACTAAACAGACAGATTCACAAACAGATGGGGTGACACCACAGACAGACAGATACAGACGCAGACTCAGAGGCAGACCGAATATAACACATAGAACCTAAACAATCATCCTTATCATCTAGAAAATAATAACAAACTAAATGCGCTGGGTCACCGACCCAGGACCATGACACATATATCATTACACACTGCTCTCCTCCACAGCTGCCTTTAATGTGAGTGAAGTTGGCCCCCCCACCAATGTTCCCTTTAATTTTTCACGTGTCTGAGCGAACACACAAACTCCCTGAAATGTTTCTCCCACTGAAAACGAACAGATGAACAGAATCAACCTTTAGAGATTTACTTACCTGGATGATTAAGCACGCATCAAGACATTATTTTATTAATATTTTTAAAATGATAGCGGCACACACGAAAATTTTTGCAGCACAAACCTGCACAAACGTTTAACATCAAATTTTGTTTGATTTGGGTAAAGGTTGACCTTTTGACCTTTACATTTTCATTAAAATCTTTAAAACAGAAGCAGCACAAATGACAATTTTAGCAGCACAAACCAGCACAAACATAGCACAACTGATTGACACCGATCTTGTTTGATTCCGTTAATATGGGGGGGCTGGTTGACCTTTGATGACCTCTAGAAATTTTATTAATATCTTTAAAATGATAGCAGCACAAAAGAACATTTTTGCAGCACAAACCAGCACAAACGTTTGATACCACTTTTGTTGGAGTTGAAGAAGGGGGGGGGGGGCAACTTCACTCACATCTGCCTTTATAGGTTAAACATGAAACCTGGCTATCAGACAAGGTACCCGACTCCGCAATACAACTACCGGGGTTCTCTGTGCACCGCGCAGACAGGTCACAGGATCTTACTGGGAAAAGCAGAGGCGGTGGTGTATGTTTCATGAACAACAACAGCTGGTGTGATTATGCGAACGTGCACCCGGTCAAATCCTTCTGCTCACCGGACCTGGAGTACCTGATGATTAAGTGCCGGCCATTTTGGCTACCGAGGGAATTTACAGCAGTGATTATTACGGCTGTTTACATCCCCCCACAAGCCGATACTGACCGAGCACTCAGGGAACTGTACAGCGCGATCAGCAGTGAGGAAACCGCACACCCAGAGGCAGCGTTTATCACAGCCGGAGACTTTAATAAGGGAAACCTAAAGAAAGTCTCACCAAAACTCCATCAACACATTCCTTTTAACACACGTGGAGAACGGCTACTCGACCACTGCTACACCTCTTTCCGGGATGCGTACAAAGCCCTCCCCCGCGCCCCATTCGGCCAATCAGATCACCGCTCCATCCTGCTCCTGCCCGCCTACAGGCAGAAGCTGAAACAGGAAGCTCCAACCCGGAGGGCGGTGCACTGTTGGACGGACCAATCGGAGTCTGCGCTGCGGGACTGTTTTGATCACACGGACTGGGAAATGTTTCACGTGGCTGCTAGAGACATTAGTGAGTACACAGACTCAGTCTGTGGATTTATCAGGAAATGCGTGGAAGATGTCGTCCCATCCAGAACAGTTAAATCCTTCCCAAATCAAAAACCCTGGATTAACGGAGATGTTCGCGCGGCACTGGCGGCACGGAACACCGCCTTTGCCTCCGCGAACACATCGGACTACAAACACGCACATTACCAACTCCGGAAGACGATCAAAGCAGCCAAACGTGAGTACAGGGACAGGGTGGAGCAACAGTTTGACAACCCTCGGAGTATGTGGCAGGGACTAAACACGATCACAGACTTTAGAGGGAAACCCAGCACACCGCAGACCACGGCCTCTCTGTGTGAGGATCTAAACGTATTCTACGCTAGATTCGACACAGCGAACACCATGAGACCGGACAGTGTGCGCACCGCGGATGACGTCAGTGCGCACACTGTGTCTGAGGAGGATGTGCGGAAGTGCTTCAGGAAGGTGAACGCGCGCAAAGCTACTGGTCCGGACGGGATTCCCGGCCGCGTCCTCAAGTCATGCGCGGCTCAGCTGGCTGGAGTGTTCACACACATCTTCAACCTTTCCCTCTCTCTGTCTGTAGTCCCAGCCTGCTTCAAAATGGCCACCATCGTCCCTGTACCCAAATCCTCCACCATCTCCTCATTAAACGACTGGCGACCTGTAGCCCTGACCCCCATCGTGAGCAAATGCTTCGAGAAGCTGGTCAGGGACTTCATCCGCTCTGCACTACCCGACTCACTGGACCCTCTACAGTTTGCATACCGCCACAACAGGTCCACTGATGATGCCATAGCCCTGACACTACATACTGCCCTGTCACACCTGGAGAAGAGAGACACGTATGTGAGAATGCTGTTTGTAGATTACAGCTCAGCATTCAATACCATCGTTCCCTCGAAGCTGGACAGGAAACTGCAGGATCTAGGACTGAGCAGCTCCCTCTGCAGCTGGATCCTTAGCTTCCTGTCTGACAGACGCCAAGTGGTCAGACTGGGCAGCATCACCTCATCCCCCATCACACTGAACACTGGTGCTCCACAGGGGTGTGTACTGAGCCCTCTCCTGTACTCACTCTACACCTACGACTGCACAGCCACTAACAGCTCCAACATCATTGTGAAGTTTGCGGACGACACTACAGTGGTGGGTCTTATCACCAACGGTGATGAGACGGCTTACAGGGAGGAGGTCAGCGCCCTGACCCACTGGTGTCAAGACAACCATCTCACCCTCAACGTCGCAAAGACAAAGGAGTTGATAGTGGACTTCCGGAGGTGCAGAGAAGTACACACCCCCATCACCATCAACGGCGCTGCTGTGGAGAGAGTGAGCAGCTTCCGGTTCCTCGGAGTACATCTGGCTGAGGATCTTACGTGGTCAGTACACACAAACAAAACAGTGAAGAAGGCGCAGCAGCGCCTTTTCTTTCTCAGGAGACTGAAAAGATTCGGCATAAGCCCCCGCATCCTCAGGACCTTCTATCACTGTGCCATTGAGAGCATCCTCACTGGATGCATCACCACCTGGTATGGCAACAGCACCGCCTACAACTGCAAAGCTCTCCAGCGAGTAGTGCGGTGCTCTGAACGGATAATTGGAGGTGAGCTTCCCTCCCTCCAAGACATCTACAGGAAGCGCTGCCTGAGGAAAGCGGGGAGGATCATCAAGGACTCCAGTCACCCCAGCCATAAACTGTTCAGACTGCTTCCATCAGGAAGGAGGTTCTGCAGCATCCGGTCCCGTACCAGCAGACTGAGAGACATCTTCTTCCATCAGGCCATCAGACTGCTGAACACTTCATAGACACCTCAGCTTCACTACTGGAACTTAACATTATGCACTACACACACTGTATATAAATGCCACTGTTTTGCACATATTCAACTCTGTATTTATTATTTTTTACTATTTAATTTGTAAAAATGTGTATCCACACACACACACACACACACACGTAGAAAAACATTTAGTATACACATCCAGAAATGCATACACTATTATATATTGTACATATATTTATTAGTTTCAGATTAGCCATTCTTGTATTTTGCTCGTTTGTGTTGTTGTGTTTTACACATCTCTGTTGCTTGTGGGGCTCGCACACAAGAATTTCACTCACATGTGCTGTGCCAGTGTGCCTGCACATGCGATGTGACAATAAAAGTGATTTGATTTGATTTGATTTGACATATCTACACTGGCATTGGTATCAGCAATACTGGCCCTGTATTTACTTGGTATTGGACAGACACTAAAATTTGTTGTATCATCACTCATCTCTAACATACAGTGAATTTTATAAACCGCCATCTTTATTCATTAAAATACGCAAAATACTTTTAACTGTGAAGATTTGGAGAAACTGTTTTTTGGCATCACTTCATAGAGTTTTAACTGTCAGCCTTCTGGTCTCCTTAAAATATGTGTGCTGCATATTAAACTCAGCCTAGCAGCCTCAGAGTCATCACCTTTGCAGGCCATGTATTTGCAGTAAGCACAATGAGCATGTGCAAAGACAGTAGGATGCAGAGTAATGAAAATAAATTATTAATAGAAGATATTCCTCCTTGAATTGCTACCTTATCGTGGTGGAGGGGTTTGTGTGTCCCAGGGATCCTAGGGGCTATGTTGTCTGGGGGCTTTTGCCCCCTGGTAGGGTCTCCCATGGCAAATTGGTCTTGGGTGAGGGACCAGACAAAGAGCGATTCAGAAGACCCTTATGAAAAGGATATCGAGGGAACAGTTTACCCTGCCCGGGATAGGGTTACTGGGGCCCCGCCCTGGAGCCAGGCCCGGGGAGGGTGCCCGAGGGCGAGCGTCTGGTGGCCGGGCCTTAGTACATGGAGCACAGCCCGAAGAGGAGACATGGGCCCATCCTCCCGCAGGCCCACCACCCGCAGGAGGCGCCATAGGGGTCGGGTGCATTGTGTGCCGGGTGGCGGCCAGGAGCGGAGGCCTTGGCGGACTGACCCCCGGCTGCCAAGACTGCACTCACATTCATTTGCACATTCACACCTAGTGACAATTTGGATTATCCAATTAACCTACCCCCACAAGCTGCATGTCTTTGGACAGTGGGAGGAAGCCGGAGTGCCCGGAGGGAACCCACGCAAACACGGGGAGAACATGCAAACTCCACACAGAAAGACCCTGATATTGGAATTGAATTCAGGACCTGGGTGGCGCTGTCACTTGGTGTTCGCTCGCTCTGTGGTAGAGTATCACTTCCTGTTCCTGCTCAAACACTGTGGTGTTTCTGAGTAGCTTATTTGCTTAGCGATTTAATTAACAACTTTTAAATACATTCTTCTTTCATAGTATAATCTTCACGTGCTTCCTCCGAAGCACACTTTCTGTGTACTCACTACCTAATTTATAGCCAAAGTATTCACTCACTGTCTCTGTACTGTCTCGCTAGCCTAGCCTAGCTCGTAGCCGACTCATTAGCACCATGGCTACTTCACCTGTCCCTCCTGCACTTTCTTGCTCATTGTGTCAGATGTTTAGTTACTCCTCGGCCTCCTTTAGCAGTAATGATATCTGTAACAAATGTAGCATATTTGCAGCGCTGGAGGCCAGGATTACTGAATTGGAGACTCGGCTTCGCACCCTTCATTCACCCGCAGCTAGCCAGGCCCCTGTAGCTGGTGCAGCCGAAAATAGCGTAGGCCCCGCTAGCTGTTCCCCGGCAGGTCCCAAGCAGCTGGGGAATCAGGGCGGCTGGGTCACGGTGAGGAGGAAGCATAGTCCTAAACAGAAGCCCCAGGTACACCACCAACCCGTTCATGTGTCTAACCGTTTTTCCCCACTCGGCGACACACCCGCCGGGGGTCAAACTCTGGTAATTGGCGATTCTGTTCTCAGACATGTGAAGCTAGAGACACCGGCAACCATAGTCAATTGTCTTCCAGGGGCCAGAGCAGGCGACATTGAAGGAAATTTAAAACTGCTGGCTAAGGGTAAACGTAAATTCAGTAAAATCATAATTCACGTCGGCAGTAATGACACCCGGTTACGCCAATCGGAGGTCACTAAAATCAATATTGAATCGGTGTGCAACTTTGCCAAAACAATGTCGGACTCTGTAGTTTTCTCTGGTCCCCTCCCCAATCAGACCAGGAGTGACATGTTTAGCCGCATGTTCTCCTTAAATTGCTGGCTGTCTGAGTGGTGTCCCAGAAACGATGTGGGCTTCATAGATAATTGGCAAACCTTCTGGAGGAAACCTGGTCTTGTTAGGAGAGACGGCATCCATCCCACTTTGGATGGAGCAGCTCTCATTTCTAGAAATATGGACAAATTTATTAAACCCCCCAAAATATGACTATCCAGAGTTGGGACCAGGAAGCAGAGTTGCAGTCTTACACGCTTCTCTGCAGCTTCTCTCCTCCTGCTACCCCCCCAAAAACCCATCTCCATAGAGACTGTGTCAGCTTCCAAAAAGACAAAAAACAAACTAAAAACCAGCGACAAACAACTTAAACATAAACAATCACAAAGAAAGAACAATACAGTATCCACATCTGAACCAAAGAGTAAAACAGTGAAATGTGGATTATTAAATATTAGGTCTCTCTCCTCCAAGTCTCTGTTAGTACATGACTTAATAATTGATCAACAAATTGATTTACTCTGCCTTACAGAAACCTGGTTGCAGCAGGATGATTATGTTAGTTTAAATGAATCAACACCCCCGAGCCATTCTAACTACCAGAAATCTCGAAGCACAGGCCGAGGGGGCGGTGTGGCAGCAATTTTTCACACCAGCCTATTAATTAATGAAAGACCAAGACAGACTTTTAATTCATTTGAAAGCCTGATGCTTAACATTGTCCACCCCAGCTGTGAAACTCAGAAACCAGTCTTACTTGTTATCATCTATCGTCCACCTGGGCCTTACACAGAGTTTCTGTCTGATTTCTCAGACTTTATATCTAATTTAGTTCTGAGCTCAGATAAAATAATTATTGTGGGTGATTTTAACATCCATGTAGATGCTAAAAATGACAGCCTCAACATGGCATTTAATCTGTTATTAGACTCAATTGGTTTCTCTCAAAATGTAAAAGAACCCACCCACCACTTTAATCACACTCTAGATCTTGTTTTAACATATGGCATCGAACCTGAACATTTAACAGTGTTTCCTGAAAACCCTCTCCTGTCTGATCATTTCCTGATAACATTTACTTTTACAATAATTGATTACACAGCGGTGAAGAGTAGACTTTATCAAAGTAGATGTCTTTCTGAAAGCACTGTAACTAAGTTTAAGAATATAATCCACCCACTGTTATCATCTCCAATGCCCTGTACCAACACAGAGCAAAGCAGCTATCTGAACGCTACCCCAACAGAGGTCGATTATCTTGTTAATAATTTCACCTCCTCACTACGTACGACTCTGGATACTGTAGCTCCTGTGAAAACTAAGGCCTCAAATCAGAAGTACCTGACTCCGTGGTATAATTCTGAAACACGTACCCTAAAGCAGATGACTCGTAATCTGGAGAGGAAATGGCGTGTCACAAATCTAGAGGATCATCATTTAGCCTGGAGAAATAGTTTGCTGCTTTATAAGAAAGCCCTCCGCAAAGCCAGAACATCTTACTATTCATCACTGATTGAAGAAAATAAGAACAACCCTAGGTTTCTCTTCAGCACTGTAGCCAGGCTGACAAAAAGTCAGAGCTCTTTTGAGCCAACCATCCCTTTAACGTTAACTAGTAATGACTTCATGAACTTCTTCACAAATAAAATTTTTATCATTAGAGAAAAAATTACCAATAATCATCCCACAGATGTAATATTATCTACAGCTACTCTTAGTACCATTGATATTAAGTTAGACTCTTTTTCTCCAATTGATCTTTCTGAGTTAACTTCAATAATGACTTCCTCCAAACCATCAACGTGTCTTTTAGACCCCATTCCTACAAAACTGCTCAAAGAAGTCCTGCCATTAATTAATTCTTCGATCTTAAATATGATCAACCTATCTCTAATAATCGGCTATGTACCACAGGCCTTCAAGCTGGCTGTAGTTAAACCTTTACTCAAAAAGCCATCTCTAGACCCAGCAGTCTTAGCTAATTATAGGCCAATCTCCAACCTTCCTTTCATATCAAAAATCCTTGAAAGAGTAGTTGTCAAACAGCTAACAGATCATCTGCAGAGGAATGGTTTATTTGAAGAGTTTCAGTCAGGTTTCAGAGCTCAGCACAGCACAGAAACAGCTTTAGTGAAGGTTACAAATGATCTTCTTATGGCCTCTGACAGTGGACTCATCTCTGTGCTTGTCCTGCTAGACCTCAGTGCAGCGTTCGATACTGTTGATCATAATATCCTATTAGAGCGATTAGAACATGCTGTAGGTATTACAAGTACTGCGCTGCAGTGGTTTGTATCATATCTATCTAATAGACTCCAATTCGTGCATGTAAATGGAGAGTCCTCTTCACACACTGAGGTTAATTATGGAGTTCCACAGGGTTCAGTGCTAGGACCAATTCTGTTTACATTATACATGCTTCCCTTAGGCAGTATCATTAGAAGACATAGCATACATTTTCACTGCTATGCAGATGACACCCAGCTCTATCTGTCCATGAAGCCAGATAACACACACCAATTAGTTAAACTGCAGGAATGTCTTAAAGACATAAAGACCTGGATGGCCGCTAACTTTCTGCTTCTTAATTCAGATAAAACTGAGGTTATTGTACTCGGCCCTGAAAATCTTAGAAATATGGTATCTAATCAGATTCTTACTCTGGATGGCATTACCTTGGCCTCCAGTAACGCGGTGAGGAACCTTGGAGTCATTTTTGACCAGGACATGTCCTTCAACGCACATATTAAACAAATATGTAAGACTGCTTTCTTCCATTTGCGCAACATCTCTAAAATTAGAAATATCCTGTCTCAGAGTGACGCTGAAAAACTAGTTCATGCATTTATTACTTCCAGGCTGGACTACTGTAATTCATTATTATCAGGATGTCCAAAAAACTCACTGAAAAGCCTTCAGCTAATCCAAAATGCTGCAGCAAGAGTCCTGACAGGGACTAGAAAGAGAGAGCATATTTCTCCTGTTTTGGCTTCCCTTCATTGGCTTCCTGTTAAATCCAGAATTGAATTCAAAATCCTGCTCCTCACATACAAGGTCTTAAATAATCAGGCCCCATCTTATCTTAATGACCTTGTAGTACCATATCACCCTATTAGAGCGCTCCGCTCTCGCTCTGCAGGCCTACTTGTTGTTCCTAGAGTATTTAAAAGTAGAATGGGAGGGAGAGCCTTCAGTTTTCAGGCCCCTCTTCTGTGGAACCAGCTTCCAGTTTGGATTCGGGAGACAGACACTATCTCTACTTTTAAGATTAGGCTTAAAACTTTCCTTTTTTCTAAAGCATATAGTTAGGGCTGGACCAGGTGACCCTGAATCCTCCCTTTGTTATGCTGCAATAGATGTAGGCTGCCGGGGGATTCCCATGATGCATTGAGTTTTTCCTTTCCAGTCACCTTTCTCACTCACTATGTATTAATAGACCTCTCTGCATTGAATCATATCTGTTATTAACCTCTGTCTCTCTTCCACAGCATGTCTTTATCCTGTCTTCCTTCTCTCACCCCAACCGGTCGCAGCAGATGGCCGCCCCTCCCTGAGCCTGGTTCTGCCGGAGGTTTCTTCCTGTTAAAAGGGAGTTTTTCCTTCCCACTGTCGCCAAAGTGCTTGCTCATAGGGGGTCATATGATTGTTGGGTTTTTCTCTGTATCTATGAAGCGCCTTGAGGCGACTTTTGTTGTGATTTGGCGCTATATAAATAAAATTGAATTGAATTGAATTGAATTGACCTTCTTGCTGTGTGTAACACCCCTTTCAACACTTGGGATACAGATTTAAATGGTTACCTGTGTGTTGGGCCAATAGCTGAGGTTCAACTACTGGAGCAGAGTGGATGACTAATGAAACGCTCTGAGAACTTGGCTTGATCAATTTGTATTCACAATTAAAGAGAGACATAGGAGAGGTGGAGAATAAACTTAACCCGGGTGTCTATTATCTTGTGTAGTCTGGGAGATGATTGAATGTCGGGGTGGGTACAGTTTCCTCTGCGGTGGGGTCATCGGGTGGGCTGCCCCGGGTCCTGAGGGGCTGGGCGATGCTGCTGCCGTAGGCCCCGGTCTGGATGGGCCTGGGCTCCCTTGCCTTGGTGGGTGCAGGAGGACGGGGGTGCCTACTGGGGTCAGCGGGGGAGCTGGCCCTAGGGAGAGGCATAAACACAATCTATTTGTCGTTTCAGGTTGTAGTGTTACACAACATTTTCAGATCTAATAGAAATAAAATAAGTTTTTTGTAATTCATTCAATTTATTGTCTTTATTTATAACTCGCATTATTGTTTCATTCTATTATAGAATCTTACAAGAAAGAGGCAAAATTGTATTCCATCATGCTTTATTAGCTGCTTCGGTGAAAAACAAATCAACAATGCAAAAAATAAATAAAAATAAAGTGTCGGCAGTATAAAAGAGTGTAGAGTAGTTTATGTTTATGGTGTGGGAAATGAGTTAAAAAGCAGAGTGGCTTTGGGGACGAAGGTGGCTCTCCTCCTCTCAGTCCTGCGGGAAATGCAGCGGAGGCGTCGCTCAGAGGGGAGCCACTGAAATGCTGGGTGAAGAATGTGAGACATCAACAATTATGTTATGATAAATTACGTAATAACTACAACAGAAGACTGACCTTTGTGGGAATGTGTCACGGTTCTGGGTCCGTTGGACCCAGTATATTGAGTTTATTATGTTTTGGTTTTATTTTGCATCATGGATTGTTTTCTTGTTCTCTTGTGGTTGTGGGGATTATTATTATTATTATTATTATTAGAATTTCATGTTTCTATTATCCATGTTTTAGGAATTGTGGTTTCATGTATAGTTCAGTTCCATGTGTCATTTTCTGTCTCTGTGTCTAGTCCATGTCTCTGAGTTGTGATTCATGTTTCCTGTTTTATTGTGAAAGTCTTTGTCTTATGTTGGTGTGTGCAGCTTTGTTCCCCATGTCTCATTAGGCCTGATGTTCTGTTTTCAAGTCAGCTGAAAGGGAGGTGGTTAATGTTTCTAAGCCAGCCTTTCAGCCATGTACTTTTCAGCAAGGGCGCAGGCAGTTGGTAGGGACAGAAATTGCAGGCTGTAACTCAGGCTCTCTGAAGGAAGGGGCTGTCTGTTCCCCAAGGACATTTAAGGACTCTAGTTGCACCTCTCTACAAGACCGTGGCTCTTCCCAGGGACTGTTCTGTTGAATGTTTCTGAGGTTGCCCACTCTGCTAAGACTATATGCCCAGACCCAGTTGGCAATTGTTAGATTATAATATTATTTTATGCCATGTTATACCCCTAATTAAAGATTGTGAATTATTATGTAGTTTTAGTTTGCATTATTCTCCTGAATTAGAAGAAGCTGATAACTATTGCATTACATTAAACTGCTGACTTATTGTGAATGAATGATATTGTTTTATGATGCATTATACTGCTGAGTTATAAGAAATACTGTTTGCAGAAAGTCATCGCCTTATTTGTTTGATTAGAAGAGAACAGAACATGCTGGAGTTTTCTGCCCCATCTCAGCAGGAGCAGATAGACGGGGAGCCAAGGTCGTAGCTTAGACTATATGCTTCCGGCGCCCCCCGTGTGCGGCAGCCTGTTACAGCAGCTCTGCTCATTCTGAGTTTCTTTCTTTCTTATCTTTTTCTTCTCGTAATTTTTTATAACTAACATATCAGTAATTAGACTCTGCAACCATGTTCCACCGTTTTGTGCTAGTTCTGGTCGTTTTTCTTAGTTTATTTCTACTTTTTTCACCCGTGTCTGGGGACCCAGAGCAGCGATCCTTTGTTTACAGTAAGGATCAGCTGTTAGCGCTGCGTCCTGCAGCGGTACTGCCGGCGGACAGACCCGACATTCCCAGCGAGCTGAGGAGGCAAAGACGGGGGTGTCGTGCTGGGAAGGAGCGCCGTCGCCCGAGAAGGAGACGTTATCGACCATCTCTTCCTTCTGTAATTATTGGAAACGTAAGATCTTTACCCAATAAGATGGATGAGCTCACGTCGCTAACCTGGTCACAGAGGGAATACCGGCAATGTAGCATCATGATGCTTACGGAGTCGTGGCTAACACCGCTAACTCCGGACACGAGCGTGACACTACCGGGATTTCAGATGCTGCGAGCGGACAGCACGAGAGAGAGCGGTAAGAGGAAAGGAGGGGGACTGACAGTGTTTGTGAACGACAGATGGTGTAACCCTGGGCACATCACTGTGAAAGAACAACTCTGCAGCAGAGACATTGAGCTGTTAGCCGTTAGCATGCGTCCGTACTATCTGCCCCGGGAATTCTCGCATGTTATCGCGATAACAGCGTATGTCCCCCCCTCGGCCAACGCGGATGCAGCCTGTGACTCTCTCCACTCTGTGGTCAGCAGACTGCAAACACAATCACCGAGAGCCCTTCTCATAATATCAGGGGACTTCAATCATGCCTCACTGGACTCCACACTGCCCACCTTTACCCAGTATGTTACCTGCTCAACCAGAGACAATAAAACACTGGACTTACTGTATGCCAATGCAGAAGAGGCATACAGTTCATCACCTCTCCCTCCACTGGGCAAATCTGACCACAACCCGGTGCACCTTGTCCCTGTGTATGAGCCCTTAGTGCGCAGGGAGCCACCAGCCACCCGCACAGTGCAGAGATGGTCAGAGGAGAGCGAGGAGGCTCTTAAGGACTGTTTTGAGTCGACTGTGTGGGAGGTGATCTGTGACGACCACGGAGAGGACATCGACGGCCTTACTACATGCATTACTGACTATATTAATTTCTGTGTGGATAACACCGTACCTACCAGGACTGTACGGTGTTTCTCCAACAACAAACCTTGGATTACCCCAGAAATTAAAGCTGTCCTCAAGCAGAAGAGGAGGGCCTTCAAATCCAAAGACAAAGAGGAGTTGAAAAGGGTGTAGAGAGAGTTGAGGGGACTGATAAGGAATGGGAAGGACAGCTACAGGCAGAAGATGGAGAAACAGCTTCAGCAAAACAACGTTGGTGAAGTCTGGAGAGGCCTCAGAACCATCTCGGGCCACAAACAGCAGAACTCTCTGCCTGGGAGGGATGTGAGATGGGCAAATGAACTGAATCATTTCTTCAACAGATTTGATTCAGCCATGAGGCAGTCTGCAACATCGGCTGCAGACTCACCCACCCCCACTGCTGCTGTTCCACCTCAGACACTTCACACCTCCTCTACTCACCCTGCTCACCCCCCCCCCCCCCCACCCCCAACAACAGCATCCAATACACACTCAACACAAGGCTCCAGCCTGTCTCTCTCAACCACCCAGGTTAGGAGGGAACTGAGGAGGATTAATGGCAAGAAGGCAGCGGGCCCAGATGGCATCAGCTCGAGGGTCGTCAGGTCCTGCGCGGACCAACTGTGTGGGGTGATGGAGCACCTCTTCAACCTGAGCCTGAGGTTGGGAAGAGTCCCACAGCTCTGGAAAACCTCCTGTGTTGTTCCAGTGCCAAAGACTTCACGCCCCAAGGACCTCAACAGCTATAGGCCGGTGGCTCTGACATCCCACCTGATGAAGACCCTGGAGCGGTTGGTCCTGGCTCAGCTTCGGCGCCTAATAAGCTCATCACTGGACCCACTTCAGTTTGCCTACCAGCCTGGCATTGGAGCGGATGATGCCATCATTCACCTCCTACATCGTTCCCTCACTCACCTGGAGACCGCTGGAAGCACTGTGAGAATCATGTTCTTTGATTTCTCCAGTGCCTTCAACACCATTCTTCCCTCGGTTCTGAAGGACAAGCTGGAGAACTCTGGAGTGGACCATCACCTCACTACCTGGATTTTGGACTACCTCACCGACCGACCACAGTATGTGAGGACTCAGGGCTGTGTGTCGGACAGGGTCGTCTGCAGTACGGGGGCCCCACAGGGAACGGTTCTGGCTCCGTTCCTCTTCACCATCTACACTGCAGACTTCTCCCACAACTCCACCCAGTGCTTCCTGCAGAAGTTCTCTGATGACTCTGCAATAGTCGGCCTCATCACTGATGGGGACGACAAGGAGTACAGAGGACTGACTCAAGACTTTGTGGACTGGTGCCAGCTGAACTACCTCCAGATCAATGCCAGTAAAACCAAGGAACTGGTGGTAGACTTCCGCAGGCACAAGCATTCTCCACTGCAACCACTGAACATCCAAGGTATGGACATTGAGGCTGTGGACAGCTACAGGTACCTTGGTGTTCATCTGAACAATAGACTGGACTGGACTCATAACTCAGACGCCCTCTACAGGAAAGGGCAGAGCAGGCTGTACTTGCTGCGGAGACTCAGGTCATTTGGAGTGGAGGGCCCACTCCTGAAGACCTTCTATGACTCTGTGGTGGCTTCTGCTATCTTTTATGGTGTGGTCTGCTGGGGCGGCAGCATCTCTGCTGGGGACAGGAAGAGACTGAACAGGGTGATCCGAAGGGCCAGCTCTGTTCTAGGATGCCCTCTGGACCCAGTGGAGGTGGTGAGTGACAGGAGAATGGTGGCTAAGCTGTCATCCCTGTTGGACAACATCTCCCACCCCATGCAGCAGACTGTGACAGCACTGAGCAGCTCCTTCAGTGGGAGACTGCGGCACCCACGGTGTGGGACGGAGAGATTTCGCAGGTCTTTCCTCCCCACTGCTGTCAGACTCCACAACAAAGACTTTAACTGAACAAACACACACATCCACACATGTGCAATAACACTAAGTGCAATAATCTTTTCTGGCATCGTTGTTTTTTTACTCAGTTGTATATAGCATTTGTATTCTATTTTTATCTTATTGTATATTTTTATTCTATTTTATTCTACTGTATATAGTATATTATTTTATTCTATTCTGTACAGCTGTGTACTGTATTTATTCTTATCGTATTCTAATTTTTGCTTCATAACTTTTGCACTGTCCACTTCCTGCTGTGACAAAACTAATTTCCCACGTGTGGGACTAATAAAGGTTATCTTATCTTATCTTAGGCGCTGTGTGAGAGAAAGCATGTGAATGTTTAGGCTTTTTATGATAAGGTGGAGGCACCAGAGGCTATAAAAGTTTGAGCAATGCTCCACCATTTTGAGATCTGATGCTGTCTGCGTACAGTTTCCATCTCCCACGTGTGTGATCATTAAAATCATCGTTTGACTCAACCCGACCAGACCAGTGTTGTTATTGTGGTTTTTCTCTTGTCTCCATCCCCAATATTTATGAACCTTAACACAATATTGGGCATTTTGAGACCATTCCTGAGCTTCTCTCTCCTCCTGTTTCTGCTCCTAGGGTAGCTCGGGCCCAGCGTTCCCCTCCACCCGTTTCAGTTCCTCGGATGGAAGGGTTTGGTGTTCAGCTGGTGCTGGCACCCGTTCCTGTGTCAGCTGGAGGCTCAGGTGAGCCCTTCCAGCAGTTTTTCTCGTGTTCACAAGGCTCAGGAGGATTAGCTCAGTCACCATCACAACCACCATCACTACAACCTTTACAGCAGCCACCTTCAGCTCAGTTTTCTGATCAGCAGCCACCTTCAGCTCAGTTTTCTGATCAGCAGCCACCTTCACCTCAGCTTTCTGATCAGCAGCCACCTTCAGCTCAGTTTCCAGTGTCACCTGATCAGCAGCCACCTTCAGCTCAGTTTCCAGTGTCACCTGCTCAGCAGCCACCTGTAGCCTAGTCACCAACTCCACCACCACTACTTTCACCTCAAGTTCAGTTATCCATGGCTCAGTCGCAGCCGTCCCGCTGCCGTCAGGTTCCGCAGCCGTGTCTTCATCCACGCCTGTTCCGGCCTCCGCTCTGCCTTCGTCTGGTCCTGCCTCGTCTGGTCTTGCCTCGTCTGGTCCTGTGGTTGCCACGCCGCCGTCAAAGCCAGCTCGACCCGTTCCGCCTCGTCTCTGCCAGCCATTTTCCGGGCTTCTAAGGTGGCGTCATGACCTTCGGGGACGGCCTCCGGAAAGAGTCTGTCACCGCCGCTGGCATCGCGGCCACCCTCCGGACCTGCTCAGTGGCCACCACTGCCTTCCAAGTGGTCGGCCTCCAGAACTGTTTTCCCGTCACCGCCGCTGGCATCGCAGCCGACCTTCAGTGGCCGCCACTACCTTCCAAGTGGTTAGCCTCCTGATTGGTTTTGCCTCCGCCGCTGTTGCCGTGTGCACGGTCGGTCTCCAGAACTGTTTGCCCGTCGCCGCCGTTGCCGTGTGCACGGTCGGCCCCCTGAACTTTTCATGGACTCTTGTTGGGCTCTGATTTGGTTTTGTTTTTGATTTTTGATCTGTTTTCCTGTGTTCTTGGACTGTTTTCTTGTGTGTTTGGACTCTTGTGCTCCCTTTTGTTTCGGTCCCTCCGTCCTGGGCCCCCTCCGCCCACCCTGGCCTGGTGCTTTGTGCTTTTTCATTTTGGGCTGTCGGGAGCCGCCCTTAGAGGGGGGGTACTGTCACGGTTCTGTGTCCATTGGACCCAGTATTTTGAGTTTATTGTGTTTTGGTTTTATTTTGCATCATGGATTGTTTTCTTGTTCTCTTGTGGTTGTGGGGATTATTATTATTATTATTATTATTATTATTATTATTATTATTATTATTATTATTATTATTATTATTATTATTAGAGTTTCATGTTTCTATTATCCATGTTTTAGGAATTGTGGTTTCATGTATAGTTCAGTACCATGTGTCATTTTCTGTCTCTGTGTCTAGTCCATGTCTCTGAGTTGTGATTCATGTTTCCTGTTTTATTGTGAAAGTCTTTGTCTTATGTTGGTGTGTGCAGCTTTGTTCCCCATGTCTCGTTAGCCCTGATCTCTCCCAGCTGTGTCTCCCTCCTGTTGCCGATTCCACCGTTACTACCCTGTGTATATAAGCCCTGTGTTTTCCCATGTTTGGTGTCGCATCGTACCCTCAGAATTATGCCTGTGTGTTCAGTTCTCAGTGTCATTGTTCAGTTCACGTTGTCGTTTATCACCAGCAATAAAGCTAAGGTTCTCAGTTCCAATTCAGTCTCAGAGTCTCGCATTTGGATCCTCCTCTCCATCCGCCTGCACACAGAGCCCTGACAGAATGCTTGGAGCAGACTAACATGTGAGCTGGAGTGTTCTGGGACGTAATCCGATAAAAACCGATCTCTTTACCCGTTGGCTTCCCGTGGCTGTCATGTGACCGGCTATTGCACTTAATAATAAAACAGCTTCTTAGCTTCTTGCCATTTTTTGTGTTTATTTTTATCGCTGTGTGACTGTTTTCATGTGAAAGCCTGCATGCGCTAGTACCGCTTGCCACTCGTACCCACAATCCTTTGCGGTTTTACCCTGGAATGACGTCACATTTTCAATCATTTTCAATTTGTCAGAAAGGACCTTTTCTGTTAGGACTGATAGGTTCTCCTCTAACACTGCTGCCCTAACCTGCGGGGTTCCACAGGGTTCAGTTTTGGGTCCATTAGTATTTTCTTTTACATGCTTCCTTTAGCTGCATTATTCAGTCTTTTAGTGACCTGTCTTATCATTTCTATGCTGATGACATTCAGCTGTATATGTCCTTTAAGCCTAATCAGCTGGATACACTGTCCATCCTAGTCCAGTGCTCAACCCAGGTTTCTGATTGGCTTTCTAACAATTACATTATTTTAAACATGAACAAGACAGAGACCATGATCATAGCATCTCCTCTATATTCTAAAATCAGTCAGGTTCTTGCCCCTTTCTGTTTTTCTGCTGAGCCAAATATTTGAAATCTTGGAGTAAGATTTGACTCCTCTTTGGGCCTTGACTCACACGTAAAGTCTCTGTCTCGTTCCTGTTTCTTTCATTTAAGGAATATTTCTAAACTGCGACATATGGTCTCCTTAGCTGAACTGGAAAAAGTTGTCCATGCATTTGTGTCATTGCGTTTAGACTATTGTAATTCCCTGTTTACCAGCTTGGATAAATCATCTCTGTACAAAATGCAGCAGCCAGACTACTAACTCGCTCTTGCAAGCGAGCTCACATCACTCCTATTTTATGTTCTTTACATTGGCTCCCAATAGATTTTAGAATTCCCTTTAAAATTATTGTTTTAACGTACAGAGCAGTACATGGCCAGGCACCAGATTATTTATCCAAGCTTCTCACAAAATACACTGCTGCTCGTTGTCTCCGCTCACAGGCTCAGAGTTTGTTGGTTGCTCCCCGAACATGACTGAAGATGAAAGGGGGCAGAGCCTTTCAGTCTGTGGCACCAACACTGTGGAACAGTCTACCTCCACAACTACGTTTGGTTGACTCTGTGGAATCCTTTGAAAAGCAGTTAAAAACTTTACTGTTTAAACAAGCTTTCTGTTGACCAATGCTTTTTACATTTTTAATTTACATTTAACCTCTATATTGTGTATATAATTTGCTATTTATCGGACTGTTTAATTTAATCTTTGTGTACAGCGCTTTGTGACTACCTGTCTATGAAAAGCACTTAATAAATAAACTTTACTTCCTGTGAAAATGAGTCCTCCACCATAGTCATCCACTAATTGTCCTTTGCTCTTCTCCCTGTACTCCAGGGTGGGCAACTCCAGGCCTCGAGGGCCGGTGTCCTGCAGGTTTTACATCTCACCCTGGGTCAAAACACCTGAATCGTTTATTACCAGGCCTCTGGAGAACTACAAAATACATTGAGGAAGGAATTTAGCCATTTGAATCAGCTGTGTTGGATCAAGGACAAATCTCCAATCTGCAGGACACCAGCCCTCGAGGCCTGGAGTTGCCCACCCCTGCTGTACACCAACTGCTGCACCTCCAACCACCAGTCTGTCAAGCTAGTGAAGTTTGCAGATGACACCACCGTTATTGGACTCATCTCGGATGGGGATGAGTCTGCCTACAAGAAGGAGGTTGAACGTCTGGTGTCCTGGTGCAGCCACAACAACCTGGTGCTAAACAATGACAGTGGAAATTATTGTGGACTTCAGGAAGCACACAGCCCCACTCCCCCACATCATCCTGACTGACACCCTCATCACCACTGTGGACTCATTCCACTTCCTGGATACCACCATCACCCAGGACCTGAAGTGGGAGCCCACCATCACCTCCGTCATTAAGAAAGCCCAGCAGAGGATGTACTTCCTGAGGCAGCTGAAGAAATTCAACCTGCCAACACGGACGATGATGCAATTCTACACTGCAATCATCGAGTCCATCCTCACCTCCTCCATCACCGTGTGGTACGCTGGAGTCGCCACCTCTTACAAACAGAGACTGCAGTGTTTAGTGCGCTCTGCTGAGAAGGTGATTGGCTGCAGACTCCCATCTCTGCAGGACCTGTACACCTCCAGATCACAGCTGACCTTTCTCACCCTGGACACAGTCTGTTTGACCTGCTCCCCTCAGGCAGGAGGCTCCGGTCCATTCGCACCAGAACCTCTCGCCATAAGAACAGTTTCTTCCCCTCTGCTGTTGGACTCATGAGCAATAAACATAAGACTGTTCCCACCACAAACGCATGACCTATACTGTGTTCACTGCATCGGTCCCATGCACTGATCATCACCTGCATTCATGTATATTTCAATCTGCTTATCACTTTTTTAAATGTTTATTTTTATTTATTTATTTTACAGGCTGCGTCACGCCTGTTCAAGAGTTGCCCACAACAGATGGCAGGAATAAAATCTCCGCAAAACTTTTCTGGCACAACTTCACCTGTTTCCAAGGTGCATGGAGAGGATGAAAGAATTCAAAAAGCAGGAACTCCAGCAACACTTGAGGGAAGATGAACAACTTTAATAATTGACCAACGCGTTTCGGCTTGTGGCCTTCATCAGGGTCATAGTAAAACATTGTAAAAATTGCTTAAATACAAGACAGGAAACAGAAAAAAGATTCCAAATTAACCAGTCAAAACTTCATAGATAGGTCAGCTGACATATAATAGGTAGGTATTGGTTAATTGGCTCACGCCCAAGTAAATATCGGACTAGATCATTACTGATGAGGAGGAGGGGGGAGTGACATAACCCCCATATGTCTGAAAATAACACATGCATGAAATGCATAAGGAGGATGCTATAAATATACACACGGGTTTTAAAAAAAAGGGGGGGCAGTCTTTAATGGTAAAAGCACGTTTGAATTAGAAAACAAGATTACAGGAAGGAATAAATTCAAATTCAAATTCAAATTTTTATTTGTCACGTACACAGTCATACACAGTACGATATGTAGTGAAATGCTTGGACAACTGAATAATAAGATAAAATATATAAATTAAATTGAAAATAAAATAACTGTACAACAAAATACACAATACACAATAACAGCAGCAGTGATTTAAGTGATTTAAGTGATGAAGTGAAAGTAAAATCTCCAACTACAAACTAAATGAAAAAATGTTTGGCTGTCCAGACAAAACCTTCTTGGGGTCCAGATTTGGACCAGAGTCAGGGGATTGGGGATCCCTGTTGTAGGGTCTACCTTACCATGTAAAGCACTTGAAGGAGACTGTTGTTATGATTGAAATAAAACCCAACTGAAAAACTAAACACACTAACACTTTGTCACAAATTCAGCAGAGAGAAGTCCCTCGTTGTGCACACAGAGCCGAGAAAAGAGACGCTCATGTCTGTTCATTTCTGCTCTGTTTGATGAAAACTGTATTACTGAGGAACAATGAGAGGACTCGCCTCTGAACACTCAGCGTGAGGAGTTGACACTGCAATAACATTCACACATCAACATACAGAAGATTGTTTCAGTGTTAGGTTTAGTGAAATTTGAGGTTAATGGTGTGCCTCAGACTTTGTAATTCCCGTGTGTGTGACTTATTCAAACATTCTCCTAAATGCAAAACAAGGTTTACCTTTTAAGACTAAATAAATCTGAAAGCTTTTCCATCCTAAAAGAGGACAACAATGTGTAGTTTATGATGTTCTAAAGGTTTCAGCAGCTTTTTGAATTTGTCACACGTGTGGAAATGTATGAGTGAGTCTTTGTATCTTACTGTGAGTGATGCTCGTCAGCACACAAACCCAGAGTTTCTCTACAGGAACACAGAGAGAGTTATTCCCTGTACTGTAAGGACACATTCAGCATTGTGCAGTAACTCCAGATCAGCCCAGTTAAATGATTACATGGATGTGAGTGTGATCGTCAGAGCAGCACTGATCAGTGTCAGGTTATAATGACCAAGGTGTACACAAACACTAAGTTTGATATTAAAATGTGTGAAGTGTAAATTCAGCCAAAGCCTTTAACCGGGCTGTGAAAAAATACAATGCCTGTGTCTCAATCTCGCATCTCATATGAAGTGAAGAAATATTTTTAAAAATAATATGAAGGCAATAAGAGAGTGTTACAAGCATAGCTCTAAAGAATGCAGCCTCATGGGCAGTGCAGTCCGTGCTGCAGGGAGAATGGACTGCCATACCCGTGATGTGTCTGTGAGCGAGGAGGGAGAAAAAGGAGAAAAGTACAAGTTGTCATAGAGCAGAAACGCGAGCTGGAAGCATGTAAATACAATAATAATCACTGCAGCCAAAAGCCCAGTTGTAAGTACGCTATTAAGACTCGACTGTACACTGTGTTCGTGTTTTCCTCCCAAACAATAAGCTCCGTTGGAGCCTTTCAACGCCTCTCTCTGTCTCTGGCTAGCAAACTTGACCCAGACAACAAAGTTCTGTAATCTGTAGTGGAATACATTTTAAAAGTAACCTTCCCAACACTGTTAATAGACCTCTCTGCATTGAATCATACTTGTTATTAGTCTCTGTCTGTCTTTTCTCCTGTCTTCCTTCTCTCACCCCAACCAGTTGTGACAGATGGCCGCCCCTTCCTGGTTATTTGAGAGTTCTGCTTTCCTGTTAAAAGGGAGATTTTCCTGCCGTTTTCATCAGATTCCACTACACTGCATTTTCGCAGGAAATGCAACTTTTTATATTTTTTATTTAACATTTAATTAACAATATATATATTTGGATTCAAACTAGAACAAGACTTGGTATTATTTAAATGGTTTGCTTATGTCTCAGACATTACCCCCCAAAAATTGGACTCATGTCTCAAAAGTTTGTCTGCTAAAGGATTGCCTACATTTGATAGCTTGATTAAAGATGGAAATTTAATTAGTGTTGATACATTGAAACAAAAATACAATCTGGAAAGACAGGATTTATGCCGATACTTGTTAATAAGACACTATATAAAGAGGACAATTAGAGTGGTGTCGGACACTAATGTAGATTTGATAGCAATGCTCAAAAAGGCATATAGTGGTGACGTCAACAAAAAACACATTTCCTGTTTGTATACATTTTTTACAAATAAGATGGGAGAAGGAGGGAGGAGTGTGCATAACATAAACAACAATTGAAATGCACTAGCTCACAAAGATGGAGGGAATTTGGATGGAAATTTTGATTAGGTTCTTTATCACCTCTTACCAAAAGACTCATTATGATGGGAATCCCCCGTATGCTGGAGAAAATATGGACACAGACCTCTGACATTTGCAGGCAGAATTTTAAACCTTGGGTGAAATGTGGTCAATGCAGTTCTTAAGCATGCATGCAAATGTTCATTAGTCAGCTGTGAGCGAGTTTTCCCCATTCATCTTTAAATGCCAGATTTTCACTTCAGGAAGCACACAGCCCCACTCCACTGACGACTTGCTGTTGGCCAACACCCTCAATGACTTTTACTGCCGGTTTGATGAGACATCGAGCAGCTTTCACACCTCAATAGAGACACTTTGGTCACTCATCCTCCCACCTTCCCCACTCCCCCCACAACAGAGCCATCGACGCTATCAAAGACTTCACCCACAGGAGCCCCCTTCTCACTTCACACCTATGAGGACTTCACACCACCTTCTCCCACTACAACCCTTCATATTCATGAAGCAGATGTGAGGACGCAGTTTATCCCTTTAGACCTACTAAATAACCAATTTAATTCAATTCATTTGTAAGGTCTTTATATCAAGCTCTGCTGTGTTCAAGCTATTAATTACTGTACGCAGGAGAACCAAAACACACATCAAACATTAAAGTTCAGTTATGCCAGCTTTAACCTTGGGATGCCTCAGCTTCTCCTTTATATCCCCCACACTCAACTCTCTGCATCAGGAAGCTCCTGGCACTGGTCACCCTGGGAGTTTCGTCCTTCTACGCCCCAACAGTGAGCAGATAACATAGTGAAGCATCGCCAAGCAGTTTTCACAAGGTCATGCTGACACAAAATTTGACTGACTTTAAACACTGGTCACTTCAGGTGTTGCTCTGATATACAGGAAATGACATCACGGCTCAAACTCTTTGTCAGTAAACCATTTCTTTATTTAACATGTAAAATTTTGGTTTAACTGTTGCAGGATTTCATTACACAAACAAGCTGAAAAAAAAACTGCAGAACACCTGGATCAATGCATTCAATAAAAATTTAACAGGAAACAGATTTCTTAATCAAACTGCTGGAACAAAGCTAACCACTCAACACAAACACTACAGTAGAACAGTTTAGAAAGCTTAAAATGTAACGAGAGGCACATTTTCATTCATAGGTGCCTCATCAGATCTTTACAGAAGACTCCACCTGAACTCTGTGGAGCCTGATCTCAAGGGTTTAAGTCTGACCCTGAAACCAGAAGAGGATCTTTCTGTCTCTGCAGATTCACTTTGATCCAGAGATGGGAGTGATTTCAGTCCTGCATCACGCTGATGTTTGCACAGAGGAGATAATTTAGTAAACGTTTTTGAACATTGGTAACAGTAAAACAGTTCCTTCATAATCATTATGCAAATTTTTACTCTGTGAATGGTACTCATGGCCATTGATCAGTGGTTGTTGATCAATGGCCATAAGAATTTGCATATTAATGATGAAGAAACTGACCTCACAGCCCATTGTTCACTCATTGGGCCGGTTTCAGTCGTTATGCAAATGTACTGTTTACAAGATTAACGTAAAAGCGGGAATCAAGACGTAACAGTTTATTTGTAACATGGAATCGTTTGTGAGTGGAGTATGAACTGAGATTACTCAAACTCTTTCACAGATGAAGTTCTCTTTCATGTGTCTGCGTTCATGCTTAGTATGATCACATGATTGGGAAAAGGTTTTGTCACAGTGTCTGCACTTGTATGGTTTCTCTCATGTGTGGACTCGTTTATGCTTTTCAAGCTGACGTGCACTGATGAAGGATGACCCACACTGATCGCAGACATGCTTTTTAACGCCACTGTGAATGACTTCATATTGTTTGAAGTGCTTTGAAGTGCTTTCTTTACAGTAGTTCATTTCGTCTCCAGTGTGTCTACGTTGATATATTTTCAGAGTCCTTCAATGACTTCAAGTTTTTCCACAAAGGTCACAACAAAAGTCTTTCCCGCAGCGATGACAGGGTTGAGAACTTGATCCATCTGTGTTGCTCTGCTTCTAAACAAAGACACAAAGACAGTGTAAGTCAGTCCGTCAACATTTTTATCCTGAACGTCGCCTGAGATAAAGAGCATCTCTGCCAAAGTCCAATTACATTTTACTGTTTACATTGTCACACTCAGCTCAATTTAATGTGCTATAAAAACCATAAGAGTAAAAACATTAAATTAATAGTTTAATGCTACAATAACAGTAATACAATTCTCAAACACTATCCCTAAAAACCTGTGATCAGAGTCTGAATAATCATTCAGAGCTGCCTTTCCATGCTAACATGCTAACATGCTAACACAATTTGATGAGCAGAGTTGTTTCAAACAGTCGGGCTGACAACATAAAAACAAAAATACATACCTCACAGTAGCTGCACTTGTAGAGTCTTTCTAGTGTGGATCTGTTGGTGTGCTTTCAGGTAACGTGGAGATTTAAAAGTCTTCTCACACAGGTCACATTTATAAGGTCTCTCCTCAGAGTGGGTAAACATGTGACATCGTAACTCTGTGTTTGTAGCAAAGTGTTTGCCACACTGCTCACAGCAGTACACATCATGTCTGGTGTGAATGCGTAGGTGTGTATTTCGGCTCCCTATCTGGCTGAAGGTTTTTCCACAAATGTCACAGCTGTATGCCTTAATTCCAGAGTGGGTAACTAGATGGCTCTGTAAGCTGCTACTGCGAGTAAAAGCTCTGCCACACTGATCACAGCTGTACGCTTTAACTCCACTGTGGATGAGTTGGTGTGTTTTTAAGCTTCCAGAGTGGGTAAAAGACTTTCCACACTCGTCACAGCTGAACGGTCTCTCTCCAGTGTGGATGAGTTGGTGTGTTTTTAAGTTTCCAGAGTGGGTAAAAGACTTTCCACACTCATCACAGCTGAACGGTCTCTCTCCAGTGTGGATGAGTTGGTGTATTTTTAAGCTTCCAGAGTGGGTAAAAGACTTTCCACACTCATCACAGCTGAACGGTCTCTCTCCAGTGTGGATGAGTTGGTGTGTTTTTAAGCTTCCAGCGTGGGTAAAAGACTTTCCACACTGCTCACAGCTGAACAGTCTCTCTCCAGTGTGGATGAGTTGGTGTGTTTTTAAGCTTCCAGAGCGGGTAAAAGACTTTCCACACTCGTCACAGCTGAACGGTCTCTCTCCAGTGTGGATGAGTTGGTGTGCTTTCAAGTTTCCAGATTGGGTAAAAGACTTTCCACACTCGTCACAGCTGAACGGTCTCTCTCCAGTGTGGATCAGTTGGTGTGCTTTCAAGTTTCGAGAGTGGGTAAAAGACTTTCCACACTCGTCACAGCTGAACGGTCTCTCTCCAGTGTGGATCAGTTGGTGTGTTTTTAAGTTTCGAGAGTGGGTAAAAGACTTTCCACACTCGTCACAGCTGAACAGTCTCTCTCCAGTGTGGATGAGTTGGTGTGTTTTTAAGCTTCCAGAGTGGGTAAAAGACTTTCCACACTCGTCACAGCTGAACGGTCTCTCTCCAGTGTGGATGACCTGATGCATTTTTAGGGAAGCTTTCACAGTAAAATCTTTCCCAAACTCGTCACAGTTGTATTTTTTTCTTCCACTTCTTTCTTCAACGAATTTGTCGGGCTCCTGAGAGCGTTGACTTCTCGATCCACGTTGGTCCTGCAGTGACAGAGATACAAACAGAGGCAGTGAGTTGTGGGAAATTCATTATTCTAACCGGCCTTTTATTAGTGGTATTTTGTGACCTTTTATTGAATAAGTAGTTACACTTCTTTTCATACACACATTGCAAATGTGCTCATGAGAGTTGGCATTCAGTCTTTTGAGGGTCAATGCAAACACACTTACAGACACAGATAAATATTAGACTTGTTTCTAGGGCAAAGGTGAGAGACATTTGGCCTGCAAAGTGTCTGTACGCCTGCCCAGTGAGATTAGCACATGATGTAAAAGAGTTTACCCACGCTTATTTACCCACGCTTATTAGCACAGAGGAGCATAGCTGATGCTATAGCAGTGGAACGGAAAATAGTTGGGCATTTTAAACATTCCGCCTTAGCCTACTCCCGCCTCGAGGACATTCAGGGACAGGTCAACCAGCCAAAAAAAGAGACTGCAGCAGGACGTACAGACGCGCTGGAACAGCACGTATTACATGCTCCAGTCCCTCATTGAGCAAAAGCGAGTTCTGGGCGTTTCTGAGCACGAACTCCCTGACTATCTCACCGCTCACCAATGGGCTCTTACGGAGACGACTGTTGCCATCCTCGCCCCCTTTGAGGAACTAACTAAAAAAGTGAGCAGCTACGACGCACTAGCCTCTGATGTCATCCCAGCTGTGACTGTGCTTGTGAGACTTCTAAACAGAGAAACAGACGAGTAAATACCTCTCATCCCCATGTAGCAGTGTGGAAAGTGAAAGTCTTTTTAGCTCAGTGTCACACATTATAGATGAAAACAGAAACAGTCTGACTGCTGATAATGCAGAAAAGCTACTTTTCTTATAAAAAAAAAAAAAAACCTGCCACTCACTTTTTCTCTCCATTAAGTGAGTCATCTTAGACTTGATGTTAATACCTACCTCAGTTGCACTGACTGCCACAGTTCTATGTCGGTGGATGTTGTTAGTTTATTCAAATATTGTGCACTAAATAGCAAAGATGTTTATTAATGCCCCTTGTGTTGTCCAAAGCGGTAGAGTTTACAATAAACTGAAAACAATACTTGAGTTGCACTGTCACTGTTTACATTTTTTTCTCATAATTATTTATTCTGTGATGTGTTGCATACAACATGCTTTTCATTTTAAATAAATGTGCTTAATTCCAAGTGTGAGTGAGTGAGTGAGTGAGTGAGTGAGTGAGTGAGTGTGTGTGTGTGTGTGTATAGCGTAGTGGACTACACGCCTTTGGAACCCAGGATCGCACGTTCCATTCCTGCCTGGGGCGTCTGTATCCAGTAAGGGTCCTAAGGCTAGATCCCCTATGCTAAGCGAGCCTACCGCAGACATGAGTGAGACAGATAAATATGAAGGCATGCCGGCTCGGACGTCGCCCGGATCAACAAGGTCCGCGTCAGGTGTTGAGGAACCAGGGCACCCTGACGAAAAGTGGGCTACTGGAACAAGAAGGCATCGGTGGGCAAGAGACGAAAACAGGGCGTTGATGGAATGCTACTACGCAAGTAACCCCGGCGGAAGGGGCTACATGAATAGGATGACAGACCTATGGATTCTTCGATACCCAACATCCACAATGAAGGCGAAACAACTAGTAGCTCAGTGTTCCAACATTCGAAAGAAGGGACTGATATCACAGCTAGAGATTGATGAGGTACAACAGAACACACATGCTATGGCAAGGAGGAGTCAGGACGCCAGGTCAGGGGGGAGATATCATCACCCCCACCCGAGATTAGCCCCAAGTGCGATAGGAGAAGGATCGTTGAGTGCGAGAGGAACTGACCTGAAAAATAGGAGCTTGAAACCTGGATCCCCCGTAGCCGGTTACCAAGATTACATGAAGTAACCTCAGAAGGTCTGCTAGATGATGTTAATGCAGCACTACGGACAATACCTACAACCACGATTACCGACACTAACAAGCTGATCTACAATACGGCAGCAGTGATCAGTGAGATGCTTGGCTACAAGTTGAACAGCCACAAGGGGCAGTACCCTCCATGGAGAAGGAGGCTAGAGGGCAAGATCAAAGTAGCACGGAGGGAGGTTAGCCAACTAACAGAGTTGCAGAAAGGTGCGACAAAGAAGGTGCATAAGAAATACAGCCAGCTGTCCATACCTGAGGCCTTGGAAACTGCCGAGCAAAGACTCACAGCCTTGGCCAGCCGCTTGAGGAGGTACACCAGAGAGATAGAAGGCAGGAGAATAAACCAGCTGTTCTCCACAGAACTCTCAGTGGCAAGGGAACAATAATAAGAGAACAGCACCACCAAGGCTGGAGACGGAGCAATACTGGAAGAGCATATGGGAGAAGGACGCAACCCATAACGGCAATGCTCAGTGGCTAGTGGATCTGAGGGCAGACCACAGCGACCTCCCTGAACAGGGTCCAGTAACCATCACAGTGGCAGATATCCAAGAAAGGGTCTCCAGTATGAAGAGTTGGACAGCACCAGGGCCCGACATGGTTCACGCCTACTGGCTAAAGAAGCTGACTGCACTCCACAAGCGTCTGGCAGCACAAATGAACCAGCTGCTAGTTAACGAGAGACACCCGGAATGGCTAACCGAAGGTCGGATGGTCCTGATCCCCAAGGACCCCAAGAAGGGACCGGTCCCCTCCAACTACCGACTAATAACCTGCCTCAGTACTACATGGAAGCTCCTGTCAGGCATCATATCGGCTAAGATGAACAGGCACATGGGTCAATACATGAGTGGGACACAGAAAGGAATTGGCAAAAATACCAGAGGCGCAAAACACCAGCTACTGGTAGACAGAACAGTCAGCCGAGACTGCAAGACCAGACTGACCAACCTGTGCACTGCCTGGATTGATTACAAGAAGGCCTATGACTCAATGCCCCACAGCTGCATACTGGAATGCCTAGAATTGTACAAGATCAATGGGACCCTAAGAGCCTTCATCAGGAACTCAATGGGGATGTGGCGTACAACACCAACTCCAAGCCCATAGCACAAGTCACCATCAAGTGCGGGATCTATCAAGGAAATGCTCTGTCCCCACTGCTGTTCTGCATAGGCCTGAACCCCCTCAGTGAGATCATTAACAAGACTGGCTACGGATACCGACTACGGAACGGAGCAGTTGTCAGCCACCTCCTGTACATGGATGACATCAAGCTGTATGCCAAGAGTGAACGAGACATCGATTCACTGATCCACACTACCAGGCTATACAGCAATGACATTGGAATGTCGTTCGGACTGGAGAAGTGTAGTCGGATGGTAACAAAGAGAGGGAAGGTAGTCAGAACTGAGGGGATTGAACTACCAGAAGGCAACATTGCAGACACAGAGGACAGTTACAAGTACCTGGGGATCCCGCAGGCGAATGGGAACCATGAAGAGGCCGCTAGAAAAGCTGCAACCACCAAGTACCTGCAGAGGGTCAGGCAAGTCCTGAGGAGTCAGCTGAATGGTAAGAACAAGATCCGGGCCATCAACACGTGATCAGGTACCCTGCTGGGGTAATAGGCTGGCCAAAGGAGGAGATAGAAGCCACTGGCATAAAGACAAGAAAGCTCCTTACCATGCATGGAGGGTTTCACCCCAAGTCCAGCACCCTGAGGCTGTACGCTAAGCAGAAGGAAGGGGGCCGAGGACTGGTGAGTGTCAGCACCACAGTCCAGGATGAGACAACGAACATCCAAGAATACATTGGAAAGATGGCCCCAACTGACCCAGTGCTCAGTGAATACCTCAGGCAGCAGAAACCCAAGAAAGAGGAGGGAGACGAGGAACCATCATGGAAGGACAGGCCCCTGCACGGTATGTACCACCAGCAGATAGAGGAGGTGGCTGATATCCAGAAATCTTACCAGTGGCTGGACAAAGCTGGACTGAAAGACAGCACAGAGGCACTAATCATGGCAGCACAAGAACAAGCTCTGAGTACAAGATCCATAGAGGCTGGGGTCTATCACACCAGGCAAGACCAGGCACCAATGTAAAGATGCCCCAGAGACAATCCAGCACATAACAGCAGGGTGCAAGATGCTAGCAGGCAAGGCATACATGGAACGCCATAACCAGGTGGCCGGCATAGTGTACAGGAACATCTGTGCCGAGTATAACCTGGAAGTCCCGAGGTCAAAATGGGAGATGCCCCCAAGGGTGGTGGAGAATGACCGAGCTAAGATCCTGTGGGACTTCCAGATACAGACTGACAAAATGGTGGTGGCTAACCAACCGGACATAAATCTCCATCAAACATGCCAGGTTCACTTTCTTTACTGTCAGAGTCACTTTCCGTGCCGTGCGGCTCCTCGGAAATGATGTCGGCTTTTGCGAAAGCTCGAACAACAGTGCCAGCAGACATGTTAGCCCAAGCATCTACAATCCATTGGCAAATTGTGGCATAACTCGCCCGGCGCTGCCTTCCACTCTTGGTGAAACTGTGGTCTCCATCGGTCATCCATCGCTCCCAGGCCGCTCGCAGCCTTACTTTGAACGGGCGATTCACACCGATGTCCAGCGGTTGGAGTTCCTTTGTCAGGCCTCCTGGAATGACAGCAAGCTCACAGTTCATTCGTTTCACTAGTTCTTTCACATCGGCTGTGAGATGGGCACGCATAGAGTCACAGATTAAGAGCGATGCGTGGAAAAAACCACCTGGTCTCCTTACATACACCTCCCTCAGCCACTCTTTCATCATTTCCTCATCCATCCAGCCCTTTTCATTTGCCTTAATGATGATTCCTGCTGGAAACTTCTCTTTAGGCAAAGTCTTTCGCTTAAAAATCACCATAGGCGGCAGTTTCTGTCCATTAGCATGGCAGCCAAGCACAACAGTAAAAGAAGACTTTTCATAGCCCGTTGTGCGTATTGCTACCGTGCTGGTCCCCTTCTTCTCCACAGTGTGACTCACCGGGATGTCAAAAGTGAGCGGGACCTCGTCCATGTTTGTGATGTGGCTGGGCTGGATGTGTTTGTCGCCGATGTGTTTGCTGCAGTAGGAGCTTTTCCTTATAATCCGCTGGAAGTTGCTGCGCTACCGTAGTCCTGGTCCGGATGGAAAAATGACACCGTTTCATAAAACGAAAGCACCAAGACGGACCTCCTTGGAAATGTTCAATGTTCATCTCTTCAGCTAGTGAAAGTGCTTTTAGCCGAATGGTGACCGTCGAAACGCTTCTCCCGCTCGTTCTTTGCTCGATGATCCACCGCTCGAGTCTTTCCTCCAACTCGGGACACCTCGCCTTATGTCCGCGGAAACTCAGCTGCGTTTTCTTGACCTGCCGGAGCTTGTTTTCCAGCTTCCTCCATTTGCGAACCATCGATTCGTTAATCTTAAATTCTCTCGCCGCTGCTCGATTTCCATGTTCCTCCGCGTAGCTGATGGCCTTCAGTTTAAACTGTGCTTCGTAAGCGTGTCTCTTTGCCATTTTCAGGGATGTTAAAACAACGATGTCCTGCATAACGCACATACCTGTTCATTTATACAGGTATGTGCGATAAAGTCAACGCACACACTTCACCCTTTAGCGTTCTCATGGTGTTCTCTACTACGTCCTCATTACAACACACAGGGCGCAATGCGCGCCGCACTTTTTGAAGAAAATCTAAGACTTTTAAGTGCGCCTTATGGTTGTGAAAATACGGTATATATATATATATATATATATATATGTATATATATATATATATATATATATATATGTATATATATATATATATATATATATATATATATATATATATATATATATATATATATATATATATATATATATATATATATACACACACACACACACACACACACACACACACACACACACACACATACAGCTTCAAACGACGTGTGGACTATTAAATTAGTCGTTGACGAATTTGATTGTTGACGTAATCGAGACTAGTTGACTAATCGTGGCAGCCCTAATATATATATATATCAATATTTTTCAATACACGTGTCCATATTTATGTCTCCAGATTGTTTGTATAGTGAGCCTTTAAGACTGTACTCTTGGAACAGTTTTTATTTTTGCTGCTTTTGTCTTACACTGTCAAATAAACACAGATTTGCAGCGTTTGTATGTGTGTGCAAAAGCAAATGTGCCAGGCCTCAAAGACAATGGGTGCTTTGCACAACAAAAGCAGGATGTGAATCGAGCATATGACCTGTACAAATCTCAGCAGGGGTGATTAACACCTCGGGACTTTCACCAGAAAATAAAAAAGTCAGAAATTCTAGTAGGTGTTGGGTTCAGGGGATTTCTGCAAATTTGCGCAGGGTTAGTAAATCAAGTGTTGAAGTTAGCTCGGTGCTTACCTTTAGATGAGCCCACAAACCGAGAGAAAGTCCGTGATGAAGCTGCAACTCTTTCTCTCAGCTACGATCCAGGAGACAAGGGTGGGCGGATCGATGCAGATATTTATCCAGACGTTGGTAGTGGTTTTTGATCGGTACGTTAGTTTGTTTCTCTCCTGTAGATTCACTTCTTTACTCGCTGTGGATGAAAAAGCAGCTCTGTCTGGGTGAACACCTCTTCTTATGCGGCAGACGCACTTTGCTCCGCCCCCTTCTTCCTGCCCTGCTGGGATTTGTTACTGTGCCGTCACGTGACTCAGATGCGCTCAGAAGACGCATTTGGACTGCAGAGAGTGAGAAAGAGGAGCAACATGTGGAGATATTTTATGACTGTAATTGAAAATGCTGGAGAACAGATGGAAGGCGTGTCAAGCCACAGGGGACCACAACAAGCTGTAGAGTTCAGCTTATTTTACCTCAGTTAAATGCTTTGACTGAAGTCTCACTGCACACACTCAAACTTAGTGTTTGTGTACACCTTGGTCATTATAACCTGACACTGATCAGTGCTGCTCTGACGATCACACTCACATCCATGTAATCATTTAACTGGGCTGATCTGGAGTTACTGCACAATGCTGAATGTGTCCTTACAGTACAGGGAATAACTCTCTCTGTGTTCCTGTAGAGAAACTCTGGGTTTGTGTGCTGACGAGCATCACTAACAGTAAGATACAAAGACTCACTCATACCTTTCCACACGTGTGACAAATTCAAAAAGCTGCTGAAACCTTTAGAACATCATAAACTACACATTGTTGTCCTCTTTTAGGATGGAACAGCTTTCAGATTTATTTACTCTTAAAAGGATAAAAGATCTTTTTAAGAATTTTGCATTCAAGACGAGAATGTTTAAATAAGTCATGTAAATGAGAATTTCAAAGTTGGTGGCTGCAGTATATACAAATTGGTGTATCTCAAAAATAAAACTATGAAGACACTCAAAATTAATTTGGAAACTGTTTTATGCAACTTTTTTACATTTACAATTTTGAGGGATGAACCTCTGAAATTTCTTTAACTAGAAATTTGTGTAAAAATACTTCTGTAAACATTTGGGATATAATGGTTGTATTGCTGTATAGCAACTTGAAATACTCCCAGAAATGGCACTACAACATGTAAAAATATAACGATAAGCTCAGGCAGACTTGGTTCTGTGGTAGGTCTAAAGGGTTAAACTGCTTCCTCACATCTGCTTCAAGATTATGAAGGGTTGTAGTGGGAGAAGGTGGTGTGAAATCCTCATAGCTGTGGAGTGAGGGGGGAGCTCCTGTGGGTGAAGTCTTTGATGGTGGTGATGGCTCTGTGCTGGTGGGAGTGGGGAGGTGGGGGAATGATGGACCAAAGTGTCTCTATTGTTGGGGAAGGTGGAGGTGTCAAGGCTGCTTGATGTCTCATCAAACCAGCAGTAAAAGTCGTTGAGGGTGTTGGCCAGCAGCAGGTCGTCAGTGGAGTGGGGCCCTGTGCTTATATCCTTACTCTCATTTCCCTTAGCGTATCTGCAACATGCAACTTCTGTTGGTGCTGTGCTACTGGAAACTGAATTTCCCGGAGGAACCGAGCCGAGGGATTAATAAAGGTCCATCCATCCATCGGACATTTGCACACATGCTTAAGAATTGCATTGAGCCCATTTCCTCCAAAGTAAAATTCTAGCTGCACATGTCCATGAAAATTTCTCCCACTGAGATGAGAGCCAGCACTGTTTTGCAGTATGTTTTAAGTTACATTGTTTTGAGTTTGTCATAAATATTTACTGCACAGTTTAAAGCACTTCTGAATTTTCCTGAATATTGAGTCTTTTTTGTGGTGAATTGTTTGTACCAACATAATTGATTCTGTTCATCTGGACGTGGCGTTTTCAGTGTTCCAAGTGACTTCTCAGTAAACAGTACATTTGCACACTGACGGAAAACAGCCCACGGAATGAACAATGGGCTGTAAGGTCAGTTTCTTCATCATTAATATGCAAATCATGACCATTGATCAAATTCCACGAGTACCCTTCACAGAGAGTTGGGGAATGGCTGCAATCCCAGCATTGTAAGATGGTGAAAGATGTACCCTTAGGGTTAGGGGCTCCAGATTGGACCCCCTGCCCTGCAATAATACATACAAAACCCAACAATCCCTTTGGTGACAATGGGAAGGAAAATCTCGCTTTTAACAGGAAGAAATCAGAAATCTCCGACAGAACCAGGTTCAGGTTCTTCTTTCACCCCACAGACGGTTGGGGTGAAAGAAGGAAGACAGGATAAAGACATGCTGTGGAAGACAGACAGAGATTAATAACAGATATGATTGAATGCAGAGAGGTCTGTTAATACATAGTGAGTGAGTAAGGTGACTGGAAAGGAAAAACTCAACACATCATGGGAATCCCCCGGCAGCCTACATCTATTGCAGCATAAATAAGGGAGGATTCAGGGTCACCTGGTCCAGCCCTAACTATATGCTTTAGTAAAAGGGAAAGTTTGAAGCCTAATCTTCAAAGTAGAGAAGTGTAGAGTAGAGAGTGTCTGCCTCACCAATCCCAACTGGAAGCTGGTTCCACAGAAGAGGGACCTGAATGTCACGGTTCTGGGTCCGTTGGACCCAGTATTTTGAGTTTATTGTGTTTTGATTTAAGTTTGCATCAGGGATTGTGTTCTTGTTCTCTTGTCATGTTATGGTGATGATTATGATTTCTATTATTAGAGTTCCATGTTTCTGTTTATCTGGGTTTACGATGTGGGTTTAGTTTCATATGTCATTTCGTGTCTGTCTCTCAGTGTCAGGTCTGCGTCTTGGTGTGGTGTTCTCATTTCCTGTTTTATTGTGAAGGTCTGGGTCTCATGTGAGTGTGTTCAGTTTTACCTTTGTCTCGTCTTGTTGATTATTCCCAGCTGTGTCCACCACCTGTGTGTAATTCCCCTGTGGTTCTCTGTGTATTTAAGTCATGTCTTCCGTCATTGTTGTTGCTGGTCCGTCTGTGTTTCCACCCTGCTTCATCTGTGTGTTTCCCTGCTGTCCATCATCATTCTCCTCTGGTCGTTCTCGTTAAGGTTTGTGCTCTGTAGTTTAGTTTATCCCAGTATAGTTTAGTTCTAGCTCCTTTTGCCGTTTGTATTTACTTTCATGTTCAATAAACCACCTTCACACCTTCACGACTGCCTGCATTTGGATCCTCCTTTATTTTCCACACGGCTCACCTCACTCGCCGTGACAGTACGGACCAGCCAGATATGGATCCAGCGGCATTCACCCCACCCACGGAGCTTCGGGACCTCATCACGAACTCCGCTTCAAAAATAATCAACCTGTGGCTAGAGCATGAGGGAGAAGCATTCCTCCACGTTCTGGAAGCCAGACTGCAACAGCTGCTCACGGATTATCCCTGGCTATTGGACTCACTACACCCACTCGTGCAAGACTTCATCCTTCACGAACTTCACCTACACCCACCAGCCGCTACCGCTTCCCAACTCAGCCGGACGCCGGAGGTTTTGCCCGGCCCGCCGGAGGTTTTGCCCGGCCCGCCGGAGGTTTTGCCCGGGAGGAAGCGACGATCGCGCCGTCGGCGCGTCGCCCCACAGCTGGAGAATAGGACTTCAGAACTGCCGGCTGTGGTGAGTGGAAAAGACGCTCTGTCTGTTTCACCAGTTCATATGACTGTTGAGTCAGCTGCTCAGCCGGTAGCTCGGTTAGCTGCCCAGCAGTCGCTAACTCAGTCAGCCACTCACTCATCACCTCCATTACAGTCACAGTCAGACCCAGTAGACACCATGTTACAGTCCATAGCCCAGTCAATAGCTCAGTTGGCAAGAGATTCATCAGCCTTATCAGTTCAGCCAGCCACTCCACCACCTGTTACTACTTTGCTACCTGTAGCTCAGTTGCCACCAGTTCAGCAGCCTGTCCACTCACTTACCCAGCCTTTATCCTCACAGCCTCATTACAAGCAGGGAACACACTTCACACAGACTTTAACTGGTTCAGTTAAACTGGCCATCTCAGAGACAGTTGCTCCCTCTAGGGCCTCCCCAGAGGCTGGGTGCCAGTCACCAGCCACCTCTGGACCCCTAGAGGTCGAGATGCTAGCACCAGTGGCTTCATTAGAGGACTTTACTGAGCAGTCTCAGCCGTCATCCCCTGCTGAGAGCTCCAGTGAGTCCGCCCCTCTACCCCTGTCCTCTGCTGGAGGACCAGAGGGACCCATTCAGCCGTCAATCTCAGCTGGGGGGCCCGAGGAGCCCGTCCAGCCTCATGTTTCGTCTGCTGGGGGTTCGGGAGAACCCAGCCAGCCTCAAGTGTCTTCTGCTGGGGGTTTAGGAGAACCCAGCCAGCCTCAAGTGTCTTCTGCTGGGGGTTTAGGAGAACCCAGCCAGCCTCAAGTGTCTTCTGCTGGGGGTTTAGGAGAACCCAGCCAGCCTCAAGTGTCTTCTGCCGTGACACTGAAAACTCAAGGCTCTGCCTCCCATTCTACTTTTAAATACTCTAGGAACAACAACTAAGCCCTGTCAGTACTGCAGCATTTTGGATTAACTGGAGGCTTCTCGGGGAGCCAAGACCAAAACCCAAACCCAAAGTGGGTTTTGGTCAGTGATTGTTGATCAATGGTCATGAGAATTTGCATAATTATGATTGTCTGTGAAGGTTCTCAGTCATCCAGGTCATCGTAGTCAAAGGAGCTTGCAAAGAAAAGTGTTTGGACTTCACAAGTTAAAGAAGTCCAGACGCTTTTCTTTGCAAGCTCCTTTGACCATAATTAAGATTAAGGAACTGACCTTCCAGCCCATTGTTCCATCAGTGGGCTGGTTTCAGTCATTATGCAAATGTCCTGTTTATAAGATTGAAACCTGCAGTCAGCTGAGACTGAAGAAGTCACCTGGATGAGTGACGACGTTCTCCCACAAAACGCTACGTCCAGATGAACACAATCAACTTTTGGAGATTTACTTACCTGGATGATTGAGAATGCATCAAGACGATATATTGTGGTGGTTAATGTGCACCTCTTGGTGATTTGGGAGAATCATGTTTTTAATCATGTTGTGGATTGAATGTTGGGTTTTATTTTATTTTGTCTACAGACGTTTTTCTCACCTGTGATCGTTCAGATTGATTTGTTGAGTTGACTTGAATCACGTGAAGGTTTAAAGCTGCTCCTCCCCCAAAAATAATAAAGTATAATCATGAAGAATGTAATAATGTCTTCCTGTGTCAAACACAGCTGCAGTCAAAGCAGGAAGGAAAGCTGGTTCAAACTGTTGAGAGGCCCCATCATTAAAGCACAGGTAGATCTGGCTGAAATGAATGTTTAGCATCGAGGGAATTCAGATGTTCTGTTCAGTTTTCTTTCTATAGGTAAAGTTCACAGCAACAGTCGTCTTAAACTGATGTTGTGATCCACTGTATGGTTTATGATGGAGACACTGAGTCTGGTTCAGCTGCTTTGTTGGATTCTGTATGTTAAAGAGTCTGTTTACATGGTGGAGGGGGTGGGGGCTGAAGGTGTACTTTGGGAGTCATACTGTTGTGATACTGGGGAGAAAAGGGTAGGGTTTGATAGACTCAACCATTACACACAAAACTTCAAAAACCGGTGTGTGAGGCTTCTAGCTGTGTTGTTCAGCAATAAACTCATCTACAAATGTGTTAGTAAAGAGCGACTTGTACTTCTGTCCCATTAAACAGTGGTTTAACAAATTTCACTGCAAACTATAAAAGGAATCTGGATTGAAATAGGACATAGTAGTGATGGATTAAATGCAGGAAACACTAGTATAAGGTGCCTATGGAACAAATCTCCTTCAGCGCTCAAATGACCAAAGTGAGGCCTGCAGGCGTTTCTCTCAGTTGGTTGTGTTCAGGGAAAAAGCAGCTAAATACACTGAGACTGCTCCACATTGTTACTGAGTTAACTCTGGATATCTGCAGGTTTGTCAAACTTGGAGTGAACAAAAGCAGAAAAACAGTAAAAGATGCAGACAGTGAAAGTCTGGTTTATTTCATGAACACAATGAAACATTTTACAGTCCACAGAGCAAAGTAGCATACATGATAAATAGATACACATAACACGGACAGTGAGAAGTAAAACTCGTCGTCTTACCACATGTTATATTCTGTAAACTTAAAATAAACCACAGAAATTAGAGTTTAGTGTTTTAAAGTCATTATTAAAAACATGAGTCAACATTACTGAAGTGACACTTTAACGATGCTTCATATCACAGTCTTTATGATGATAAAACATGTTCTCTCGTTAGTAGTTGTCTGCGCTGACACTTGTCATGAAAATGTCCTGAGCATGGGTTCCTCTTCAATCACCATTGATCATTAATAGGACGCACAAAAGATTTGTTGCATTATCCCCATAAACAACACGCTTTTATAGAAATCATTGTGACACAAATATTTAGATTCTTGTTTCACAACATGCACGAACTCAAAATCTTTAGAGTCTCATATTCATAAAGAAACCCAAAGAATACATTTATACCATTGTATGAGCTGCACTTCTTGTAAAAAACTGATTGGAAATGCGTTTGAGAAAAGCTCCTGCTGTGAGGGCACACACACACACACACACACACACACACACAGAGAGAGAGAGAGAGATCATTACAGGTTTTTTACAGACGCTAGGACACATGTCTCAATACTTAGGTCACAAAACTCCTCACACAGTGAGCACAACAGAAGTCTATGTGGACTAAACTGAGGACCAGTTATCATTGTTTTGGCACAAAATGCATTCAATGACTACATCTCTCAAATTTCATGAATTATTTTCTCACTCAGACGCAACAACTGCCAAAAACCTTTGTACGTACAGGACATTTTGCATGTGCTTACATACTGTTTTCAAAACTGTTAAACTTATGGTCAAAACAATGCAAAACTTAAAAAGACAGCAAAATCCAACAGCAATATTTTATTGAAACATATTTTAAATCTAAAAATGCAGTTTAACCAGCCACAGCTGATTCTCATTGTAGATGAACATCTACACAGGTGTTACTCCTTCAATTTCATTACAAAAGGAGACGACTGCTGAATAGGTTTGTTGTGTGACGTAAACATGGACCCAGCCAGAAATGGAGAAGTGGCTGAAAGAGGAAGAAGAGTGGCTGGGAAGGGGTGAGGAATACATATGCATGGTGGAAGAAGAATAAGAGGAAGATCAAGAGCTGTAGTCTCAGATGAGATCAGAGCTACTGTAACTGATCATGTAGTAAATCATGGTCACTCAATGAGAGGCTGGTCAGAGAGTGCAGCCAAATCTGCAACGCTCTACAGTGGCATCTAGTGTTAGAGTTTTCCAGCAAACCAACAGGTAACTTGTATTCTGCAGGGCATTTGCACATTTCAGAAGTAAATAAGCTTTTGTGTAATTGTTGTTCCATTTCTGCTTAGGACTCAACGGTTACCTCACACAGGAGGGAGAGGACAGATGTTCACTGATGTGCAGGAAACTGCCATTGTTGATCTGGTCATCAGAAACATGGGATAAAACTCACTGAAATTAGACACAGAGTCTTGGCAGACAACGTTACTTTTGCAAACATTCACAGTGTAAGCGTAACAACAATTTCTAGAGTCCTGAAAAACATCAGGTCAGGATGAAACAGTTGCACACTGTGCCTTTTGAGAGGAACTCTGAACATGTCAAGCAACTCAGGAACCAGTATGTCCAGGTAAGATCAGAATGAAATACAGATCTGTTTTTGAACAAAACCAAACACACACAAAGACAATTTTACAAATTTACTACTGTAACAGCTTATGTTGCCTTGTGGATTTATGTTAGAGAGTCATGGAGATTGAAGGCAGGTAAACGCACCACATTTTCATCTTGGTGGATGAGGCAGGTTTCAACTTGGCCAAAGCACGGCGACGAGGGAGGAATGTGATTGGGAAGAGCGCCACAGTGAATGTCCCGGGCCAGAGGGGTGCCAACATCACAATGTGCGCAGCAATATCCACTGATGGACTGCTGCTACACAGACCACTGATTGGGCCATACAACACTGAACGGCTCCTTGCGCTCCTGCATGATCTCTATGGTCGGGTTGTGCTAGGTGAGGAAAGGGATGCGGAGAAAAGGAATGAGCCAACATTTAGAACTGTATGGGACAATGTGGCATTTCATCACTCCCGTGCAGTCACCGAGTGGTTTGCAGCCCATCCCAGAATGGAGTCTCTTTTCCTCCCACCTTACTCTCCATTCCTCAACCCCATAGAGGAATTCTTTTCCTCGGTGGAAGGTTTACGACAATCATCCACATCAGGGGTGCCCAATCCCGGTCCTCGAGAGCTACTGTCCTGTAGCTTTAAGATGCGTCCTTGTTTCGACACACCTGAATCAAATGATGGCTTGTTATCAGGCCTTTGCCAAACTTGATGGCACGCTGAAGAGGTAATCAAACCATTTGATTCAGCTGTGTTGCAGTAGAGATGCATCTAAAAGCTGCAGGACGGTAGCTCTCGAGGACCAGGATTGGGCACCCCTGATCCACATGATCAAATGTCCCTCCTGGATGCAACGAATGCTGGATGCCTGGAGATATCAGCAGAAGATTGCCAGGGATGGATCAGGCATGCCAGAAGATCCTTTCCTAGGTGTATCGCCCTGGATGACATAAGATGTGATGTGGATGAGAACCTGTGGCCAAATGGAGAAGACCAAGTAGATTAGCATTACTATTGTATGTGTATCAGTGGATGGTGTGTATACAAATTCTTGTATTTTGGGATTACTTAGTGCAAAAACATAAAAATACATAAACAAATATTAACGAATTCTGCATGATGTCTGATTCATTCCAGTAACATATATTGAAATTATAAACAGATGTGTCCTTGTTTTACACAAGAAAACACTGTAATGCTACATGTTGTTAGTGTTTTTTAGGTCATTGTTTTGTGGGTGACAAAGTGTGTTTGTCGGCTGTCAATCTTTGCTAGTGTTCTGGAAGAATGAGTTTATTTGAGACCTGAATAAAGTGTTTTGGTAGTTGTAGTGCATTTTGAATGTGAAATGAACTGCTTTGCCAAGCTGAGGGTCAGTTAGGAGAATTGTGTGAAGAGTTTTGCAAAAGTGACCTAAGTATTGAGACATGTGTCCTAGCGGCTGTATGTTTCCATTATTTTCCTGTAAAATGAATGTGTGACAGTTACAGTAATGAGTGCTTCTATTTTTGTAGGACACAGAGACGACCACCTGGTGGAGGCAGGTTAAGGCTTTTGTGTTTATCGTGTGACAAGGGTTTTGAAGGGGAGAACCATAGGCAACCTAATTGTTTTGGAACTATTGTTTTGAATTAATTGTACCAGTGTGCAAAACTCTGTTGTAGTGTGTGTGTTTTTGAGGGCTTGTGTTTGATGTCTGAGGGCAAAGTTTGGTTTTTCAGCAGGAGTGAATAGTTTTGGGTGTAGAGCTTCATTTTGACCTGGAAATAGGATGTTTGGGAAATTGAGTGAGATGTTATGGATTTGTGTTTACTGTTGTGAGGATATGAGGCGTAGTTTCAAGAAATGTGTTTTAGCAATCGAGAAAAACTGTAAAAACAATTCAGCAGACCCTCAGAGTGCAGATACAAACTGTTTTCAGCTGTAGAGGTACGCTTCATGTACTTATCAACATACAGTTCAGAGGCTGGCATTAGAGTGCATTGGTGCTTGGGCATCTTTTATTTAGCACGGTTATACCATTGTGAATGTAGCTATAGAAACATGCTCAAGAGTCTATCATATGTTTGACATGCAACTAAAAATTCAAAAATATGTTTTTAAATCAGTAACTTTGCAAATTTAGAGGAATTGTTTTCGGACAACATGTGTGTCACATTTTAAACGGGGTTTGAATAATCAGCACTGACATACAGACATTTATGCGCTGGGTATAACAGACACGCTTACCGTGTGAAAGGCCCGCTGATGTCTTGGAGCAGAGAAACACTCTGTATTGTTGCTTTTCTCTATTGTATAAGCAGCGCCCGAGTGTCAGAAACGCTCTGTGTGGGAAGCAAAGTTGGCCACAAATGACTAAGATGTTGGTGTTAACATGTCTTTTTATTTCATTCACACAGACAATGAATACTGAACAACATACATTAAACCAGGGGTCTCCCAGCCCAGTAGTTACCAATCATGCGAAGCATGCCTGGTTTAACCTGACGGGCATAACTACTTGCTTCTAACAGCAGCGCAATGTTGTCGTTAATTGTGCATACTATATGTTGTGATGATCTCAGTTCAGTCATGGTGTGTTCTGCAGTCCTGCTGAATTGTTCCAGTCCCATTGACTGTGTATGAGCGTACAAACAGGCGTCTGGCGGGGATGAATCGGAATGTCTTGAGCCTTAGCATCACATCATCATAGTGTGTGTCAAAGTAATACTCGGGCAATTCGAGCAAGCAGCTGTGTTGCAGTTGACTGGGATGAGCTGTTTGACATCCGTAGCATGTTTCCTGTAGAAAGGCGTTTAGCGCCAACATCACCAGGTGGTTGGTTGCAAGCTTGATGTCGATAATGGTTTCCTCACACAGACCTTATCCTGTAGGATCCTGCACAACTGTGGGGGGGGTCTGGATTAGCAACCATGGTGGTGGGGAGTCTGGCGAGTCTGAGAGGTCCCATGTTGCATGTCTCCCTCTGAAAAATGAGAACAATAAAAAAAAAAAAAGTACAGCTATATTACTACCGGCTTTCTATCCGGCTGAAAGTTTTTCCACACAGCTGTATGCTTTTATTCCAGAGTGGGTAACTAGATGACTCTGTAAGCTCTTACTGTGAGTAAAAGCTCTGCCACACTGATCACAAGTGTACGCTTTAACTGTGGATGAGCTGGTGTGTTTTTAAGTTTGAAGTCTGCGTAAAAGACTGACTTTCCCAAGCTTTGAGCGCTGACTTCTCAGTCCACGTTGGTCCTGCAGTGACAGAGATACAAACAGGCAGTGAGTGAAATGCAGTCGTGGAACAAACTGAACCTTCAAACGTCCTCCATTAACACTAGTTGTAAACCCCAGGCTGGTGATGTGAAGTTCATGAACAAGTTTGCTCCAAAAGCCGATTCTTTGTAGCGAACGAGACAAACTGGCTTCTGCCACAAGGAGATAAATAATCTGCCCTACCGCACCCACTTCAACACCTTCAGCCCCCACCCCCTCCACCATGTAAACAGACTCTTTAACATACAGAATCCAACAAAGCAGCTGAACCAGACTCAGTGTCTCCATCATAAACCATACAGTGGATCACAACATCAGTTTAAGACGACTGTTGCTGTGAACTTTACCTATAGAAAGAAAACTGAACAGAACATCTGAATTCCCTCGATGCTAAACATTCATTTCAGCCAGATCTACCTGTGCTTTAATGATGGGGCCTCTCAACAGTTTGAACCAGCTTTCCTTCCTGCTTTGACTGCAGCTGTGTTTGACACAGGAAGACATTATTACATTCTTCATGATTATACTTTATTATTTTTGGGGGAGGAGCAGCTTTAAACCTTCACGTGATTCAAGTCAACTCAACAAATCAATCTGAACGATCACAGGTGAGAAAAACGTCTGTAGACAAAATAAAATAAAACCCAACATTCAATCCACAACATGATTAAAAACATGATTCTCCCAAATCACCAAGAGGTGCACATTAACCACCACAATATATCGTCTTGATGCATTCTCAATCATCCAGGTAAGTAAATCTCCAAAAGTTGATTGTGTTCATCTGGACGTAGCGTTTTGTGGGAGAACGTTGTCACTCATCCAGGTGACTTCTTCAGTCTCAGCTGACTGCAGGTTTCAATCTTATAAACAGGACATTTGCATAATGACTGAAACCAGCCCACTGATGGAACAATGGGCTGGAAGGTCAGTTCCTTAATCTTAATTATGGTCAAAGGAGCTTGCAAAGAAAAGCGTCTGGACTTCTTTAACTTGTGAAGTCCAGACACTTTTCTTTGCAAGCTCCTTTGACTACGATGACCTGGATGACTGAGAACCTTCACAGACAATTATAATTATGCAAATTCTCATGACCATTGATCAACAATCACTGACCAAAACCCACTTTGGGTTTGGGTTTTGGTCTTGGCTCCCCGAGAAGCCTCCAGTTAATCCAAAATGCTGCAGTACTGACAGGGCTTAGTTGTTGTTCCTTGAGTATTTAAAAGTAGAATGGGAGGCAGAGCCTTGAGTTTTCAGGCCCCTCTTCTGTGGAACCAGCTTCCAGTTGGGATTGGTGAGGCAGACACTCTCTACTCTACACTTCTCTACTTTGAAGATTAGGCTTCAAACTTTCCCTTTTACTAAAGCATATAGTTAGGGCTGGACCAGGTGACCCTGAATCCTCCCTTATTTATGCTGCAATAGATGTAGGCTGCCGGGGGATTCCCATGATGTGTTGAGTTTTTCCTTTCCAGTCACCTTACTCACTCACTATGTATTAACAGACCTCTCTGCATTCAATCATATCTGTTATTAATCTCTGTCTGTCTTCCACAGCATGTCTTTATCCTGTCTTCCTTCTTTCACCCCAACCGTCTGTGGGGTGAAAGAAGAACCTGAACCTGGTTCTGTCGGAGATTTCTGATTTCTTCCTGTTAAAAGCGAGATTTTCCTTCCCATTGTCACCAAAGGGATTGTTGGGTTTTGTATGTATTATTGCAGGGCAGGGGGTCCAATCTGGAGCCCCTAACCCTAAGGGTACATCTTTCACCATCTTACAATGCTGGGATTGCAGCCATTCCCCAACTCTCTGTGAAGGGTACTCGTGGAATTTGATCAATGGTCATGATTTGCATATTAATGATGAAGAAACTGACCTTACAGCCCATTGTTCATTCCGTGGGCTGTTTTCCGTCAGTGTGCAAATGTACTGTTTACTGAGAAGTCACTTGGAACACTGAAAAGCCATCACCACCATCAAAGACTTCACCCACAGGAGCTCCCCCCTCACTCCACAGCTATGAGGATTTCACACCACCTTCTCCTACTACAACCCTTCATAATCTTGAAGCAGATGTGAGGAAGCAGTTTAACCCTTTAGACCTACCACAGAACCAAGTCTGCCTGAGCTTATCGTTATATTTTTACATGTTGTAGTGCCATTTCTGGGAGTATTTCAAGTTGCTATACAGCAATACAACCATTATATCCCAAATGTTTACAGAAGTATTTTTACACAAATTTCTAGTTAAAGAAATTTCAGAGGTTCATCCCTCAAAATTGTAAATGTAAAAAAGTTGCATAAAACAGTTTCCAAATTAATTTTGAGTGTCTTCATAGTTTTATTTTTGAGATACACCAATTTGTATATACTGCAGCCACCAACTTTGAAATTCTCATTTACATGACTTATTTAAACATTCTCGTCTTGAATGCAAAATTCTTAAAAAGATCTTTTATCCTTTTAAGAGTAAATAAATCTGAAAGCTGTTCCATCCTAAAAGAGGACAACAATGTGTAGTTTATGATGTTCTAAAGGTTTCAGCAGCTTTTTGAATTTGTCACACGTGTGGAAAGGTATGAGTGAGTCTTTGTATCTTACTGTTAGTGATGCTCGTCAGCACACAAACCCAGAGTTTCTCTACAGGAACACAGAGAGAGTTATTCCCTGTACTGTAAGGACACATTCAGCATTGTGCAGTAACTCCAGATCAGCCCAGTTAAATGATTACATGGATGTGAGTGTGATCGTCAGAGCAGCACTGATCAGTGTCAGGTTATAATGACCAAGGTGTACACAAACACTAAGTTTGAGTGTGTGCAGTGAGACTTCAGTCAAAGCATTTAACTGAGGTAAAATAAGCTGAACTCTACAGCTTGTTGTGGTCCCCTGTGGCTTGACACGCCTTCCATCTGTTCTCCAGCATTTTCAATTACAGTCATAAAATATCTCCACATGTTGCTCCTCTTTCTCACTCTCTGCAGTCCAAATGCGTCTTCTGAGCGCATCTGAGTCACGTGACGGCACAGTAACAAATCCCAGCAGGGCAGGAAGAAGGGGGCGGAGCAAAGTGCGTCTGCCGCATAAGAAGAGGTGTTCACCCAGACAGAGCTGCTTTTTCATCCACAGCGAGTAAAGAAGTGAATCTACAGGAGAGAAACAAACTAACGTACCGATCAAAAACCACTACCAACGTCTGGATAAATATCTGCATCGATCCGCCCACCCTTGTCTCCTGGATCGTAGCTGAGAGAAAGAGTTGCAGCTTCATCACGGACTTTCTCTCGGTTTGTGGGCTCATCTAAAGGTAAGCACCGAGCTAACTTCAACACTTGATTTACTAACCCTGCGCAAATTTGCAGAAATCCCCTGAACCCAACACCTACTAGAATTTCTGACTTTTTTATTTTCTGGTGAAAGTCCCGAGGTGTTAATCACCCCTGCTGAGATTTGTACAGGTCATATGCTCGATTCAC